>NC_140280.1:11483151-11725771 GCF_964030765.1 Micromesistius poutassou
TATTAATGGATGAGGAGCTCGTCTCCATGGCGACGGAGAGATCTCCCAGTTATAAGATGTGGCGCGTGGGCGCACTATGCCCGCTCCGTCTCTTATGCAGCCTCCTGTCCATGAACCCCTGTTGTGCACTTCAACACGTGATGCTCATATGGTGAAAGTGTTTATTTAGCTGTGTTTATTTATGTTTTGGGAGTGAAGTCACACGCATCACAATCTCGAAATATAAACAAACTACTAAATATAAACTTGAATTTCATCATTAGATTACTTTTTTAATCTTCTGTCATTATGAATAGGATTCAATCATATACTCAGAATGGGGCTCACTTACATGCAATACTAATTTCAGCTAGAAGAGAACTGAGGGGAGATGGAAATCTTGAAAAATACATTTCCAACCGTGTTTACCGAAGGTGATTATCAAATCGACCTCAGTGATGCTATCCCATACGCTCTCAGCAACTTTCACTGTGTGCCTGCCCCCGAAATGGACATAGTAAAGAACCCCCACAGGGCGGTGTGCAGGAATGGCGGTAGTCCCAAAACCCAAAGGAACATCGGCAGCAGGCAGCTTGTAACAAACTTAAAGCTTCCTTCAGAATGAGTTTGAGCTGAAGGTTCATCCTGCAGTCTGGGGGCGGTTCAGATCCCGGACAACATGGAGTGCTGCCCTGTGGCATCTCTGGAAACCTGTCTGAGACCAGCAGCGATACACACAGGTGGAGGGGGAGGCGTTGGCTGTGACGTGGGCTTGGGAAAGATTAAGACTTCTACCTGATGGTATATAATTCCCAGTAGAGACTGAGCATGAACCATCACTGGTCCTGTTGGGCACACATGAATTAGACTATTACCTCGGGATTGAAATGTTTCGGGATTAGATCTCTGAGGTTTCCGTACCAAATAGTATACGTACAAGGCCAAGTGCTCATCCCTGGTGACAGTCCTGACCAAAGGCCCGCTGACAGAGGAGGTCTAGGAGGGGAGCTTCTGGTCAGAGACCACTGACCTGCATCCAAACCCAAAAGGCTGGCACTTAATGTATGCACTAATTGTATGTTGTACGTCCTGACACTTAATGTACGCACTTATTGTATGTTGTACGTCCTGGCACTTAATGTACACACTTATTGTATGTTGTACGTCCTGGCACTTAATGTACGCACTTATTGTATGTTGTACGTCCTGGCACTTAATGTACGCACTAATTGTATGTTATATGTCCTTCAAACAAATAGTATTTAGCATTGTGTAGCATCTTATCCTATCTATCTTTGTTTTATACGGGGAATGGGTTAACCTAGTGATTGTTAGTACTTGGCACATGTTTCTATGAACAACCTTACTGTACCGACTGTAGCGATATATGGTTGTTTCTCTTTCTTCTGTACAAATGTACTTATTGTAAGTTGCTTTGGATAAAAGCTAAATGCCCATAATGTAAATGTGAACTGAAACAGATAACAGAGAAGCTGCATTATCATCCGCTACCCCATCCATAGCCCTGTGCCAGAGAGGGCAAGGCCAAGGCAGGGGCTGCATTCACATCCTCAAACCCTATTGGATCCATCAAAGTGAGCTACACCTGACCTGACCAAAGGCAATGCATAGTTATCCCAGAGAATCCCAGGGAAATCCTGACCAGATAGCATGAGGGATGTGTGGAGATAATCATATGCAGAGCGAGGGCCCAACAGTCTGTGTGGTGGTTAGGACTAAAGGCTTAGTTATGGTTCCACATTGACGCAACACAAGGTTGTAACGGACCCATTACATCCTTGCAGACCCTACTTGCGTCCACCGCAAGGGCCTGACGTGCTCCTCCCAAAAAATGTAACCTTGCATCGATGCAGCAGCAAGGGCTCTGTTTGGTCGCTAACATAAACCCGACTTAAACCAGACGCAGAACCAAAACAGGTTCACAACTGCATCGAAGTGACTGCATGGTCATTGCGTTGCGTCAACGTGGAACTATAACGAAGCCTTTAGTGCTCAGATTTTCAAACAGGGGGGTGCAATGCAAGGTGCAAAACAGCAGCCACTCTGGCAAAATGACTGAATGTTAAAACATGACCATTCTCAGTACATTGATGTAGTTACAACACCAATCAACACATCAGAAGGAGTTAACAGTGGATATGAGTCTATTTTTGGCATTGGGTCCCAGAAGTGCTTATAACTAACAATGCCCCACAGTTCTCCGCAGACTCTTTCTCCACCTTTGCCAGGGATTACGATTTCACCATTTAACCAGAAGCCCATACTTCAACCATGTAACAAGCAGCCCATACTTCACCATTTAACCAGAAGCCCATACTTCACCATTTAACCAGAAGCCCATACTTCACCATTTAACCAGAAGCCCATACTTCACCATTTAACCAGCCCATACGTCACCATTTAACCAGAAGCCCATACTTCAACCATGTAACAAGCAGCCCATACTTCTCAAATAGCAGCGGGGAGGCAGAGATGGCTGTGAGAACTGTCAAGGGTCTGCTGAAGAGAAACACAGACCTGTACAGCGCTTTGCTGGCTTACAGACTCAAAACCCTCTACATGGCCGTCCCCCACTGAGCTGCTCATGGGCAGGAGACTTCAGTATTCATTCTTAGTCTCATCTTCTCAACTAACAATCCACAATGGCCATACAGCCATCTGAATAAATCCAACCTTCCCCTTACGCCTCCTTCCAATGTTACTCTCACTAAATCCATGGCTAGCGTGCAAGCTTCAGCAGTAAGTCTGACTAGCCTTTTTGAAGACTCTAGTCATGCTCAATGAGTGCACAAGCAGAGTGTGTGCAGGTAGCCGGGTAGGTAGGTAGACAGACAGGTAGCCGGGTAGGTAGGTAGACAGACAAGTAGCCGGGTAGGTAGGTAGACAGACAGGTAGACCATCCAGTAATTTCATTTGAGCTGAATTAAATGATAGCAAAGGCTTTTTACACACCTCCAACTGCCACAGATACCAGATTTATTTAAATTTTGTAGGAAGGGAAGTAAAGACAGTAGGCGAGTTTCAGATCAAGCATGCGTTGCGTTGCCTCGCATAACATAATGCATTCTGGGATCAAAGTGTCAGAAATGCTGGTGATAACTAACCCTACATGTCACATGACCCTAACCCTAAACACTCGTGGGAGCTCCCTTTGTCTGCATTTCAACAAATATAATGCTTCTAAAATAATTGTCCTACCTTATAATACCGTACCCTTATAATACCCTTGTATTTTTATTTTACTAATCTATGTTTTATTTGTATTATACTTATCATATATTTATTATATATTATTTGGGTGATTTCAGATATTATGTATATATATGTCAATATTATTTTCATGTACAAGTGATCATATAAAAATATTATGTTATGTATTAACTAATAGTTATAATAACTAACTATTAGCAATAGCCAGTGGAGATTATTATATATGTGGATTGGTTTGGTCTAGATTTATTTGATATAGTTAATGAGTTTAAGCCTTATTGTTTGTCTTATTGCTTCGGGGAAAAGCAGATGTAGTATGTCCCTTAGGCATATAAGGGACTGTTTTGTACCTTATTAAGTAAACAAGGCCAGACAGCTAATAATGTACTCTGTCACCCTTTCTATACAAAATGCTTTTTACAACCACACTGAGCACCTGCATGTTTATTTCAAGCACAATAAAAAAACTTTAACTAGCGGTCATTCAGGATCAGTGAGGTAATGAGTGTGTTTAGTAACCAATCCCCACAGCAATACACAATCTTATTTGCATCCAACCTTATTAATTCTGTTTTTACTTCTGATTGCCACACGCTTGCTGTTTTCACACTGTCCCTGTAAGAACAAAATGCTTTTGACTTTAATAACGCACTTCCCATTGCGTCAACATCTCAGGAGATGAGCTATTTCTGAGATGCTGGAACCAACATGTCTGGCCCTAACAATCATTTCAAGGTCATATCCAATGCGTCTATGTTTTATTTATTGAGTTTCATCCACTTCACTGTTTGTCTTTTTCCAAAGGAGGTAGCCCTCATCCATGTCCCTTTTGCATGCTGACTATATAAAATGAAGCGCATGTATTTCAGAACATTTTAAATACCTGAATAAGCCAATTTTCGTCACAATTACTTTTGAACATGTGCAACTTAGAGGCTATATCAAAATATATAGTCTGTGTCATTTGAGAAGACTCATTAAAGTCATTCAAGTTTCACAGTTTTTGTGTGCATAGGCTCGATCTACCGGGAGATGGAGCAAGATGTAGAGAGTCCGGCCATCGGGAGGCAGCCCATCTGGACCAAACCGGCCCGTGAAGACCTCCCTAAACAGCTGCTGGACAAATCCGCTGCCAAGAAGATCCAGAGGTATGTGCGGAAGGACGGGAAGTGCAATGTCCATCATGGAAATATCCGTGAGACATACCGCTACCTGACAGACATCTTCACCACTCTGGTGGACCTCAAGTGGGGGTTGAACCTCTTCATCTTCGTCCTGGTCTACACAGTCACCTGGCTGTTCTTCGGCTTCATGTGGTGGCTCATCGCGTACCTCCGCGGCGATTTGGATCATATCGCAGATGACCAGTGGACTCCATGTGTCAATAACCTCAATGGGTTTGTCTCAGCGTTCCTGTTCTCCATCGAGACAGAGACCACCATTGGGTACGGATACAGGGTCATCACTGACAAGTGCCCGGAGGGGATCCTGCTGCTCCTCATTCAGTCTGTGCTTGGTTCCATTGTGAATGCCTTCATGGTTGGCTGCATGTTCGTCAAGATATCGCAGCCCAAGAAGCGTGCGGAGACCCTCGTGTTCTCCACCAATGCTGTTATCTCCATGAGAGATGGACGGCTGTGTCTCATGTTCAGGGTCGGGGACCTCCGCAACTCACACATCGTGGAGGCGTCCATCAGGGCCAAGCTCATCAAGTCCAAGCAGACCAAAGAGGGGGAGTTCATCCCCCTGAACCAGACAGACCTCAACGTGGGCTACAGCACAGGGGACGACCGGCTCTTCCTGGTGTCGCCGCTGATCATAAGTCATGAGATCAATCAGCACAGCCCCTTCTGGGACGTCTCCCAGGCCAGCCTGGGGAGGGACGAGCTGGAGATAGTCGTCATTCTGGAGGGGATGGTGGAGGCCACAGGTAAGCACATACTTCACTGTAAACCATAGTTGAATGTCATGTGTTAAGATTTGTATTTTAAAGGTCTTTATTATATCCTGGTGAATGTTTTATGATTGGCTGTTTTATCACTCAATCCTCAACGTACTCATTGCATGTTCTCAAAGAACCTGTAAACTCATATTTATCTGATATCTGTGGTTGTTAGATATATGGCCAGTTGTTATTTATATATAATTACTAGCCGTTTGAGTGTTTTTTTTCTGCGTACAGGCTTCTTTATACATCAAAGGATCATAACATGAAGTATATAAAACCTGATGAACACACTCAAATCCTGTTTTTGATTTTGGATAGGTGCGTTTTGAACCACTTCAGTAGAATGAGCCCATTATTAGGACTGCCAGTCATCAGAGGACCCTGGATTCAAACAGGAGCAAATCATGCAGTTGAAGAAGTACTGCTTCGTCTTCAGCAAGATAGAAACTAGACTATGTATAATAGTATACTTACAGCATCAGCTTAGAGGTGGACGGGTGGATGAATATGGATGGAGAGAGACTTTTCTCTATTTTTTCTATTCTTTTATTTCTATGCTTTACATGCATAGAAGTATTTGTATGTTAAACCATAATGTGTTTTAACACATCTGTGCCATCATTTGACTTCACTTTTTCCGAATTCCTGGATTCAAGAAATTGTGGAATCACAATTACTGTATGTGTATATTATTGTATATTATCATGTGATAATTATAATCAATTATTATTCACAAATAATGTAATTAAATAGCAATTATTTAAAATGATTATGTATTGTATAAGGCAGTTGGCAAAGCTCTCGATTTACCGGTCGATCTTCGTTCCTAGCCTCACCTATGGTCATGAGGGATGGGTGATGACCGAAAGGACGAGATCGCGGATACAAGCGGCCGAGATGAGTTTTCTCAGGAGGGTGGCTGGCTTCTCCCTTAGGGATAGGGTGAGAAGTTCAGTCATCCGTGAGGAGCTCGGATTAGAGCCGCTGCTCCTCTGCTTAGAAAGGAGTCAGTTGAGGTGGTTCGGGCATCTGGTGAGGATGTTGAGTGAGACAAATTATTTTTAGACCGTTTGACCATGTTTGATCTTGTTTGACCCCGCTTATCCCCGTTTGCGGCTGGAGATATATAAGTGAGGACGTCACTTATGCACCTTTGGGGTGTAGTCTTTCTAATAACGTATATTCACATTCTTATATTTCAACCGTTTTTCTTGATTTGCAAAAAATGTCTTTTAAATTGACATACCATGGCACGATTTACTGAATCCCAAAAATATGAGTCTGTTGAGTCTACAGTACAAATGTTTGTTCTGCGCGTCAGAAGTCATGTTCACACGTTAGGAGCATATGGTGCACATTTCATGCGAGTGGGCCACTGTCTGACAGACTTTACTTACATTTTCAGACTTCTGTCAGCATCATTATTGATTATTTAAAGAAATCTGTTGGTTAAAAACTTCTTAGGTAAACCCACACCCAAACGGATGTGCACATATGTGTATACTTGTAGAAACAACAAACAAAGTCGCAGTAGAAACGAAGATGTCAAGAGGTCAACAGCCAATGAACAGCCGAAGCAAGTACGCTGCCTACAGAAGGTCACAGGATGGCACCCGAACCACACACGAAGGCAACGTGAAGATGTGAATTTTTTTGTAGTTTATACCCGCAGGACACACAAAGGCCACACGATGGCAGTATTGAAGTACATTGACGAATGCTAGAAAGGCAAATAGCAAGAAATGACAAAGTGAAATAAGAAAAGTTTTACCTGTAAGAGGAGGTGCTGGGCCTGTGAGAGTTGCTCATCATGTTCTCTGTAGTGATGGGTCGTTTGCGACCCATTTTTTTTCAGTTCGAAGGAATGACACTTTAACAAGAACGAACAGACCTGATTCCATGTTTCACTTCTCTCTTGTTCGTCTCTCTTGTTCGTTCGTGGTGAGTGGTGAAGAGGGACTGAGACAAGAGCCAGCCAATCGTATGCTGTTGTCTGTTGAGTCTAGGACGCTCTCGTCAAATTTTAGCCAATGAGGTTGTAAGGAAGTTGTAAGGGTTGTAATGAAGTTGTAAGGGTCGCAGCTGACTGAGGCCATGCTGAGGTTCTGCTGGCAGTTGCATGCAGGATTTTGTTTGTAGCTCGCTAGCTCCATCTATTGGTTTGGAGTCTTCTCATTCATTCCTCTACTGTCGTTCTCGTTCAGTCAGTACCTCGTTCTTGGCTTGTAGGCTGTAGCCCAGAGAAGACCCAGGGCGGCCATCGGGACATTCGGGAGGTTTCCCGTTGGGCTGGTCCACTTTCAAATGTCTTTTGGGCCGCTTGGGTGGAAAAAAAAATAGTTTGACCATTATTTTATCTTCTCCTAAAGTAGACATTCTTAATTCTTCTGAAATTTAAGCCCCAGCTCCGCAGTATATATAATATGGATTATACAATGTACGGTAGTTCTCCCCTCCCAAAAGGCCAGGAGGAGCCGAAAAATTAAAAAAAAGGGCACTGGAGGAAGATGCCGCCAAATGTGCCAAAATAAATACATATTAGCCACTGTTGTGTTGTCTAAAAGTACACATAATCATGAACTTGCAGCTATGTTTTTGCCTTGAACTACTGTGTTGTGTTGACTGTTTGCACGATCGTTTGAGAATGAGGAGCTGAGAACTGTGCATTCCATGATTCACCACTAAAGACGTTGTACTGGAAACGCGAATGAACGAACGATTCTGAGCGATTCTTCTTGGTGAACTGACGCAAACTGGATTAAGGAACAGAATCATGAAATCCATCCCTAGTTCTCTGAGGTGCATCAAAAGAAGCAATGCTGCTGCCTTCTTTTTCCTGGTTGTCTTATCATCAAAGTATGCCATTCTGCAGGAACTGAATTGTGATTAGTTGTGATTGAAGCTTTGGGAGTTAAACACGCCTCTGCTCTGTAGAGTTGCTCAGGACTGACATGGTCCACGTTACCATGACACATGGGAAACGCTTGAGCTACTCAAATTCGGCTGTCTTCACAGACACCGTGGTCCCATCTCGGTGTCATTGTACTCTAATACGATGGCTACATGACGGCATTGCGAGGGCTTCATGTAGTTGTGTTGCCTTCCTAAGACAATCGGGCAGCTTCTTGTTTCCTTCGTATTGTCTTTGTGAGGCGAAAAACGCTCAATGGCACCAATGATCACACAAAGTAAAGACGAAGATGACACGATTTGACAAGATGCTCACAATGGCCTTACAAAGGGCAAAATGGACTCATGAATTCAACACGAAAATTAAGGTCTTTCGGCAATTTTATGGCATGCCAAAGATTTTGCCACCACTCACGAAGTTGCTGCCGGAGCCTGAGAAACTCCACCGGTGGTCATACGACGGATTAAAATGCCCTACCGATGTTTTTACCATCAGAGCCGAATTTAAACATTAAATTTATCGTATGTCCATCTGGTGTCAATTTAGGGACAGTGTGACACAGGCATTAATAAAAACCCAAATTTTGAATGAATGAATCCTACATTAAAAATATGAAAATCATATATGTACTCCCTATAAGCATTATTATATTAATTATACGGCCCATTCAGTGCCCCATTGGCTTGCGCTGAACAAATTATTTACTCCAGGTTTGACTGTTTCTCCATAAACCTCCCTCCCAATGCTGCATTGCTTCTATCCTTCTCCTTTTCTGTTTTTACATACAAAAATGATCTATAGAAGGGTGTCTAATTGGATGAAAGCATTTTCCAAAGTGCCAATACGGAGACAACATTGGGAGACAACAGCTAACGGCAAACCACACTGTCTTTGGTTAACTTGTTGTACAGGCTGTTTCTCCAACGGGCAGAGAAGTTGTGACTAAATGTACCTTGACAGCGTTTCCATTATGTCTATTGCAATTGTATGAATGCATATCTTGTAGGCCTACAAGTCCTCATTATGTTGTGTGGATTTAAAACTCCCCCTAACCTCCCCTTGTGTGGCTTGTATGTTCAGGTATGACCTGCCAGGCAAGAAGCTCATATGTAAGCAGCGAGATCAAGTGGGGCTACCGATTCACACCGGTCCTCACCCTGGAAGATGGCTTCTATGAAGTGGATTACAACAGCTTCCACAACATCTACGAGACCACCACCCCCAGCTGCAGCGCCAGAGAGCTGTCAGACATGAGTGGCAGGATGCGTCTCCCTCTCACCTGGTCACTGGCCAGCAAGCTGAGCCAGCAGGGCCTTCCTGACCCCCATCTGGAGTCCAATGTGAAGAAGCTGGCGGACCTGGACAGTAAGGAGGACCGGAAGCAGCCGGAACGCAACGGGGAGATCGGAAACATTGAGAGTGAATCAAAGGTCTGAGGAGCAGGTGGGCTGTATGTGTGCATGGATGTGATGGCTGAGCAAGGGGGAGTTCAAAGGTATGATTTAGAGTCCTGAGGAGGACCTCCAGGTGCACTGTGTTAACCAGGAAGCCCTGCGCTACCAGTAACACCCCACAGTGAAGGCAGTCTCATCTTATGTTGCATGTCCACACGATGTAAACCTGTCCACACGATGTAAACCTGTCCACACGATGTAAACCTGTCCACACTATGTAAACCTGTCCACACGATGTAAACCTGTTGGATGAAGATATTTTCTATTCTAAAGTTCTAGGGAATTAGCATTTGTATTTTTGTACATACAAGTTTTGTTTCAAGTGTAAATAGTAGAAACATTTGATATGAATCATATAGATTAATAAATACTCTAAGTGCTTTGTTAAAGTGAAATAAAGTAAACATAGTGAGCATGTGTCGTAACAGCAGGACAGTTCTGTGAATATAATGGTGATATTGGTGATTAGCAAATGTGTTTTTCATTAGTACAACACTAATGTAACTTACTAAATGTTTTGAACAATTCAAAATTTGCTGTCTAACGCCATTTTTGCTATGGCCAGCTGTGTCCTCAAAAAAATCGATATTAATCTGATATAATCTTTGTGAGAAGTCTTATCATTACAATGCACCATAATGGCAATTGTTTGAAACTTAAATGAATTATATAATTTATAAAACTGAATGCCTTAATTACATACTCCCAGTTAAACTATTCTACGTGGAGAAAGAACAGTGAAGTGAAGAGTCAAAGGTACACTGAGAATACGTCATTAGATAATTTCTAGCTACAGTCCCGAGAGAGAGCTGAGCTGCTTTACCATCAGGGCAGCTGACGGTTGTTGAATCCATCCATCTAACAACTGCAGCCAGGAAGTGATGTTAGAAAACCAGATCAAACCGGCCCAGAAGGTGAGCAGTTAGGGAACAGCTAGCCTGAGAGAAGGCAATGAATATTATCACTAATCTAGTAACTCGTAATGCAAGCCCCTCCCTCTTTCTTGCCTCTCATCCGCCACTTCCACTAACTGAAATGGACTCCCTCTGAAGCGCCCATACACACATATTCAAAGAACCTCATTTTAACGAGTTAAGGGGACTACAAATCCGACTGGTGCTCTGTCGGGATGTGAAGGTTGCACTATCTGTCTTGATGGTAACTAATGTCACCCTAAAACATGTGATGTGTTGTCACATTCAGTATGAAACAAGCCATTCCCTGGGCAGTATTGAAGCTGTAGGGACAGCGGTCCTCCCTGGAGGTTAAATTGATGCTGAGTAAAACAGCTTCTCTTGGCTGAATCAGATCCAGGTCAGGCATTGGCACAGTCAACTTGAAACAGATATTCTCATAGTGCATTTACCTCACTAATAGCTGACGGATGGCTATGCACCTTTAATGCAGTATATACCAGAATACCAGTATCTAAGGTGATTACAGACGATCATCTAAGATACATAAACATTGGCAAGAGAAGAAGAAGAAGAAGAAGGTATGGGAGTGAAGTATAAAAGGAGAGAGCATAAAGACAAGCTGCGGTATTTATGTTGGCCTTTTTGGTTAGACAGGGAAAGAGCCTTAAAGCTTGTATCAGCTTACAGGCCGATACGAAGATAGAGAGCATGTGCCTAAGTGTGTGTGTGTGTGTGTGTCATTTTGGGCTAGGAAGAAGATAATGTCTCCTACCAATCCCTGTCAAATGTTCATTCGGGATCCTACGTATGTATACATTAATGATTTTGATGACAATGATGACAATTATACAAAAAGTGTAAATGTGGTGGTTGCTGGCACGCAGGACGCAAATGGTGATAATTTGTTTTATTACATAAAATGTATTACAAAACGTTGGGGGGACAGGGGGCTCTTATTATTTGAGCTTCATGCACTGCATATGCTGTTCAGCATCCTCATGTCATTAGAAAAATTACTTTCATACAAAAATGTTGAATGCCGAATGGCATTCAGCATAGTTGATTCTGATGATTGTTTTGGTTAATTGCATTATGTAAATGATATATATGTTATGTAAATGACACAAGATGTAACATTTCAGTGTTATAAATTAATCTACAACTTGACAAGACACAAGAAGTCCTTAATGCAACATATTAACACAAGTGTGGAGTCAAATAGAGTTATAATATATATAACTATAACTTATTTACACAGCTTGAAAACAAAAAATGTACTCCACAAAAGACAAGAAAAATTGGCCTTATCTGGGACTGAAAGAAAAAGGCACCCTTAAAAAAAGACTACTTACTAATAAAAATAAACAGGAACCAGAACAACAGCAGAACATATTCAGAGACGTATTGGGCCTGATCAGTTGCCTTACAAAATAGGTCAAAATGGATAAATATTAACTACCGAAAGCATCAATAATAATTGGACTAAACAATGAGATACATACAAAATATATTCAATTTAATGCAACTCATTTTGTAAGCACATTAAGGGCCAGTGATACAAGTTCCAGCTAGCTTCAAATAGCTTCATGCTAACCAACAGTAATTACAGACTAGATTGCAGTTAAAGTCTGAAAATGAATTACATTGAATCATAGTTTTATATATATATGCATAGTTAATATCTATAGTTAAGTTCTACATTTTTGGTATTATTTATTATTATTATTTATAAGAACTATGGATTAAAAATTTCTTTGAGCAATAGCAAATCCTTGATAGAAAAACAATTGTAATGGTTGCCTAGTTTGGTCTTTCTATTGGCTGCTGATAAAGACCCATGCCTCGTTACACAGGGCTCACAATGGAAGCCTTCAGGCTTTATTGTGTCATCCCTGACTATTTATGCATTTTAATGTATGACACAGAGTGCTGTTCATATTGTATATCAAAATGGTCAAATAAAATCAATCAATCAATCAATGCACTTATGTTGCCTAGAGTCAGGGCCACCTTGTCAGCCATCTTACTGTCAAAACCCTTCTGACATCCTGACCTCTTCAAGAAGTCATCTAACCTGCCACATGTTGTCAGTGATATGGAGAAGGGTTCCATGTTCGGTACCATGACCTAGAAAACATCAACAATATCTTACATTACTGCTAATGAAATCAAACCAGGTTGTTACTTAGGTTGACCAATTATATAATTACTATATAATTGTTGTTGCAATTGACTACTTCATAGCTGTGTAAAAGTTAATGGATATCATAGCTGAGTGAAGGTTAATGGATACCATAACTGAGTAATATATATCTTAGCTGAGTAATAGATAATATATGTCATAGCTGAGTTAAAGTTAATGGAAATTATAGCTGAGTAATAGATATCATAGCTGATCATAGATATCATAGCTGAGTAATAGTTAATTGATTTCAAAGATCAATGAACTATTATTCATGCGTCCAGAGTTGAATTATTATTGTTATGTAGTTGTGAGGTCGTACCCTGGTGCGCTGTACGTTTGGTTGGCCTGTGACGGTAAAGTGGTTGAAGATGTGGACATCATGTTGGGTGAGGCTCCACGGCTGGTGCTGTTAGGAGAGGAACTGGAGGAGACTAGAGACACATGGAGAACATTACTGAGCTGTAAACTGGAGCTGTAAACTGTAAACTGTAAACTGAACTGGAGGAGACTAGAGACACATGGAGAACATTACTGAGCTGTAAACTGGAGCTGTAAACTGTAAACTGTAAACTGAACTGGAGGAGACTAGAGACACATGGAGAACATTACTGAGCTGCAAGGCACACACACATCTGAACAGAGCATGTACTGCACATGTCTGAGGCGTAATGATTTGTATTCTGTTCTGAGGTATGGTCGGTGTACAGAAACAGAACCGATGGTTTCACTAAACCACTAACCTCCTCCTGACGCCAGTGGGCTGAACGGTCTGGACGACGACGCCTGGATTTAAAAATGAAATCAAGGATTGGATTATTGGAAAATATAAATCCCCCCATACACAAACACTTTTACTGTGTGTGTGTGTGGGGGGATACACAAACACTGTTACTGTGTGTGTGTGTGTGTGTGTGTGTGTGGGGGGGGGGGGTCACCATTCTGCTGCTGAAGGTGTGTGACTTCATGGCCATGGTCGCCACAGGACAGTAGATCCTCTTCTCTTTCTGCCGGCGATTGCAAAACCAAACCCGTACGACTTCTTTCTCCATAGAGAGGGATTCTGAGATGAGCGTTATCTCCTCCGAGTTGGGCTTTGGATTCTGAACCAAACAGAACATGTTATTTATTTAAAGGTGATGAACCCCTGACCCCCCACTGTTTATTTGAAACACCCCCTTTAACATCTAATCAACTCTACAAGTGGTGTTAGGGGTTGGTTCGCTTTAATGTCTAAATACCTTGATCATATTTATCATCTTTCAAACAGATAGGAGACCTTCCCCTTGATAGCAGCTTGTCGTATAGTGAACGATAATTTAATACCAAATCAAAATTTCAATGCACTGCGAAAATCGTGTCATGTGTTCGTGATCATTTCTATTTGTGCGTGTGTGTGTGTGTGTATTTTTGTGTGTGTTATCGCTTAGCTCACATCAACAAAGCGCTTCTCCAGCGTCTGCTTGATGTTGGTCTCGATGCTGGTCCTCTTCTTCCTCTTGCGGCCGTAGCCCTCGACCAGCGGGGGCAGCGAGGCGGGGCTGCTGATGGAGTCCGCCGGGGAGTTCTCTATCAGACCCGGACACCATGAGACATCAGATAGACCCGGACATCATGAGACATCAGATAGACCCGGACACCATGAGACATCAGATAGACCCGGACACCATGAGACATCAGATAGACCCGGACATCATGAGACATCAGATAGACCCGGACACCATGAGACATCAGATAGACCCGGACACCATGAGACATCAGATAGACCCGGACACCATGAGACATCAGATAGACCCGGACACCATGAGACATCAGATAGACCCGGACACCATGAGACCATCTCCAGTATATGATGAAACTACACCCATAGTGTATTTTAATGTCATATGAATATTTATATTATTATTGTACCTTTTATTTATAAAATGTATTTATTAAAATGTAATAATAATTTGTGTATTTTTTATGTTAGTATTATTATTATGATAATTATTGCGGTTTATTTTATTTAAAGCCATTTCGATGTTTTACATAAGTTCCAAAGGTCTAGAGACATTTTAAATGCAATGCTGTTTAATAATCTTGTTTTAGGAACCAATGCAACCAACAACAATTCAGGAAAGAAGTTTAAAATTGCTTGATATTATTAGATATCAATTGAATATGTTCCAATAAAAAGCATAGACAATAACTACATTTATAATTTGTTACTTTATGAAATTCATAAAGTAACAAATTCTAAATGTAGTTATTGTCTATTTTTGACATGGCATACCACTCATAATATGAATGGTAACAGTGATGAGTTACCTGCATCACTCAGCCACTTCTCCAGCAGGGGCTTCAGCTTGCACATGTTCTTGAAGCTCAGGTTCAGAGCCTCAAAGCGAGAGATGGTGGTCTGGCTGAAGTCATTCCCATAAAGCTTCCCCATCGCAAGGCCTACATCTCCCTGTGGAATACAGTGGAAAGACAACACAGGAAACAAGTGTACGGTAGGCTATCTCAACATTAAAATGTCTAAAATCTCCATTTGAAAAGCCATATGTTACATACAGCACGTTAGAGAAGATCAACGGAGAGACACGACCCATGTATACCAGACAAGTTTTTTATACCGTCACGTTAACATGTACACAAGGGGGCGGTATAGCACCTCCGACCCCACATGTAGATCAACATTACATGTCCACAATACATGAACTTGAACATATCCAGAAATGAAATGTTATGCAAATGTTACGTGAATGTTAAAGGCAATACATCCATGTCAAAAAACATATTGAAAATCCTGTAGGCTCCAGCTGAAAAGCAGTTGGTGTATGCAACCATGTGAAAATACAGGGTTTGAATTTTGCATTTATTTGATGGTAGTGTCTGGCTCTCCATCAGAAAACACTTCTCCCGTTCCCTGTATATATATATACAGAGAACGGGATAATCAATTCAATAATCAACAATTATTGAATTGAACCTTGGTGTTGCTGACTGGGGAGCGACTGGATGGTGCATAGGTCTCTGCGTAGCAACCTGGATCTTCACAGATCTGCACATGACTCAAAAGTGTAATTCCGGATTAACTTTTCAAGAAAAGTTTCACCCATCACATAGAAAATGTACCTGCGTGAAGCCAAGTTTGATCCGCCTTTGCTTAAAAGCCTTTGCAAACTGCTCCAGCTCCTCCAGGTCGCTGGGCTCCTCTTGCTGTGGTAACGCCAGGTGCTTTGGCATCTGCAGGTGAGACAGGTCCATATGGCTGTCCATAGACTGCCCCCCCAGACCAGAGCGGTTCAGGACCTGTAGTGGAGAGGGCATCTTTTCTTTACATATAAACAACATATGCTTTTATGGATATGCTTTTGCCTCAATGTAAGACTAAATGTATGCTTCCATCCATACTGACATGAGGTCAGAGTCTCCAGGCAACAAGGCTTCTTTAACTTATCTACTGCAGCCATCACATGTTTTCAAAACTATTTATAATTATTTGAATACTTTTATGCTTGGTTTATTTACAACCGTCAACCCATACAAAAATCTCTTTCTAAATGTATTGGTCTGCGAGAGCCTTAAAGTTTCAATGTAACAAAGTGATCTTCAGATTCAGCGCTTTTGGACAAACCAACCATAAATGTGCCAAAAGTATGATCAATACTTGAAGTAATTATTTCTCTTCTATGAATTTATTGAGCCAGTTTAGGACTGAAAGCAGCCAGGATGTGTTGATACCTGTGGGTTCAGAGTGAGCCCCTGCTGATGTTGGAGGAGGCTGGACTGACTTTGTGGTGGAAGAGAGAGCAGGTTCTGCTGCAGAAAAGCTACAGACAAACAAACATGGAGTCAAAAAAATTCTGTGATACAATGTGATCAATCTTTTGTCTTCAAGGTCCAAACAAGGTCAAACCAACGTTGACCAGTTCAGGTCTTTCTATATCTAGGATGAGAACATTGGTGCTGGTCTGGATTTGAAATGTGGTCCGCCTGAGTCGGTCTTGTCACGTAGAACACGTTTTAACATCTGAGCCCGCTGTTTTGTAATTGTCAATGTGTTTTTTTATTTTGCTCGCCACTATTGCATTCCTGATTGCCTTCCTTTGTTTCTGTTCTCAGGCTGTGGCACTCTGTTCTTTGTGGGGCGTGCTGTGGAGAAGGCATCAACAAGCTGGTGAGGAAGGCTGGCTCTGTTGTGGGACAGCCTGAGGTAGTGGTGGAGGGGAGGATGTAACCCCCCAGCACCTCTATGCTGAGCTGTGGGGATGGGAGCATCTTCAGCCACAGATTCATCTCACCTTCAGCCACAGATTCATCTCACCTTCAGCCACAGATTCATCTCACCTTCAGCCACAGATTCATCTCACCCAGCAAGACAGAGCGCTTCAAGTGCTCCTTTGTGCTGGCGGCCATTAGGCTGTACAACAGTGTGTGATGTATGTGTATGTGTATGTGTATGTGTATGTGTATGCATGTGTGTGTTTTTGTATTTTTTGTATGCGTGTATATGTATATATGTGTATATGTATGTATGTATGTGTGTGTGTGTGTGTGAGTGTGTGTGTATGTGTGTGTGTGTGTGTGTGTGTGTGTGTGTGTGTGTGTGTGTGTGTGTACCTGATCACTGGGCCACTTTTTCTTTTTTTCTTTGTTTACATTGCATTTCTGGAACTTATATAATTTACAATTTACACTTTATACTTTACACTTTTTATAATTTATGCAATTTATACCGTCTATTTTGTTTGCCCTATTTGTTGTTATTTGTTGTTGTTTGTTCTGTTTGTCTTGTCTTCTCCTTACTTTAGCATTTCGTTTAGCATTTTCCCTTAGCGTCTACTTTTGTTGTATTAGTACTTTATTGTATTGTATAATATTTATTATTATCCTGTGTTTTTCTACTGCTGCTGGGCTATCGCAATAAATTAATTTCTCCTACAGGGGATTAATAAAGTCCTATTGTAAATGTCACTGTAGGTTGAGGTGTAGATATTCTACGGTTGTATGGCCTTTTTTCTTGGATTCATCTTGCAACATTTGATTTGGTAGGTTGTGCACGAGACAAGTGATTCTTGATCCCATGTTGAAAATGTATAATAAAAGTTACAATGATAAACAATAAGATAAGTTAATAAGATGTTTTGCTATAACGATCACCACTGACACACTTTAGTCTGTTCCTACCGGTCCCAGAGTCGTTCATTTGGCTTGTTGACACAGAAGGGGTAAAGAGGCTGCAGTGTACCTGGGTGACTAGTCTGTGACTGTGACAGCAGGTAGGAGGGCGATGAGAGGTGAGCCGGAGGCATCAGAACCAGCTGCTGCATCGTGTGGAGAGAGGGCAGCTCCTGGTCAGAACAGAGAACATCAACTAGTAAGAGACATTATGTTATGCCTAATGCATCTGAAAATATATTACAGTGGGTTGCATGAAGGGTTATTCCGGATCCAGCAGTCCTACGTTATAGCTTCTGGGGGGAGACGGCTCAGAGCCTGTGAGAGTTAAGCCTTGTATCCTGTGTCATTACCATTATTAATTACCATTACCATTATTAATTACCAGATGTTCCACCAAAGAAAACTCATTTGCCTGAGTGGATGAAGCTTTCAGAAGGGGAGACCATGTAAACAGTCTACACGCTTTGGATCTGAAACCTGTACGCTACACCACCCCCATCTACACCACCCATCTACACCACCCAGAGCTACACCACCCATCTACATCACCCATCTACACCACCCAGAGCTACACCACCCATCTACACCACCCAGAGCTACACCACCCAGATCTACACCACCCATCTACACCACTCATCTACACCTCCCATCTACACCCAGATCTGCCAGACTTAAGCTGCGCTCAGACTTCAGATGTGAAGCTGATCTGTGAGACTAAACACGCAGAAGACTTCCTGTTTTATCTGCACCAGAAACAGCAACATGAATAAAACGCTGCCCCAAATATTTCATTCTGTCAACCTGAAATAAAAAATAAAGCTGTGAAAGAATAACTTTCCATAGCAAACGTCCTACCCCAGCCAGCTGTCCAGCGGCCAGGCCCATGGCTGAACCCTGTGGTGGGTGACATGTCTTCAGTGATAAGACAGAATGATGTGAGCCGTTGAGGTCCTCCGTCTTAATCTACAACAATAAAACACATCAACACAGGAGGGACTGAAGGAGGTCTGTGGGCCGACTAGTGGCTCTGGACACCGTGTCTCTGTTGACCTGCTGCACAGGAACCTGAGTGCATTCCCAGGTACACAACGTTAGCTCGCTGCTCATTAAACGCTGTGGGCCGTCACTCCTCCCTCAGGCTCATATGCAAATAGCGGCGATACCTTTGATCACGCTGCCTAGCAACGCTGGAACCCGGCTGTCATTCAACCTGCTCCAAGTGGAATATTTGAAGAAAAAAATAGAATGGCCGGAAAAGATTCTGAGTTTGTTTTAAATGATGCTAAATGTTGTGCAGAGCGGCTAATTTTTGCCTGGAGATGTTAATTCCAGAAAATGATGTTTAACCAGAAGACATGGATGGATAAATATTGAATTGGGGTTTATTGGTTTCAAGTTTACTGGATCCTACATTGGTGGGAAAAAATAATCCTTAACAGACTGTGTTTAGATTTACATTGGGAGATATGATATATTAAAAACAGTACCCTAATGATATGTGTTGTGTGCAGAATATCTATTAATTAATTTACCTGGGACCATGCACATTAATCAACAATTCAGTTTCCATATCAATGTTAATGTGCCAGTTAGCTAATGAGATCATCTTCATCTTTATTCCCTTGGCCAGTTAATACAAATTGGTGGCCTTTTTAATCAATACAGTAACTCAGCAAGCACTACAGTACAACACAACACAATGCAATAAACAACACACATGTAATACAAAGGTTACAGATATATGTTAAAACAGAGTATGTAAGGGCAGTGCCAGAGTTGAGGTTTGATTACTCGTGATTGCAAGTTTGTTTTGCTTTAAACCATCCCTAAAGTATATGTGTAAAGGTTAGGTAATGAGTGCTCTCTATTAATTAAATGGGATGACTATTCCAGTTGGCTCTTACTGAGAGCACTGTGTCCTTAACCTGTATGTACAGTCACCTCTATTCAGTCATCGTTGTTAACCTGTATGTATGTACAGTCACCTCTATTCAGTCATCATTGTTAACCTGTATGTATGTACAGTCACCTCTATTCAGTCATCATTGTTAACCTGTATGTACAGTCACCTCTATTCAGTCATCGTTGTGTACAGTCACCTCTATTCAGTCATCATTGTTAACCTGTATGTACAGTCACCTCTATTCAGTCATCGTTGTGAAACATGTTTGTGTAAAACATATGAACAGTTGATCTTCTTACTCACTTGTCGATTGAAGTCTATTCCGTCCTGCTCTAAATCTTTATCAGAAAGGAAATATACACATTTTTAGATGTCACAGTAAAATATAGTAATTATAATAAATAATCATACATAAATAATCCTCAGTACCAATAACTTGAAATCTGTTTTCTGATTTACAAGTTATTTGTGAAATAAAATTGTGATCAGATATCAATCCATTAATTAGAATTGGCAGAGAGAAAAACAGAGAGAGAGTGAGAGAGAGAGAGGGAGGATGTGAGTTAAGAGGCAGTGTAGGAGTGATGCTCAAATGTGTGCAAAGTAATCTCCCAATATTTGAATGTCAAATGTGGCCTGTGGGAGTGTGCTTTGAAAGGCAGTATGCCTGCAGGAGCCGACACAATGGGGATGGAGCCAACCCCCCTAGCATCCCCACCCCCTACACTGCCAAACTTCCAGTATGAAAATTACATTCATGCAAATGAGCATGGCTCATTTCAACCCTTTTCAAACTTTGCACCACTTTCAGTCTAATGTACTTTCCTAGAATCCAACAGGCTTGTTTGCAATTTTATATATATTTTTTACTAATTTAAACAATATGCTGCTTGTGAGTTAATTTAATTTAGTTAATTTATTTGAGCTAAATATCCAACGTATGTCTTCCTCCAATGTTTTTTCTTTCTTATGGTTATTAGTTATAAAACATTTTATTTATTATATATATATATATATATATATATATATATAAAATTTATCCAAATTTAATTTAAGGGTAATTTGTAGTCGTTCTGTTCAAAAAGACTTTTGCCAAGTCATGAATATAATTCCACATCAAAATGTCTTTAACATTATACTATTTATCAACCATTTATTATACTATTTATCAACCATTTATTACAAAGTGTTTATTATGAAACTCTCATAAAAACTTTTTAAACGTATGGTTCTAAAAGCAAATATAAAATATGCAAATCACATTTTGACAGTGTAGCACAACTTGGACTAGTTAGTTGTTTTCTTCATACAGATAATCATTATTTAGAAGTGAACTAATAAACTCAGAGCCAGTAAGACATAATAAAATAGATAAAGTTAAAGTTGTGTAATTTCTTCCTAGTGTTTTTTTCTTCCTAGTGTTTAAGCTCCACATTTGGTGGTTCCGTGTTAAGTGATTCGTTTTTGTCATCCGGTTACCCAAGGGCAGTGATCGTTTTACTGCAAATAGCCCTGGGTACATCCTGGTGCAGCAACTGACGGAGCAAACATCTCTCTGCGTATTGAATGAGGTAATGCTGTTTAAATTCAGTTGCAATACCTATACTAAACCAGTTTAACTAATATATTAACTTACTGATGCAAACCTTATCAGTCTCCTTATCAGACTTTAATATGTAGAAAAGTCACAAGAACATATAACACCTACATCCAAAAGGATATTGATATAATTATGATATATATTTACATTTACAAAACATAGCTGGGAGGAATGTCTTTTAAGAGCTTTACACACGTAGTTTAACTTTTTCCAAACAGTATTCAACCAATTTGCTTAGAATGTATGAAAAGTTTAAAATATAATAATATAGATAATAATAATAATAATAATAATAATAATGATAATATGAATATTAATTATCATAAAAGTAATAATAATAATATATTTCAAATGTAAAGCAAATCCAGTAAAGAATACATTTTGTACAGATTGCTGTGAGTATTATCACAAACAATGAGACTCATTTGGAATCTGAACAGTTGTTGAAGTTAATTGACAAAAATACATCCCTAAATTCACCTATTTTACTAAATCTGGGGATACATTTTACAGGTCGTAATGTCAACGTTCTTTAGTTAAGTGTGGCCTTACCTGCTTGCTGGTCTGGCGACTCCGAGTTCTCAAGCGTACCTGTGCTCATCTTAATACCTGTAATCATAAATATAGGTGATTTTCCTAACGGATTGTAACTTAACCAGCAGCATGTAGAACTAGACACCTAGTAAAATGATCTTGAGTCATTATAATGTGCTGCCCCCACCCTCCCAAATGCCATCACTAGAAAAGTGCATATGTGAATGCTGGTTATATTTATCACATCTAGTGGATATTCTGAAGATATACACACACACACACACACACATTACATATATATATATATATATATATATATATATATATAATGTGTGTGTATATATATACACACACATATATATGCATGTAAGTATACATACATATAATATATAAATAATGTGTGTGTATGCATGTGTGTGTGTTTGCATGTATGTATGTACATATGTATATATGTATTTATGTTTGTGTGTATGTGTGTGTGTGTGTGTGTGTGTGTGTGTGTGTGTGTGTGTGTGTGTGTGTGTGTGTGTGCGGTGGGGGGGGTAAATTAACTCACCAGGGCTGTCCTTCAGATTCTAGTTTTGACATAGAATACTAATAGAATAATGCTACTCATTGGGGTAAAATCTGCAAGAGCTCATCTACATGTTTCCCAAACTGGGTTAGCAGGAGAACGCTGCCCTCCTAACCTGAAGCCTCCACGGGGGATTTGCATAAGTGTCTCAGTGTCCTATCAAGCTGCGGCCTGTTTGCATAAATCAACAATGGGGTTCCTATGAGTCTAGAGAGAGTAGGCACATGTGTGTATATTTGTATGTATGTGTGCTTTACAAAGGTTGAATAAATACACGCCACATTGTGATGCTGTTTTACTAGAAAATAACACAGTTGTGACTACGTTTCATGTGTCCTTTAAATTAGTTAAGATACAGTAAACAACTTTATAAAGATAAAACATGAGGAATATACATACAATATTATTATTAGAAGTATGTGCTTCCATTGTAGACTCATTTTATTACCAGGTAAAAGTCAAAACACTGTCTTGTGCACGTTGACCAGGTGGCTTTTCACAGACCACACCCTCTGTCTCCGTGCTGAACACTATCGGTACCATGCTGCGCTGCAGAAGGACACGTTGGTCTGGACTGCCGTGCTGAACACTATCTGTACCATGCTGCGCTGCACAAGGACACGTTGGTCTGGACTGCAGCAGTCCTGGTTTGACTCAACAAGGCCTGGGCAATAAATCAATCAATTATTGTATCGTGATTGACTTGACTTTATCAATATAAAACATGTTCAATATATATCGATAAGAGACCGGACCACTGAATCTAGCAGCTGGGTTTGTTACACAAACACGGTTCCATACTTATTTACAATATTTAAGTGTTTTTCATTGTTGTATCGACATTGGAGTATTTATCAATGAAGGACAGTGGAAGGTCATATTAAGTGTTAAACAGAAGTGTTTAAATCCAGCATGGTAATTCCTAGTCTTTTCAGGTCATTAAAATGATCAATAGTTATCGATATCCATTAATATGATCAAGTTACATCGTGATATGTCTTTCAGCCGTATTGCCCAGGCTCAGTACTCAACACTCTTCATTGTTCAGTCTCTGGGTTTCTACCTCTCTCCCTGGATTTGGGGAGTTTTTACGCAGGCCTGTAAAACAGTTTTACACACTGTAATTGTGATGAATGTATGTATGTATGTAATGTAAAATGTCTGCCACTCAGGTAGTTGCAGTGTGACTGAGTGAATCCTATCTGTAATCCAGAGACATTATGGGAGACCCAGTCTAGAAACTTGGAATATCAAACACTGGCACGTGATGACAGAACCAATGTAGTTCTGAGGAATACAACAATTAAAAATATGGATACAAAGCAGAATATGTTATCAGTATCTTGTTACACTTACAAATAAAAAGGTTTACGTTCATTTTAAATACAATCGACCAAACGTCTTTTGTCTCGTCCATAACGTTGCAAGCTAAAACCTGACTCTGTGTGCACCTGCACGCCACAAGGCTCTCCACCATGAACAAGAACACATCTGACTACCAACCTGTCACTCTCCGTGTTCTCTGCTCATCACCAGGAGCCCGGGTTCCAGGCTCTGTCCCCTGGCACCAAACCCACAGCCATCAACCAGCCCCAGAAGCCCGGGTCCACACTTCAGCCCCATCTCCATCTTCCACTTTCTGACAACAATAGCAGCCTTATTGTGCTGAACTGTGGATGTCTGGATTTAGATCACTCCGCTCTTCACCAATGATCCCCTTGTCTCCTCAGATGCTGGCTTCCTCAACATCTTCATCCTGCTTGACCACATATCTCTGGTACGGCCATTTCCTGGTTCAAGTCGTACCTCTCGCACACACACACCCTCATCAACATCATCTTCATCTTCTTGTGATGCGCTTATTTGAGCAGTGCCCTTGCACAGCCAGACTACATTAGCTAGGCACATTAGCTCTGGACATGCTGTCGTATGCAGCGATTGACAAGGGGTGTAGTCTGTCAAGCATAGTTAGCACCTGACTGGATCTACTTTAAGTTAACCATCCACAACACCCATAGCATCCTCTGTCCTTTGAGAAAAACCTTCACTTACTGCTGTGTTCATCTTTAATTTAAGTAATACACAACATTTTACAATAGGGCTACATTAATTACCCATTCATTAACATTAGTTATTACAGTAATAAGCATTAACTAACAGTTAATTAACAGTAAACTAATGCTCTAGTACTCATTTACTAATAATGTTCATGTACTGTGTTCTTGTTATCTAAAGTATATATTTTTTCATAGGGTTAAGGTTAACCCTTAACCCGCTCACCGACAATGGGCACTGGCCATTGTATTCACCATCTGGAGCTTGGGTCAACATCTGGAGCTTGGGTCAACATCTGGAGCTTGTGTCTTCACATGGACCGTGAGGAGCAGTCAGACAGAGGTGTCTTGTGTCTTCAGACCGTGAGGAGCAGTCAGACGGAGGTGTCTTGTGTCTTCAGACCGTGAGGAGCAGTCAGGGGGAGGTGTCTTGTGTCTTCAGACCGTGAGGAGCAGCCAGAGGGAGGTGTCTTGCTCAGGGACACTCAGTTAGGAGCTGAGCTACTGCCGCCCCCAAACCAAGCTGCCCAAACAAAGGAGCTCCAGTCCTTTTGTAAATGGACTGGAGGTCCCTCGATGGGTCACAGCTCGGGCTCTCCATTAGCTTTCCTGTTTGATTTGTCACCTGGACACCCAGGCATTTGTTACAAGGTAGTCTCCCTCTGCTGGCCTTTGATGGTAATGGGGCTGACACCACCTATGTTCCCTCGGAAACTTGTTCTTTAGCCTTACCTTTGTTGGTTGGGGGTTTGATGCTACTTTAAACCGGATTTCATGGTAAATAAATATGCATATATTCAGCAGGGTGTAGGTGTGCTTTCACCTGTGTGTCTATTGGAAGGAGTCCCTAGCAGCGCTACTAGACACGCTGAGAGCTGCTCACATTCTGACAGTGATGGCAGCAATGACTACTGACACCAATGACTACTGACACCAGGCTGATGAACCCCTTCAATATCCATACACAAAGATTTTTTCTTTAGATGACATAAAGCTGAAGCTGCCTGTATACCAATATTTATTATAAGTGGCAACTATTGATTTTAGGGCCATCTATTACATTATTAGGACCCAAAATATACAGCCACATGGCCGTCACAGAACAGGCCTACATCAAACCATCTCCATCTTTATACAGCCACATGGCCGTCACAGAACAGGCCTACGCCAAACCATCTCCATCTTTATACAGCCACATGGCCGTCACAGAACAGGCCTACGTCAAACCATCTCCATGTTCTGCTACTCTTTTGCCACCCCATATAAAGCATTCCTGAAGTGCCACTGACTAAGAGTAGCTTTAGCCTCTTGGAAGGCTATGCTCTTCACCCTAATGTTGTTGCGTCAAAAACATCAAACGCACTCCAGACGAAGCTCCACGTGACGGAGGATACCCTACAGGTGTCCCTTCACGTCAACGCCCTACAACCTCACGGAGAACAGGACTGGAGTTGGGAGTGGACTGTTCACCACATTGGTGGAGACTGGCCTGGAGTTGGAAACCAGCTTTTTGTTTTCTCTGAATGACTTATGTATTATTGATGTATTATTTAAGTAACGTAGTGGATTACTAGGTTCAACATCATAGAAAACATACAAAGATAACTATTATTATACTATGATTATACTATGATTCTGGGCCCAATGGCAGTCTGTGGCCTACTGTTGTTTTGCACGAAAAGCACCTTTGCACAAGGTTTGTTCGACTTTAAAGCACTGTGACCTTTTTGAAGTTCTGCAAAAAACAGCTGCTGATACAAAGACATTTTTGCTCCAAAATAACCATTGAGTAGAGGCCCTATGTATTAGAATATGTAATGATAAGATAGAATTGAGAGGTAGGCCAACTATTGTTTCTAAAATTGTGAAAAGTGCATCACATATATCCATGACCAAACTATCAAACACAATTCAATGCAGTATGCCTCAGTGAAAATAATTATTTTATTAAGGCTGTTATAATATTTTATTGCAGGGGTGTTAGCTGTATCAGAGTACTTGGAATATTATACTAGATTCTAAATATATAAACTGTTCAAGAGATGCTACTCATCTAGAAATAGCTCTGCTTGATTGTACAATCCAACACTGGAACTTTCTAAACAATAATCTACATCTTAACATCTTAAATAAATATGCACTAACAATTTTAAGAGACCTTCCGAAAGGTTTTGATCTTAATTACAATGTTAAGTTACCTGTCGTTATCTATGGTTGATGGTAAATGATCTTCACCGTTTTCTCTTAACATTTTTAAGTGCGTCACATTGGCCCAAAAGTAGACAATGACTTTAAGGTCTTCAAGTAGAATAAGATCATGAGACCAATGTCCTTATTAACTAGATGACAAGTAATCTATTGAAGAAATAAGACAGGCTAAAACACTTTGACATTGTTATAAAACATCTATGTACATTCCAGGGTTTCTTTTGGGGCCAATGGCAGCCTTTGATGCTTTCACAGAGATATAGGCTCAGAGGTTTATGGAGGTTTAAGGTTTATGCTGAGAGAAACAAAGGAATATCCCTTGAATGGCAGCCCGACCGGCCCATGACCACGAAGAGATGAACCAGCGTATCTCCCTCAGACCAGAGCCCCTCGGCCGCCCAGCCTCTTTAAACAAGGCCCTGCGTTGGCAGCTTCACGGGCATCAAGGCCACACCCAAGTGCATAAGAATATTGCAAAAATAGAATATGTTGTCCTTCTGAGACGTCGCCCTGAGTCGTTATATGAAAATTAAACTAATATCTAATGATTATGGTTGTAATAGCATTTACTTAAATCTAGTTAAGGCAAAGTGAAAAAATAGTATGATGGGATCTAGGGCGTATAGTTTTTTACATTTTTTATCTTTAAGGTTTATTAAATCTACAAATATACGTTTTCTGGTTCTACGATCAATGAATTTACACATTTACAATGCATTCTCAAGTATGTACTTTGTCAAATCTGTAATTGGCCAAATTTCCAAAATTGAACTAGCCATTGCGATTGATAAACAAAATGGTAACAATTGCTTCCTTTCTGTTTCATCTCTCTGGTCTCCTGTACTATAATTGAGGATTTACAAACATAATTTTGTGATTAATCAACAGTAGGCAGTGCTTCACGAGTTGATGAAAGTGAATAAAACAATCCTAGAGAGATGTTCTTGCTTTCCATTTCGTTTTTGTGTGATAACATGTTTACCATGTTATGTCAGAATAATCTTGTGATTAATGAATAATTAATTCCCTTTGTTGACTGTCGGCAGTCCTCTGGGATGAGGTGTGGATGAGTCAGATCTCCTGGTACCTGGAACAAAGAGTTCAAACATGAACGATCATCATTCATATCTCCAGGTGGATCCACATGTTTCCCTCATGAACTCACTTTTCCGGACAATTGTGTGGCAACAACAGATTAATGATGATTAAGACTCTCTCCACGACGCGTCATTATACAAATAACAGTTAATGATGATTCGATTCTGAGTCTTGTAATTGCTCTAATTTTGCAATGTTTTTTGCACTCTATTAGTATCCAAAAAATTAGGTGTTTGCCAACTATTGTTTGAAAAAGGGGGTGACTTTTTACACACACACACACACACACACACACACACACACACACACACACACACACACACACACACACACACACACACACACACACACACACACACACACACACACACACACACACACACAGTGCCTGTACTAACCATAGTAACCAACAGTAGGTAGGCTTTAGCCGACTAATAGCCTAACTAACACGCAAAAATCGGTGATTGACGTAAAGGCCATTACTTTAACCAAGGCCATTACTTTGACCAAGGCCATTACTTTGACCAAGGCCATTACTTTGTATTCAGACCAAGCAGACAGACGACTGATCTTACAGCCCTACCGCCCATGTGCGCATCCACATTATTTCTGTTACATCTAACCCAAATAGAAGATGGAATTTAAATAATTATAAAGCAACTTATTTATTAACATTCAATCTATTCACCATTTTTTGCTTCTTTTGTTTTGATAAAAAATACTCACCCTCTTATAAGTTAAGTTGGGCAACACCAACCACGCACCTCCTTGTACATGAGCCTTGACAGGAACTGAATGAAAAACACGTCAAAAGATTACGGTAAAGTCTGTAAACTCCCTCGTTGCAATTGACTCAAATGTATTAAGATGTTTTAGTCTGATGTCTATCCACATGTCTGCCTGCATCTGGTTGTGTCAACTATTGTAGACCAGGGCCATATCTCCTGTACCAAAAGTACATAAGATGTCAAACAAATCATTCATGTCTCATATCTAATATCATTAACTGTTGATAATGTTTATGACTCTTGTTTTAACAAGTACCACAATTGTGTAATTTGAAAACATTTCAAACCAACCATTTTACAAGAAGTTATTACATTTTATGCTTGAAGGCTACCCTGGAAATCCTGAGTTCTCACAAAAGCACAATTAGAATTTGCTCAGCGAGTCACTCGGGGAATGAGCAATATACTCACTCCCCGATTCCCCTGGCCCAGAGCATTAACCAATCACATCGCTGTATCTGATATAGGCGGGCCAAAAGCTTTGCTGTTTCACTGACCAGATACGGAAAGAGTCTAATCTATAGACTGAAGAATAAGTCCCGCCTCCGAGGCTCCGGTTCCCTCGGTCAAATGTCTACGGGGAATAACGTGGGGTTTATGAATGATCGTACATAACAAACTGTGTAGGTGGCGGAGAAGGAAAAGCTGCGTCACGTTTTCAACTACACACTTTTTCCATCTAGTTTCCACTGGGGTTTTGGATTGTCTGTGCCGTTAAAGTAATTAACTATTATTTAACTAACTTAACTATTATGAAGAAGCATTATGCTAACGCGGATCTGCACAGACTTCGTTTGTTATGACTCTCCAAAGTGTGTAGTTCAAAACGTGACGCGGCTTTTACTTCTTCACCACCCACATAGTTTGTTATGTACGATCATTCATAAACCCCATGTTATTCCCCATAGACATTTGACCGAGGGAACCGGAGCCTCGGAGGCGGGACTTATTCATAAGAGGTCTATAGGTTAGCTCCGCTGGTAGCTTAGTGTATGGGGCTCTGGATACATCACCCCTTGTATTCCTCTGATTGGTCGTAGTGTTATCCAATTGCGTGCAGTAATTTTTTCAAATGCATGCTTGGTGCCGCCCCTCGAGTTGGGCCGTTTTCATCACTCGTTGCCAGACCCTACAGCTTTCTAGATGTGGTCTGGATCAGACCCTACAGCTTTCTAGATGTGGTCTGGATCAGACCCTACAGCTCTCTGGATGTGGTCTGGATCAGACCCTACAGTTCTCTGGATGTGGTCTGGATCAGACCCTACAGCTCTCTGGATGTGGTCTGGATCAGACCCTACAGCTCTCTGTTTACATTTCCTGAGGCCACCTCTGTACTGTCACAGCCCTCTGGTTGAGCTCATAGGAGTCTCTTTAAACTGAATCATTTTGAGTAAAGAGACTTGTTTTATCAAGGAGCAAAGGTACGTGGGGACATCTTTATTGTTTCAGCACCCTTACTTTTTATGGCATTAAAATGTAACAATTAAAAGCCTATGCATACTCCCCCTCATATAGGTAGTTGTCTGAATTGCAAACATGTAACCACCACTTACCAAGCAGGCCAGGACATCAGCAGAAATAAGCATGTAGAACACGTTGTTCCACCCCGTGGGAGAGATCAGGCCGGCTAGAAGAGGACCGATCGCTGCTCCTAAAGGATACAAAAAGTGCCATTCATTACAACTCATGTATGACGTATATAACGTCTTTAACAAGGGAGGGCGTTTCATAAACCATCACAGGCTTTTGTTTTCAGTTACACACTTTGCATCTTTCATCAAGGCCTGCCTCTCAGATACAGGACGGGGACTCTACTGATGGAGCCAGATACAGGACGGAGACAACAGGACGGGGACTCTACTGATGGAGCCAGATACAGGACGGGACTCTACTGATGGAGCCAGATACAGGAACCTTTAGATGCTGAGTTTGATTTGTGTTTAAGGTGCCACCTGCCCTAACGGTCTCTGCTCTGTCACATTGACCTTTCCACGCATTCTTCAGTGTATTGGAATAGCAATATTTGCCACATCCCACCTTGTGTGTAACACCTCGGGTTTTGAGTAATAGGCTATTTCATTATTGTATTTTTTCTGTGGCTTTATTGAAACGTTCCAAAACATGTTTGGGCAGGAACCAAATCAATCCAATCAGTAATGTTACTCTGCTGGTTATGGGTGGATGGGTTAGCCATAACCCTAACCCTAACCCTAACCCTATGGGTGGATGGGTTAGCCCTAACCCTAACCCTAACCCTAACCCTAACCCATTATGAGTGGATGGGTTAGCCCTAACCCTAACCCTAACCCTAACCCTAACCCTAACCCGTTATGGGTGGATGGGTTAGCCCTAACCCTAACCCTAACCCTAACCCTAACCCTAACCTCTCCACCGGCTCTCACTCGAGCGCTCCAGCTGCTCAATCATCCTGCACCACATTTCTTCCTCCTTGTTGTAATTTCATATTTTTATCATGTTGTCGCTGACTTTGTTTACGGTTTAATGTATGATTTTGACATCTCAGCAACCAACTAGACTTTGTGATAAGAGGATGATGAGCCATCCTCACTTGTCCTCACATTAACACCTGACATTGTCACGTTTAGGTTGAGCCACACATCCACACGTACCTATAGAGCCCGTTCCATCAATAATGGCAGTGACTGTCGACAACGCCCTGGAGTTCCCTTGAAGGCTTTCATGTGTTCCCTGTGAGAACAGAGACATATGAGATCAGCAGCATGGAAAAGCATTCACACAGCATTCATAGAAGCTTAACGGATCCCTGGAGTCCAGGACAGGAACATGTTAAAGAACAAGATGAAACCTTCATAAGGAGACTGATACTGCACTACATACCAGATCTGCAGACACAGCGGTGGTGATCAGCGCGTATGGTCCGTTGACCAAGCCTCCACAAACCAACAGCATTACTGCAATGGAGAGGATATTTAAACACTGGATACACAAGTATACTTTGTTTGAAGACAGGGTCTTGCTTTTCACCCCAAATGATTCACATTCGTCACGTTGTAGTTTGACTGTTCCTTTTAACTTACAAATACTGCAATCTAGTACTCAATCAATTTCGTCACAATTAGATTACAACTGGCCTAAACACATCCCCTAGCAAAGACTGGGGTTAACCTTTTATAACATGATCACTACATTAATCTACCCCATGCTGCATTGTCTGCTGCTTCCATTTTACTAATACATGATTGTGTGTAAAGTGAGAGACAGATATTGTGAATGTGCCTTTGTTCCAGCCAGCCATATCCCCAGATACTGATCACTCGCACCTTCCCTTAATTAGCTAATTAATCACCATTATCTTTACTGCTTTAGTTCCCCTCAGGCGTAGGAGTAGACATCTCCCATTTCCTCTATAAGAGCAACTCTTTGAGTTTGACTCATGGGTCCAATGAGCTGGCACGCAGAGCTTTGGCGGTGTTACTGAGCACAGTATTGGAAGCATTTGACACCAATTGCTATCAAGGATTCTTCATTCATATTTGTTTTATTAGGGACCGAGCCAAACTTGGCAAGGACCCTATTGAAACCCTCGTGATTATTATTATTATTATTTTCCACGACTTCGACTGCATTTTTCTCCCCCTGCACATATTCTAAAACTCATTTCTATTTGGCACATTTGTGGGGACTGGTGAAAAATTTGATATTCTAGCCCTCAAATTCACATTCGCCCCTAGGTGGCGCTATAGCAACTGTTCAAAAGTGCAAACTTTGCACAGGCAGCACGCATCACCGGTTTGACCTACACTCATGAAATTTTGCACACATATGCATATCCTCATGATGAACAAAAAAGTCTCTTGAACTGGACACTTCCGGTAGCCATATTTTCCTCCATTTTGAATTTAGTTAAAAACAGTAAATTCCCCAAGGATCCCAGGTTTTTCGACTTTGACAAAAATCCTTTGGCACATATCATATATGGCCCATTATCTTCAATCTGACTTAAGGATTAGTCTGTACAATAAAGTTTAGAGCACCAATGAGTTCTAAAAGTGGTGTTGAAACCTCGAAAATAGTTAATTGCTCATATCAACGTCAAGTTGGACGCCTATGATGTTGGCCCCAATACAAAAGTTGTTCAGAATCAAATTCTGAACAAGATAAAGTCAACATATTTTCAAATTGGGCGTGGCATCGAAATGGGCGTGGCCTGACACTAAAATCGCCACAGTTCATAGACTGATTTCAGCAGGACCGACTTAGTGGCCGTTAGGTACCAAAGTTCTAACTGCTCACCAAAAATTTAGTCGATTTAAAAAACAACATGGCCGCCAGAGCCTCAAAATCACTGTGCGGAGACCGTAATAGTTATGAATATGAAATTCACAGCACACGTGTAAACTGGTGCCGATAGCTCACATACCAAAATTCGTGTTTCTATTTTTTGTAGCGCCCCCTACAGGAACTTTAAAAAGCAGCCCCTGCGCCACGTTTCACCAATATGTATGAAACTCAGTATTCACATACAATGTGCCCATACCTACAGAAAAGCCTCTTGGACCCATGCCCCAAACCCCACAGGAAGTCGGCTATTTGCATTTCTAATTTTCACTTTTGGCGGCCATTTTGAATTTTTTTCACTTTTTTGCCTTGTGAACTCCTCCTAGGGAATTTATCGGATCTGCTTCAAAATTGGTCAGTACAGTCATGAAGTGGTGCTGAATAAACGCTGTGCTATTTGTGACTGTACGTTGAAGGGCGTGTCCGTGGCGTGCCGTCAAACTTGGCCATTTTGAATAATTCTGTGGTCTTGAATTTGAACAAACAAACTCCTAGGGAATTAGTATTTGAACTAACTCCTCCTAGGGTATTTATCGGATCTGCTTCACAATTAGTCAGTACAGTCAAAACATGGTGCTCAACCAACGCCGTGTTATTTGTGACTGCACGTTGAAGGGCATGGCCGTGGCGTGCTGTCAAAGTTGGCCATTTTGAATGGAATTCTTTCACTTTTTCGCCTTGTATTTCAACTAACTCCTCCTAGGGAATTTATCGGATCATTGATGTAGGGTTAATGAACATGTAATTCAGTTAAATGTGGTCTTACATGTTAATGTCAAAACAATCAGTAGGACACCACAGGGCACCTCTGCTTCTACAGATTACATAAATTCGCGAATTTTTTTTAAAACTGCGCGCAGTGATGAACGGGACCTCGTGCCGGCTTGCGGCTGCGTCACGTGCGGTCCTAACATGTGCACATCTTGCCAGCACACATGTTACGACGGCACGTGACGCGGCCGCAAGCCGGCGCGATTTTTTTTTTTAACTGCGCGCAGTGATGAACGGGACCTCATACCGGCTTGCGGCTGCGTCACGTGCGGTCCTAACATGTGCACATCTTGCCAGCACACATGTTAGGACGGCACGTGACGCGGCCGCAAGCCGGCGCGAGGTCCCGTTCATCACTGCGTGCAGTTTTAATTTAGTTTAATATTACTACCCAAAAGGGTTCCTTCATATCCTTGTGTGGTGTGTCTGGTGATTATGGTACATACCAACTGTAGTTGCAATGCTGGTCTGTCCAACGTAGTTATACAGGAAGAGCTGTAACATAAAGAAATACAACCTTAGCACTTAAGAACTATTTTTGGTTAGTTTTGAGACATCTTGGTAGAAGGATCGGACAATTCGTTGTGATATCTAAGTCATAGTTAGCGGGGGCTCTATGTGCTAGTGCTTTTTTTTATGAATACCCATAAATGTACTATCTATATGAAGATGAATACAACGTCTAATAAATTTCCTTGCATAATTCTCATCACACACACACACATATATATATATATATATATATATATATGTGTGTATATATATATATAATTCACAGTGCAGTGAGAAAGTCCCAATCCCAATACTTTTTATGATAACATGTCTGGTTGTCTTTTGGTCGTTACAACCAGCCACTATACGTACCATGGGAGCAGCCAGCCACTATACGTACCATGGGAGCAGCCAGCCACTATATGTACCATGGGAGCAGCCAGCCACTATACGTACCATGGGAGCAGCCAGGAGCAGCCAGCCACTATACGTACCATGGGAGCAGCCAGGAGCAGCATGGCACAACAGGTGGTGGCCCGGCCACCAGAGTAGTCGGACACCGCGCCCGCCGTGATACCGCCTGAACACATGACGTTGGTACACAGTTCATCGTTTGTCTTCTACACTGAATTATACTAAGTAATATTACTAAGTAATACTATAGTCAGCAGCTGGTGTTCAATAGTAACCATGACTCTCTTTGGTTAAGTATTCACTGAAAGTGTTTCCTACCGAGTATTCCACCAACGTCAAACAGTGTGGACATATCTCCTGCTGCTTTGGCATCAAAATGAGCTAAAAAGTAAATAAATCAATTTGAATACATTATATAATACAGGCAATCATTGCTATACAGCTTAATCCATTTTTAACCATTTTAACCAGGCATAATATAATAAACATGGACAGATGCAATACAATGTGTTGCATCAGTGTAATCAAGGTTGAATATTCAATTAAAAAAATTAGTTTTTCATTACTCACCTACATTTGAGATGTAGAGTGGAAGCCAGTAAAGGAAAGTGTAGCTCACTAACTTTGCAAACAGCAGACAGAGAGAGAACTCCACTACACCCTATATGGATCACAGTGAAACAAAAGAGAATCCTGGTTTTGGAACAGAGGGATTAGGACAGGTTCTGGATTGAGCTGGTCCTTGACTAAACAAGTGAGCAGGCACTGAACACTACGCACAACACACAACAGGGCCCACCAGCTTGTGTTAACCAAAAGGGATAGAGATATAGACAGAGAGATTTAGACATAGAGATATAGACATAGAGGGATAGAGATATAGACTTCTAGATTTCTAACTGCCTCCATTAATTAGGCTTGTTCAGTGTTTATGACTGATCCAATGAACCTCTCATCAAATTCTCATCACATTCCTACAGCGATCAATAAATGAAATGCTCGGGTAAGAAAAATACCTAATCAATCTGTTGGCTGCAGGCCTGTAATAAGCCTGTTTCATTCGGCTCAGATTCAAATGATTGGATGGCTTCCCTTTGTGGCTCCCCGGGGGCGCTCTGCCCATTGAGCAGGACCGGAGTCATGCGCAATGGCTAGGAAGACCTATTGCTACAGCTAGGAAGACCTATTGCTACAGCTAGGAAGACCTATTGCTAAAGCTAGGAAGCTAGGCAGAGCTATTGCTACAGCTAGGAAGACCTATTGCTACAGCTAGGAGCTAGGGAGACCTATTGCTACAGCTAGGAAGCTAGGCAGACCTATTGCTACAGCTAGGAAGCTAGGAAGCTTGGATGCTAGTCATGTGGTTCGGTTGGCTGTAGAGACCTGAAGCGAGGGGTGTATTTCAGTTGGATACTTTCAAAATCCGGCTTACTCTAGCTAGTTTCTCCAAATGGCTTCCCCTGTCTTTAAGTAAACCATGGACGTAGCTGATGCAGAAGACATCAGCTACTCTTCAACATATAACACAAACATAAACATATAACAACATACAACAAACAAGAAATCAACATACAGGAAAAAGAAAACAGGAAAAGAATGGATAACTAAACCATCAGCACGCAAAAACAACAACAAAAAAAATAATAAAATAAAATGACAAAAAGGAAAAGAATAGATGAGTAAATAAAAGTACAATTTAGTAATACATACTAGGATTCAGTGCAAACAGCCATGAGGTGTCGCTTCACTTGTTTTTTTGAAGCTAGCTTTGCTCTGATTTTTTAAATATGATCTGGAGGGAGTTCCATTCAACCATAGCTCTACATAGTACTGTGTGTTGTTTTGAGTTTGTTTTGATTGTTGGAATTGTGTAGTTACCACTGGTGGCATGTCTGGTGGGGTATGTGTGCACATTAGAGCTGAGTGTTAGCTGCCTAAACAAACAGTCAGGGTTGTTTAATGTATTCATATTTTTTATGAAAGACAGAAGTGATGCTTTCAGCCTCACATCAACTTTCAGCCAGGAGAGTTTGTCATGCATGTTATTTATGTTGGCTCTCAGTGTGCATTTAAGGGCAAGCCTAGCTGCTCTGTTTTGTACCCCTTGAAGCTTCCCTAGATTCATTTTTGTGGTACCTGACCAGACCACCGAGCAGTAATCTAGGTGTGACAGTACCAGGGTCTGCAGGACCTGGTACTGCAGGACCTGTGGTCAGATGAGGTGTTAAAAAAGAAGAGCATCTTTTGACTACAGATATGTTCCTCCCCATCTTTTGTGGCAGTAAATCTATATGTCTTGACCATGATAATTTACAGTCTAAGGTTACCCCCAGAAGCTTTGTTTCCTGTACTTGCTCAACAGCAACATTGGAGCCTTACACAATGACATCAAAGTCATTTTCTGAAGAGACATTTCTTTAGATTCAACATAATTCATATTCCAAGTGTAGATTCCACTCACAGGGATACTGAGGGCTCCACTGAAGCTGATGGCCTGCGTGTGGTCCTCCTCCGTCCGCTCCGTGGTGTGGGAGGAGGTGATGGAGGTCACCTCCGTTATAGTTGTGTTGTGCAGAAGAGGCTCCCGCTCTGTGCCCTCCTGCTGTCACAAAGCAACAAGTTAGGGTACTCTAAGAATAGTGAACACATAGGCTTCAACAAAAACAAACATTGGGAAATGGAGATTAATTAGCAGAACATAGTGTCGGAGAAGCCAATTCATACTGAGCATATTCCCTTAAAGGTCCCATGACGTGCCACCAGGTGTGAGTGTGATTAGCCGTTTTGAAAATCTGGCTCTATGAAATCACAGGTGGGCGTGTCCACCTAGATGTGTGCTGTGATAGATCAGTCTACCAGCCTACCCAGTGGACTGTAGCAAACGTGGCTCATCTATCCGTCAAACATCTAGGTGGACACGCCCACTTGTGATGTCATAAGAGCCAGATTTTTCAAAAAGGCTTATAACGGCTAATCACACCACACCTGGCGGCATGGGACCGTTAATGACTGATAACATGATGGTCACTCTATGATCTAGTGTGAGGCGTCTTGCTCAGGGACACCACGACACTCTACTAGGAGGAGCCGGGGATCAAACCAGCAACTTCCAGTTACCAGCCAGCCCGCTCTACCTCCTGAGCTAATGCCCCCTGAGAGAGGCTAGAAGAGAGGCTAGAAGAGAGGCTAAACACTCTTTGGTGGATCTGAACACACAATTCCCCATTCAGAGTAAAGGTGTTTACAAAATCTCTGTGTACAAACCAGTTGTTAATTGTTATACAAATCTCTGTTAATGATGTTTTTAAATATAATTTCATAATAATTTAGACATTTCTGTAAAAACAGAAAACCAGATGTTGATGGTAAAAAAGAGTGTGTTTCCAAACACTCACGTGGTGCTGAGGAGGTACGCAGTTCACGTCTTCAGGTTCTGTGGACACATTACGGTTCAGCTTAATGGACTTGAACAGCAGTTTGGATTCAGAGGGCCGCTTTTTGTCATCAAAATCAAGTGAATCCATCAACATTCTGAAACGTTTTATAAGGAACACAAATAGTTTGAGTTCTACGGCCATTTTGTTTCATGAGATTAGTTGTAAGTCCACCAAAAGCCTTTTAAAAATCACCTATCTTTTCAAATATGGCACGCAACATGCTTCAACATGCCCCTCTGTTTAAGAATCTTCAGATAATGTCAGTCTACGATATTAATATACTTCAATCATGTGTATTTACTTATAAATATATTCAACTTTCCCACTTGCTGCCCAAATCCTTTCATGAATTCTTTACAGTTAACTCTCAGGTCCATTCTTATAACACCAGACAGACTGATAAACTTCATCCCCCTTTTTGCCGCACTACTCATACTCAGTTTTCTTTTGCTCACAGAGGCTCCATACTTTGGAATTCCCATCTTCATGTTGTTAAATTATCTTCATCCCTCAATACTTTTAAGTTAAGACTGAAAGCTTACCTGTTAAATCAAAGTTCCTAATAGTTTCTTTTCCAGTATATTTGTCATTGGATCATTATCTCTTTACATGCTTATACACTCAGTTAAATACAATCATTTTATATTTATACATACCCATGTTTTTATTTCTGACTTCTTTGAGTGTCTGCTATAAAATGGCACTTGTATTGCTTCCTTTTTTGTTGTTATTTGTTGTTGCTTTCTCCTATTGTTGGTGTTGTTGATTTATCCTTTGAATGTGTATATTTCTTGGGGAGGTGCTTCTTATAAGCCCATGTAGGGTTTTTTAACCTCTCCTGCACTTACTATTCTTCTTTAATTTCTGTTTTTTGTAATTGTCGTTTTTTTTATGGTGCAAATAAATAAATACAAATACAAATACAAAATAATGAGTCTGACTCTTTCTAATGGGTTGTGTTTTTCTGAAAAGTGAAAAAAAAGCTTTGATCAAACTGACTCTCGACCAGAAAGAAGAAGCAGAGAACGCCGGTGGAGGTGATGATGAGGCCGGGCACGATGAAGGAGAGGCCCCAGGCCGTGGATACGAAGGCCCCGGCGATCAGCGACCCCAGGATGTTCCCCACCGACGTGTGTGAGTTCCACACCCCCATGATAAACCCTCGTCTGCTCACAGAACACCAGACAAGAAGAAAACATGTTAAGATCTAGAATGTCAATTCATTCAAATACTTCATTATAACAGTAATATGCCAATCCAGAAACAAATTAAAATGTGTATATAGCAAATGCTTTGTTTGTGACAGTTTGTCTGTCAGCTGCAAAGACTACAGATAATGTTGAGTCAGCAGCAGCGGTCAGCGTTAGACATGTGAAGCGTGTTACTCACTTCCCCTTTCCAAACCAGTTTCCAACACAGGCCACGACTGAAGGCCATCCTGTGGTCTGCACCAGGCCATTCATAGCCTAAAGAAACAAATACATGCTGAAACTAGATTCCTGGAATAACATGTGACACATGTTATTCCAGGAATCTAGTTTCAGCATGTATCACATGTCACATATCACATGACATATTATGTCATGTGCTATGAACCAGTGATGCCGAAAGCTTGAATGCTTTTACTCTATACAACTTGCATAGTTACAACACAATACTTTTATACATTCTTCAAACAATGACAACAATTAGTTACATATTAAATCATTCAATATATGTAAATGACAGCTTTACCCTCATTTGAATCTATTTCTGAATCCGTCTAGCAATTGTTCACAAAGTCATTACTGATGAACTGGTCCAAAACGGTCTGTTAAACATGAACACTAAATGATCTATTGGCTGGTTAGTGTTGCAGCTGGTACCTGGATGAAGGCGTAGTACCATATGACGTGGTTGCTATTGGTTAGTGTTCCTGTTACCTGGATGAAGGCGTAGTACCATATGACGTGGTTGCTATTGGTTAGTGCTGTTACCTGGATGAAGCCGTAGTACCATATGACGTGGTTGCTATTGGTTAGTGCTGTTACCTGGATGAAGGCGTAGTACCATATGGAGTGGATGTTCCAGTAGTAGCCCAGCCCGAACAAGGAGGTGAACAGGCCGCTGAGCAGCATGCCACAGGACAGGTAGTAGCGCAGGGGGAGGCGCTCTCCAAATATCCCACTGAAACACCACAGGGTCCGCTGGTTAACGCTGGTTATAGTTAAACACCACAGGGTCCGCTGGTTAACGCTGGTTATAGATTAACACCACAGGGTCTGCTGGTTAACGCTGGTTATAGGTAAACACCACAGGGTCCGCTGGTTAACACTGGTTATAGTTAAACACCACAGGGTCCGCTGGTTAAGGGTTATAGTTGAACACTACAGGGTCCGCTGGTTAAGGGTTATAGTTGAACACCACAGGGTCCGCTGGTTAAGGGTTATAGTTGAACACCACAGGGTCCGCTGGTTAAGGGTTATAGTTGAACACCACAGGGTCCGCTGGTTAAGGGTTATAGTTAAACACCACAGGGTCCGCTGGTTAAGGGTTATAGTTGAATGTACACGTACCTAAAGAACATGCCAATAGCATACGCCACGAGGAATGAGTTGTCCAACATTCCATACAGTGTCTGGTAGTTGTCCTGATCTACAAAACCACAAAACAACAAAGTTACACACAAACCTTCTACACTGAAAGGTTTTATAGTGTCTAGGGATAACTGATGTTTCATTTAGATATGAATGTCTGAGATTTTAAATTCAAATGTGTTGCGTTATCTTACCAAAGGGTGCCCAGTCACACCACGTGTCATTATCCGTTGTGTTGAGGTCCGCTGGGCGGATGACCATTGAACAGTTTCTGTGCAGCTCATTCTGAACAGAAGATGAAATAACAAAGACCAACGCATGTTGATCACTTGTTTGTCAAACCACCCTCACCCACACTGTGTAGTACACGTCCTAGTCATACTATAGGTTATATAGTATTACTATGTAGTATACTAGTCATACTATAGGCTAAATAGTATTACTATGTAGTATACTAGTCATACTATAGGCTAAATAGTATTACTATGTAGTATACTAGTCATACTATAGGCTATATAGTATTACTATGTAGTTAACTAGTCATACTATAGGCTATATAGTATTACTATGTAGTATACTAGTCATACTATAGGCTATATAGTATTACTATGTAGTATACTAGTCATACTATTGGCTATATAGTATTACTATGTAGTAGTAATCAACGTAAACAACGTTTTACTTCCACATAATAAATCACCTTCACGATGCTGATGGGCTTTCGTGACAGGTGGTATGCTGTGTAGGAGAGGAAGGTGAGGAAGAGGGTGAAGCTCTGATACCTGCAACACACATCATCCTTCAAGAACAATTCCTTCATGCAGTACTGGTGTCAACTACAATTACAACCCATCAGCAAATAGACAAATAATACACACACACACACACACACACACACACACACACACACACACACACACAGTACAAACTACATCAACAATGGATCATGGGATCTTACCAGCTGTCTCGAGAAAAGGACGAACAGAACCGAACTCCAGGAGCTAGAGGCGACCTCATCTTAAAGGTTCACAGAACTCAACTTCAGACACCAGGGTTAGGGTTATAACATGACCATAACATGTTATAACATGCCTGTAACAGAGAACAGGGGCAGCCACTGCGTCTTCTTCTCCTCGCGTTTAACTTGCATGCATCAGTGAGACGTTAGAACAATAAACAGGACCTAAAGCCGGCGCTCCTCCGGTAGTCCTTAAGACTTCCTAGTTTAGGGAGCGGATCCACACTCACTCCACATTCCTCTTTCAGATCACTTCTCATAAATAGTCCCTCGGCTGTTCCATGAATAGGCAATCCGGACGGCTTTTTCGTCACATGAAAATTAGTTGTGTGGCAAATAAGACGCGGCCCCTTGTGTTTTTTCTAATTCGCTTTGCCATGAAAGTCGAGGACACGTGACACTCCATAGTGACGTCACGCCGCGTCGGGATCAGACTGGGAGAGACAAACCAGTCTGGGTGAGGGGTTTGATACGAAACATTGGAACAGTTTTAAATGACTTTATTTGAAGTGTTGATAAATAGATTATTATATAATAATAACAATATTATTATAATATTATAATAATCTATTTTTCAACACTTCAAATAATGTATTGGAATACTGGTCTGCAGAGGAAAACCATGTGCAGCATATATTAATATATCAGGAAAATTATTATCGGACCAAAATATTTTGGATTGCTGATGGCATTGTGCATACATATTTAAGAGTTGGTTATTAGTTAGTTTGAACCATATAGTCTGGGGTACAGACTTTTTTTATTATTCCCCAAAGCATCGAAGGAGGTCCTTTGTGAATAAATTAGAATTTCAACCAAATTCCCTCCAAACGTGTGCAGCACCAGGGAGGACAAGATCTCCTTAACATGAAGAAAGCTCCATTACACCACGAACATTCACCGTCCCCACTTATGTAGTCCCACCCATCTGAAACCCACCTAAGGAAACCCCACCTCCACACACACACACACACACACACACACACACACACACACACACACACACACACACACACACACACACACACACACACACACATTTGATTTCTTTACTTGTTATAAGCGTCCTGCACAGTGGTTGATCTCGCCGGCTATGGTCTTATCAGTGATGAACATGAGTCTCTGGGTCTGTGCTTTGCTTCTCCTTTAGTGACCCTAGGATGGGTTCCAGACCAGTCACAGTCATGCCCAGACGTTTCTTCAATTTGAGCACGGAAAAATGAGTATGAGTAGCAGCAAGATAAGCAGAAGTTTCATTATGACCACAGGACCACACAATCTGTCACAGGGTAATATGGGCACACACACACACACTAGTCTGCTGTCGTTGCATTGATTCATGTACACACTCGTGCACACATATTTACAAATTATAAATTAAAACAAAAAAAAAATCCCCTTGCAGAAATCACAAATGACAAAGATAATTGTTGTTGCCAAAATGACAAAATGATTGTGATCATTTGGGAACAAGACAAAGCGATTCGCTACGTGATAGCCTATTAATAAAATGTAAAAGGTAAAAGTTATTAGAGTTAGATTAGATAGTATTAGAGGTTTATTATATCCTAGTTTTTATTACGCTTCCATGGGACACTTTTCAAAGAATAACTGCCACATTGTGGCCTGTATTTGTCGCTGTTCACAAATGCTCATTCCTCTCATAATAATAACAAATTAAATGATTCCACATTTAGCATATGTACCTGTGAGTGTATTGCTTACTGCTAAGTTTTCAAGTTCATTGTATAAGTTCATAATGAAGTGGTGAGAAACCTAACATTTATAAATGTAGATCTTATGGCAATTTCTGATGAATTTTTGTTAAGTTGGGTTCCGGGGAGACACCAAATTTGTATTTTGTGTCTCGAGGTGAAAAGTTTGGGAACCCCTGATATGATGTAAACTAGATCCTCTTCTACTAACTCTGGTACGTTAGGTGGTGGCATGCTCTGATATAGAATAATGTAAACTAGTTCTTCTTCTACTAACTCTGGTACGTTAGGTGGTGGCGTGCTCTGATATAGAATGATGTAAACTAGATCAGGAGTCTCCAACCTTTTTGAACCCAAGAGCTACTTCAAGGGTACTGAGGCTACTTGACTCACGGGTCTTTCTGCCTGTAGAGCTGCAGGGGGTAGTTAGCCTGAAAGCTCCACATTGTGCCGCTTGGCAGTCGCAACAATCTCCCCGCAAATAAGACATACAAACTTGTCTTTCACAGTAGTAAAAAATAACTCTTCCTACCAATCATTGTGGAAGTTTTCTTTCTCTTTTCCCACATGTTTTTCTTTATTTTGTGGGTAAACCCAGCAGCTTGCTCCAGATTTAATTTGTGCTCGCTAGCTTGTCTCAGTAAAGAGGGCGCACGATAGTGAACTTTCCAGACTAGAGTTCGTAAAACATTTGTTTTTTAAATGTTACATTAAATTCAAATTATTATTTTGTTTGATTTTGGTGATATTTTTAGAACATGCCCTGCGGGCACCTGGTCGCCTGGGCACCTGGTACGTGAAGCACGGGACTTCGGAACTCGGCGCAAGCGCCTCGTTCCTACGGCTGTGCTTCGCGTACCAATAATGACATTCAAGAACGCCATCGAGTGTAAGATTGCTTAAATATACAACCAGGAGTTGGAGAGAGTAAATCAATATACATTTTTAGGTTCATGGTTTGATGAGAGGATTACAAGGGATGTACATATTAAGAAAGTGGTGGACAGGTGTAAAAACACACTTGATCTAATGAGGTGTTGGGTATGAGGGCAGATAGAACAGCGTTAAAGGCTACGCACTGGGTTAGTGAGATCGGTGTTAGACTATGGCTGTGTGGCGTTAAAGGCTACACACTGGGTTAGTGAGATCGGTGTTAGACTATGGCTGTGTGGCGTTAAAGGCTACACACTGGGTTAGTGAGATCGGTGTTAGACTATGGCTGTGTGGCGTTAAAGGCTACACACTGGGTTAGTGAGATCGGTGTTAGACTATGGCTGTGTGGCGTTAAAGGCTACACACTGGGTTAGTGAGATCGGTGTTAGACTATGGCTGTGTGGCGTTAAAGGCTACAAACTGGGTTAGTGAGATCGGTGTTAGACTATGGCTGTGTGGCGTTAAAGGCTACACACTGGGTTAGTGAGATCGGTGTTAGACTATGGCTGTGTGGCGTTAAAGGCTACACACTGGGTTAGTGAGATCGGTGTTAGACTGGCTGTGTGGTGTTTGGGTCAGCAGCTAATACAACTCTTAAAAAAATAGACAACATTCAGTATCAGGCTTTGAAAGTATGTACAGGGGCCACAAAAACAACTCCAACAGCAGCTCTACAGGTAGAAGGAGATGCCTCTAGAGTTGAGAAGAGTACAGCTGTCCTTGAACTACTGGATGAACCTACGGGGCCACAGTCAGGATGATCCAGCACAAAGCACTTTAAAACCTTGTTGGGAAAAGGAGAGAAGGGAAACAAAAAGTTTTGGATGGACAGCGAATCAGAGAGCAGTACAATTCAGTAGCACAATTAAATGTAGTTCACAGTACCGGTAACGATAATTCCACCTTGGATTCTGCCAGAGGCTACAGTTGATTTAACATTATTAGAACACAAAAACAAAAATAAACAATTATTACAGGAGTACATACTGTAGATAAATTCTTCAACTATGTTCAAATTTATATAGACACATCTAAAGACTAAAGTAGGGGTAGCTTTTACTGTACCAGAATGTCAAGTGAAGGTAGGGAAGAGGGTTGATAATGTAACATGAGTATATACAGGTGAAAGGGTTAATAATGAAACATGAGTATATACAGGTGAAAGGGTTAATAATGAAACATGAGTATATACAGGTGAAAGGGTTAATAATGAAACATGAGTATATACAGGTGAAAGGGTTGATAATGAAACATGAGTATATACAGGTGAAAGGGTTAATAATGAAACATGAGTATATACAGGTGAAAGGGTTGATAATGAAACATGAGTATATACAGGTGAAAGGGTTGATAATGAAACATCATACAGGTGAACTGCTGCTAATACTGCTAGCGGTGCAGTGGGTTGATAATGAAACATCATACAGGTGAACTGCTGCTAATACTGCTAGCGGTGCAGTGGGTTGATAATGAAACATGAGTATATACAGGTGAAGTTAATACTGTTAGCGGTGCAGTGGGTTGAGGACCCCAGGGGCCTCATGTACAAAGCTTGCTTACGCACAAAAAAACTGCGTAAGCAACTTCTCACGCAAACGTTCGGATGTACAAAGACTGACTTGACGTGAGAAAGTGCGGTTCTCCACGCAAACTAAATGCCTGGCTTACGCACATTTCTGCTGCATTTTGTCAGTTGGCGGCACATAGAGGCAATGCAGCGCAACAACATTAGGCCTACTCGATCACGAGTCATGAAGTAATATTGCAATATGAGGCTAGTTCAAAGTGGATTTGAACGTCGGGATGTGTGATCTTAAATGCACTTCAATCATACATTATTGTTGTCGAGACGCATAATGTGACACTGTTGTTGATATTAGGCTAAACGTAAACAGACCCATAAAAATATATTGTTGGAGTTAAAAGGAAATTAAAAGGAAGCCCCAGCAATATTATTTTCAGTGATGACTTGTTTATTAAACGTTACATTTCATGACCACGCATGACATCGCTAATGGATTTCTCTTCACGCATATGTCGTCAGATTCTTGACTGCAGTATTATTATTTGATGTTGCGTGGAGTAAGAACAAGCCATTGTTACTTAAATTCAATCTATCAATGAACCAGTCGGTCGAATTATGTACATATTATTGACACATTGGGTGTATGGGAACAACCGTCAGCATGCATCCAAATAAATGAGAATATAAAAGCATGCGCAAAATGTGGCAATAATCGATATGTTGACAATGGCAGTGTTGGCCTTGTTAGAATATGGTCGCATTCGAAATGAAGGGGTGTACCGCGACAATTATGATTTTTGGGGCAAAAGTGAGCCGATCCCAAATCACAGCTGCCACCCTTTGCTCAAATAGGGCGAGCTCCCCGACTCCGGTGGGTCAGAAGTCCGGTCCGACTTCTGACCCACACTTCTCCGGTGGGCAGACACCTTTCTTTTTACGTCCACCTTGATGTCCGACCACCTTTTTTTAATGTCAGCCACAGTTCGGCTTTCGGCCCCAACCTCATTGACCGACTTGGCAACGTTTTCCCACGACAGTTTTTTGCTTTTGGTGCTGATTCCGGAGGAAATAGAGCCGAACAATATCTTATTTCTGGCCTCTACCTCCGAAATCAGCACCTCCACCTCGCATTCACTAAAGTTATTTTTTCTTCCTTCCTCCATTTTCTAATTTCTCCTAACGAACGCACTACTGCAGGTTTATTTATACGAATTAGCATATTAAATGAGGGAGGAGACTGGGTGGAGAGACGGGCTCGTGCACGTGCGCACAATTTCACGTTAATTGGGATGTTCAAAGAGAATCTGCGTGAAATCGTGCTTACGCAAGGATTGATACATCCGGATTTATTTGTGCGCAGCAGCTTTCCAGATTTTGGCGTCCGCAAAGTTTTAGTCAGAAATCCACGCAAGTCTTAGTACATGAGGCCAGGCCAGGTCGGTATTTGTTCGGATTCCAGTTTTCATTAAAAAGTCTACAGTTCAACCATTCAGACAGCAGACCAGATATTGTGATTGAGGTGCAACAAACATTATACTATATTCAAATTATGGGGCTTATAGTGTTTAAATATGGAAAAAAACGTTACAAAAAGAAGTAAAATTGCTTTAAAGTATTAATATAGGTAAAAATGAAATTAAAGGCATTATTAAGCAAGAACTGATTAGGAGATGGCAAAAGCTATGGGAGGAAGAGCGGAAAGGACAATGGTAGCCTACTACAGAGTCCAAAGGAAAGTGGCATCAAATTCTATTTCATTTTCTTAGGGTAACTAATTTGTTTGAACAAATATATGTTATAAATTAGTTTCATTATTATTATTAATATATATATATTATTATTATTTATTTATTTTTCTTATTTTTTAGTAGGGAGGTTGTTATTTATTTCACACTCCATACCAGTAGGTGGCGGTAATGCATCTAAGTTATTTGCCAACCGCCAAAGAACAATACAAAAGAAGAAGAAGAAGCAGGAAGCAGAAGGCAGTATCTGTGCAGCGTATTATATATGATATATGATATATATATTATATATATATAACAGCTGTATCGAACAGAAGTGGTCAAAGTGACGATGGCCACTTTCTTTGGAGAGGTTCTGTCGGTGAGTTCGCGGGCTGTGGATGAAGATGAGGAAGATGAAAACGAAGATGAGGAGATCCTCAAAGAGCTAGACGAAACGAGGTGAGCGTTATTTGACTTGAGTCTTATCTTATGATCTTACTATGATAATGTTCCAAGTAATGGATATGAGGATGGTTTATAAGGTGAGGCTGAAGCTCGGTTCAAAGTAGTTCCCTGTTCACACTGGACACCTTTCTTCCCCCTCGTGGACGCACCAGTCATTTATTGAAGGCTTCTCCTTCTGGAAACAAATGGAAAGTGATTTCTCAAGCCACTTCCAAATCCGCCTCAGTGACATCACAAGTGCGTGTGCCCACCTAGATTTATGATGGATAGAAAGGCAATATTTGCTACAGTCCGGTGGTAAGGTTGGTATACTGATCTATCCAGCATTCATCTATGTGGACACTTCTGTTTTTCATAGGACTCAAGACTAAAACATTGTACTGGTGCCACTTACCTTCTAATCCAGTGGCACCCCTTCTTTTACCACATTGTCGCAGTATTGGCAGTAGCAGTAATACATTCCTTTGTCACGTATCGTCTGTCTAGTCTACATCCATTTGAAAAGATGAGTGAGTGTAAACATCTTTTATTGCATTCACTGGGAACATTCACTTCTCATCTTCTCTCGATTATTTCGATTTGAACTTACAAAGCTAGAGAACTACTAAGCAAACAGCAATGTATAATAGAACAGTGGCAGGTTCTATTTTCCCCACCCTAAATGTAACCTTATTAGTTATTTTCCCAACTGCATGATACATTTATGCTTCATTAACACATTTTCAGCAAAATACTAAGATTTTTACCCCATTTTTTTCAACAGGGAGGTGCATTTGGAGTGGTATCAGTCAAACAGTAATTTGATGACATATACAAACTTAATCATAGCAGTTGGCAGGAATGCAGCAAGTAAGTATTTTTGTATTTTAAGGAAACCCATTATTTATTTTTAATAACTGGTGGTCATTTTGAAATCGTAAAATAATTTCTTTGTGAAACAATGTATCCATTATAGTCATTGGAGTGCTCAATTAGTAATCTTCATTATATAATATGAACATAGGAAATGATGAGAACACAAATCCCAGGTTTCTCTAATCTTCTGCCTACACTGCCCAGAATAACCCATTTTGCTGCTAGTTCATGTACATTTCATTTATTTTTGACTAAAGGTGTATGTGGTTTAGTTTACCGACTGGCTTCTTCATAGCATTCTGTGTACATATACAACACTGTTTTATCACGTTTCTGTTTCATTTCTGCGACTAGGTTTTCTGTCTGTGTATGTACTCACCTCTGCGAGCTGGGAGGCAGTGGGGCATGGTTCACTTTCCAATGCGGGGAATCAAACTATCTGTGGACAAACGAGCACCGAACCAGCATGTGTCTTCTACAGAAACAAGGACAACCCTGCAGTAAGTCCTGTTTCAGTATTTCAGTAATTTTTTGATTGTATTATTACCTTCTTATTTGTGTTCAATTCATCTTGTATGTTACTGCATTGGGTGTTACAAATTCTAAGAATTATTTGACTAAGCCCCAACCAGTATATTGATAGAATATACACTCAGTGGCGGCCTTATTTGGCAGACCTGTGCTTGTAAATACAAATCTCTAAATAAGCCAATCAGGCGCCAGCTACTAATTGCATGCAGACATGGTCGAAAGGTTCTGGTTCAGCCCGAACACCAGTATGGGACAAAGCAGTGTCCCTGAACCTCCTGGGACACATGTACGTCTCCACAGATTACTGAGGATTGAAACTAAACATCCAGCGAGTCTCATGTTGGCTCATAATGCAGTTTGATAATAAGGAAGGGAGTGGCCAGGCGAGACACGCCCCACCTTGAAGTGGGTGGGCTACAGTTGCAAAAGACGACACCGGGTTCAACAGCTGACATCAGAGACGAGACAATTTAGATTCATGAGCTTGTGAGTGTAATTTGGTCAATGCCACAGACATTTGTGTGCTGTGAAAAGCTCTCTGAGTGTATCTGTTCTGGCTGACTGCGGCCTCTGTATGAGATGATTTAGATTGAATACTGCGTCTCATCATTCAGGGCATCTCTACCCTGATTGGTTTCGGAGATCCGTCTTGCCTGTCAATCACAGGTGCGTGAATCGAACACTTCGGAGTGGCAGAGAATGGAGGGAGGGAGGGAGCAGAGAGGATCTTCAAAGACTTTACAACTCTCAAACCGTACCTACATCGCCATTAACTCTATTTAATATAGGATCGCACTGAAGCTCCTGAAATTTGCAGATTTACTTTAACTGCTGGTCGTCTGTCTGAACTATATTTCTGCTGTGAGTGACGAGGTCGGCCAGCATCTTACCTTGTGTTAACAGCACTGGCTGTTGGTGGTGTGAGGAACAATTTCTCTGCACACATTGAGTATCTGCAATCGGTGTTGTGTACATGTCAGACAGTACGGCCTCCATAGTCACCCGATCTCCATCCAAAAGAGGATCTTTGGAATGTAGTGGGTTAGGTGATTCGCAGCATTGTGTGCTTCAGATCATAAATCTGTAGCACTTTGCGTCATGTCGTGTCTACATGGAACAGAATCTCGAAGGACGCTTTGACTTTCAGAATTTGCTTTATTGCAAGGTTAGTGTAACACGTATGGAAGTATTCTCTTGGTATTTGCTGCAAAACAAAGAAACAAACAAATATAAGTAGAAACATTTACAACATGTAAAAAATATACAGCATATATCAAGAATACAATAATATGGATGTTGTTTTTTTTATAAAATGAAGCTGTAAAATGAAAATATGACCATGGAATGTGCAAATTCCGATTGGAATTGGAGAAGGCATATGACCGGGTCCCCCGGGAGGTGCTGCGGGAGTACGGGGTAAGGGGTTCACTCCTCAGGGCCATCCAATCTCTGTACTCCCAAAGCGAGAGCTGTGTCCGCGTTCTCGGCAGCCAGTCAGTTCCGTTCCCGGTGGGTGTTGGCCTCCGCTAGGGCTGCGCCTTGTCACCAATCCTGTTTGTGATATTCATGGACAGGATATCGAGGCGTAGTCGTGGTGGGGAGGGGTTGCAGTTCGCTGCCCTCCACCAGGGTGGGAGCCCACTGTGACCTCCCCCATGTTGTCTCGGACCGCTTGTGGTCGGCACCCGAGTCCAATGTCTGCCTCATCGTTGGCTGAAACGAGTCAGACTTGGAAGCGAAACCCTCCAGGGTCCAGAACAAATGGGTCCAAGTACCCAGGTGTGAAAGTGCCTTAAAGGTCCCATGACATGCCACCAGGTGTGGTGTGATTAGCCGTTACAAGCCGTTTTGAAAATCTTTTCTCTTATGACATTACAGGTGGGCGTGTCCGCCTAGATGTGTGCTGGATAGATCTACCAGCCTACCCAGTGGACTGTAGAAAACGTGGCTCATCTATTCGTCACACATCTAGGTGGACACGCCCACCTGTGATGTCATAACAGACCGATTTTCAAAACGGCCTGGTGGCATGTCATGGGATCTTTTAAGGAATGTTTCCCATGCCTTGTTGAGCTCATACCACAAACTATCCGGCTGTTCTGGGTATATCAGTGGTCACATCAGTCACATCAGTGGAAGAAATTTACATATTTTTTTACTAGATGTAATGATGTAATTACGTTGCATTAAAATGTAATTTTACTTTCAAGGTGATCCTATGTAAGATCAGCGGCTACATAGAAGAAGACCAGCAGTTTCAGTGGACTGAAAAGGTAGAGAAATAATGTATAATAGTGGCCACCCGGCACAAAGTGGTGGAAGTGAACCACCTTCCACCTACTGACCTGACTTCTTCCTCATAGGTGTTGGGTGGTTTCAAGCAGAAGGGACTGAGTGTGACCGTGCTGTCGGACAGCCCTGTGGCTGAGTACAAAAACAGTGACCATGCTAGGAGCAGCCCCTTCCTGCTGTGTCTCCAGACCCAGTCCTCTACAACAAACCCTCCATGCCCTCTTCTTGAGCAACCCAATATATTCACTGGAATCCAAGCGGCAGGTAAGCCACTTAAATTGCATTTATTGCATCATATTATGATATGATATATGATATGAAAACTTTATTTCAGACTCGGGTCCATAAATAGCAAATAGAAAAAAAAGACAAATACAATACAAAAAAATATAAAAAGTCAGTTCATATACAAACATTTCAGCCAGTGCACCCTCAGGCTGGAGGTATAACGAGCACAGCTCAGTGGGATTTACAAGTACCACAATGATACTATTCCGAGATTCCTCCAATCGTTTCGTAAATTTAAACATAAGATTTCTTGCAATGGTGTTTGCCTGGTCGTATAGTTTGCAGCATTGTCTGTACACATCATCGTCATCATTCAACTGATCATTTATAAAATGTCCAAGGTATTTAATCCTTCTACATACATCAAGAATATTGCCAGACAGTTTGAATGCAGGGAAATTGAGCCTTTTATCCTGTTGGTTCTACATATTAAAACAGCACTCTTGCTAGCATTGTATTTAATGTCATGTTTTAATCCATACTCAGTGCAGATATTAAGGAGTTGCTGTAGTCCAGCACTACTTGGGCTAATAATGACCAAATCATCTGCATACATAAGGTGGTTCACCAACATTTCACTAGTCATACACCCTGTGTTACAGGCTCTCAATTGCATGGACAATTCATTGACATACAAGTTGAATAAAATTGACAAGAGACAAGATTCCTCCCTGCCTATCGCCATTGCCAACTCCAAAGGGGGCTGATATACTACCTCCCCATTTAATCTGCATCTTCTGCTGAGCATACCAGTAGATCAGAACCCGTACAATATACCCAGGCACGCCCCTTTGTGTTAGCTTCATGAATAGTTTCCTGTGGTTAACTCTATCAAATGCTTTGGAGGCATCAATAAAGCACATAAGTACAGATGAATTTTTGGCCCTGTACAGGTTCACTATTTCCTTGAGTGCATATATACACATGTCTGTCCCATGCTTTGGTTTAAAACCAAACTGATTGTCACAGGAAGAAAGATACCCAGTTACTCTATCAAGTAGGATTCTTTCCACAACTTTTGATAGTATGCTGGCTAGCGCTATTGGCCTATAATTATCCATGCAACTTACTCTCCCAGCTTTGTCCTTAAGCACTGGAACAAGCAAGATGGATAATATTGAATCCGGTAGTATGCCATGGATCATAAAACCAGTGAGGCTGAGAGCTAGGAGAGGAGCTAGCCTCAAACTGGCATTGTTTAGATGTTCAGCTGAAATAAGGTCCAACCCACATGCTTTATTGTTTGGTAGTGTATGCATGGCATCAAAAACCGCATGAGTACTTATTGTTTCAACACTCCTATCAGAGTCATCCACACATGGATCACTCTTTATGCAGTTCAACAAGGAGCTGTACTGCTGTCTCCATAATACTGCAATGTTCTCTGTACCAGAAATGCCTTCAACATTACATGGCAGGGATGGTTTACATTTGTTAAGATTAAGAGCTCTCACCTCTTTCCAAAAATCAGTGGCATTATTACACATAATTTTGTTAGCCATAGAATCAGCCCGCATAACTTGCTGATTTATGGTTATGAAACGCACAGCATACTTGAATCTGGCATTGGCAAGCTTTTTATGCTCAAGCTCAGGGCCTTGCCTAGGTTTTCCAGCCATATCCCAGAGTTTATAAGCTTCACGAGCCTCAGTATGATACATCGCTACATGCTCATTCCAGCCGGGTCTAATGTTAGATTTCTTGTTCTGTGTCTCATGTTTATAAAAAGGTTTACCACCATCATACAGGGCAGACACCATTGTCATACATGGAACAGAGGTCTCTCTTATGCTCAACCCTCTTACAATTGGCATCTTTACACAAAATAGCTTCTTTAGGCAGATGTATATTACTTAGATGTTTATCTGTGTTATAATAAGCCAACAAGTTATCCTTAGTGAGAGATGACCAGTCCAATTTTGCAGTGAACTCTTTATTCAAAGCACTTTCATTACTGACTGTTGTCGGAATATCACCAACATTTACAGTAAATGCAAGGGGTATATGGTCTGTCACTGCCACCCCATACTTTATGCTCATACTCCCTAAAGCCATATGCCCATCGACTGTACTAATACAATGGTCAAGCCAAGATATAGTGTGCCAGGCCTCACTTATGTGTGTGTAACTGTCAATGGGCAGCAGCAGTTTGCTTGACAAAACAAAATTGTTATTATTGATATTCTTCCTCATTTTCACGAGACTCATATGGTGTCATTTAGAATGACCTTTAGAATAACAAAACTATTATCTTTGTATGTATATTGTAGACCAATACAACAATCAACATCCAGCCTAATTGGCTTCATCACAGCATCAAGTTTTTTGTCCCAAAGCACAGCCACTCCCCCTGGTATCCTGCCTCTAACTACTGCTGTGCTGAGATCAGTCGTTGATTCACCCACACACAATTTTGGGTTAAAAGAGTTCAGTTTTTCCAGTTCTTGGACAGGTAAAAAAGTATCTTGCAGGCATAAGATGTCACATTCCTCTAGCAAACTGTCAATAACAATGTGACAAGCTTCATCCCCTGCACTCATCCCCAAGCGCCACGACAGTTGTAAGAAAGTACCCGAATGGACATACTCATAGTGTTGAATTGACACTGGAGGGCACATTTACCTCTCCTGCGGGAGGCACATTATTTGACCCAACAGCACTGGCCTTGCATGGTTCATAATAACTCTGTACTAGGGCCCCCTCAGGCCACAGCTCCGGAGTGTACATTTCACTGATGTCATTACATTCAGCAGTCACTTTGAAAGATCCAAACCAGCTACGTACATTGTGAATTTTTTGGCAGGTGACCACTTTAAGTTTGCTTTTAAGATATTCAGAAAGCGTCTCCGCCTCTAGATCTGGGGAGAATTTAGTAGCAAACACACTTACTAATTTAGTCTTCACCGTCAGAATAGTACTCACAACACCAGTGCCGACGATAGATACAGGTCCAGTGCTCTTTCTTCCAATGGCAATTCATACTTTGCGGTCACGTGACTACCTTGGATACCTGGAGGGCAACAAACGCTGGCAAAATGGCAACGAACAACGGCCAACCAGGGGAATTGCAGCCTGATTGGCCGATACAGATTTCCGATACTTAAATAAATCAACTATTTAGACCATTTGTCACAAAATGTTAAAATTAGATACGAAGAGAAGATAAACATACTCGGAACTTGTGATCCGTACACAGCACCCGCTGATGTAGGTTATTCATTGCTTTGAAGCTGGCAAAGACGCTACCAGACTTGGAGTTTGGAGATATTTACATTTATCTCATAGAGAATCAGTCACTTTATACCGCACAACAATTGAAAGCCTACGGATGGGTTAACAATGCTGTCGTATGGGAGAAAAAAAATACACATAGAAAGATTAAAGCATCCAGCATATGATTTCAACAATGTGTGAGGGCAGGGATGATCGCACAGTTGCTGTTACAGAATGCTGCGCGATTTAATCTGCACAGTAGAATGAGTGCTGGGCGGAGATGTTCGTGCATTTCAGAAGCAGGGAGATTCCGTACAAAAATATATCTCTAATTTGTCAGTTTGCCATTTGTATGCCTGGCACAAATGCTCCCGTTTAACTAATCTTTCCATCATGGCGGTATTTGGACTGAGAGGAACCTAAGGACCGTTTGTGTGGTAAAAGACGTCCTGATTAGGTTACTAGGTTTCGTTGCTGGAGTTCTTGCCCGCCAGCCAGTGGTTGTGACGTCACGTGCAAAGTATGAATAGCACGAGCCCCCGAGCCTTCTGCGACGTTCCGCCGTAGATTCTGCCGAGGCCGCCCATCTTTGACAACTTTACTCCATCAGCCAGTCGACTGACCCAGTTTTTCCCGTTGCACCACTTCCCATGTTGAGGCCAACGGTTGTCACCACCTTCTCATCGCGACGCACCCCTGTGCTCGGGTCCGGCGTAATCGTAGATGCCAAGCCAGCCGCTCCATGCATGAAGCCAGCCGCTCCATGCATGACCAGAACGCACGGTGCCCGGCCCCGGAGTGCACGAGGAAGCATCCCCTGTCGGCGCATCAGACCAGCACTCAGTACAGTCACTCAGTACAGTCACTCAGTACAGTCACTCGGCGGTTGATTTCCTCAGCTCCGGCCCGAACTTGCATAACCCTAACTCATAACCCTAACCCTAACTCACATACATACATGCTTGTCTGGAGCTTAGTTATGTGTTTCAAAACACCCACCTCAGTGCAGAGCTGCTCCATTCTCTGTAGCAAACAGGAGACATCTAAGCTGGAGAACGTCACTGGTGGCAGTTCATCCAGGTAGTGAGATACAAATCTAGGGATGTTCTCCCCACATTCCCTCGTACACGGTGCTGTCCAAAAAGAAAGTGCAGAGATCGATTTTCCATTAGGGAATTTAGGAATTTATAACGCATGACAGCGTTATAAAGAAATCGTAGTCTTTGCGAATAAAACATTGCTCGAAATCCATCTAGTAGGCCAACATTTATTTAACCATGGGCGAACATAGCATAGCCTACACTATTACACACTACGATTTAAAAAAAAAATATATATATATAGAAACAGCGAGGAGATTGAGGCAATTACATCCTTACATCCCTTGCAGCCGTTCAAATTAGGCTATTGATTTTCTGTTTACAAAGGTGTCTGACTTGTTGATTATTTATGAAAATAGAAATTCGGAAATGAAAGCTACATTTTGAATAGTTAATTTAGCTTATTATATAATACTGTTTATGCTGAGACTGCTTTGCTTATTGCTACCTGTAGGGGTCTGTGTGCAGGCTTTGAGCACCGCCCAGGTATTATAAGGCGGGTGTGTGTTTGTCAGGTGAAAACTAAATGTCAAGGGACAGAGGTGGTGGTTGAAAAAGTATTTCGACCTCTTATTAAGTTCACTCATTGCTTATAATGGTTTATTCATTTCCCAGTATCATTTCCTTAATTTAGAAGACAGTTATGTTCATTTTTGAATTGTAAAATAAATACAATCATTTTTTGAAGTTGCAAGTTTTTAAAATTATTGGAAGTGAGTCGAGCTGACCCACGGCCCAAACAGCCGAGACATCCTTAATTCAAACATGCTGTTTCATTTGGCCTCAATTGGCTACGGATGCAAACTTGGAATGAACAATTAAACAACTTGGCCTATCCTGCTATCCTGCATGTCTATCCTGCTACGCCACCCATCACTTCCTTCCATTAACTGTTAAAACACCTGACTTAAAACCATTGGTGAAACACAACACTGCCATTGTGGCAGTTCCATGCGCAACAGGGATTTCTAAAGGTTACTGTAGTGGCGGAGACTAGCGTCAGGAGCTGAAGCATCACTACGGTAGAGCTAAGAAAGTTCTACGAGCGCTTCAGACCAACCTTACCAACAAAGTTTCCGGAAACATGCACAATGTTAAGGTAGGACTTAGATTAGACGTTACGAATGACTTCGCGTTAAGAAGGCTTTAAGAAAGTTTCGGGAAACCAAGCCCAGATTTTTATCATTATTATACAATCACCTGCTGCAGTGGTATTTTTGCACTGATATATTTTCATGAAAGCGTCTCGTTTATGTTCAAAATACCTTGGATCTCGAAAATTTGAATACCTAAAATGCAGACGTTCAAGCCAATCGTCTGTCTTCAGTGAGTTGGATGGGGAGCGGATCAGTGATGTCTCATCTCTCAACATCTTCAGGTCTCCAGGGGTTAGGTCTGGGCTTTAGCTGGGCCACTCAAGAACTTTCACAAACTTCCCAAAGACACTAAAGCCCCTTTTTGACTTTGTCCTTTTTGGTGTCCCAAAGCATGCAAAATGTGAAGGGTAATTGATGAATTAATGAAATGTTTTATTTGCGTCCGTCATAAAATCACATTATTCAATTATGTAAAATGGCAATACCATCCATCAGTAGTGTTACCTTCCAGCCTCTAAATCCAAACTGTAATCGCAATCTTTAGACTTAGACTCAATATAAAGGAAAAGGATTATAATCTCACTGCGTTCACACGTCGTCTCTTGCACTCCCCTAACGTCTCTTAAAGTGATATTGTACATTTGTAAAACTAGGCTACTGAAACAATTTGACATAAGCTATGGTCCAATATTAATTTTCTGACCATAACGCAAGTTGTAATCACTACAATAAAATATTTTGCTACCAGTTCGGTATAAAACAATTGCATGACATCCTCACAACTGACAAATGTATTGTATTTTACTTCCATGTGAGCATATTTAGGCCTCACAGTGTGTGTTTTTATTCATATAAACGTAATTATTTTGTTATTGACTCATTCCATTCTATGTCCTCAGTGCTCAGCCATTGTCAGGTCAACCAGATACCTGCTGTTGCCTACCAGTGCTACAGCGACGCCCTCAGCCCTGACTCAATCACCATGGATACCTACAAACTTGCCTTCACTAGTGTTGGGGAGATCAAGGTAAGTTTCCCTTTCCATGACCACAGAAAACTTGCAGCATGCATAATGTGCATTCAAACTACTTGTTTGTATATATTTCATTCTTTGCAAGATGTTTGTTTGTGCTGTGCGCAAGTGAAACACCATGTCAAGTAGTTGGCTAGAAGTGAGAGAACACTTCTCTATTATGTAAAGAATCTGAATTGGAAGAACTAGAAGTGATTATCAACTATTGGTAAGATATTTTTATGAAATTATTACAAAAGTCAGTTAACCATACGATAGTTCATATTAGAAGGTGAATAGGGCAGTTTAGCTAAATCTATTTATAAAACGTTGACCAAATATATTTTCTGGTTTTTATTTATTTTCTATGAATGTTTTGACATTTAATGGGCTTACGTTTCCTGGCTAGTCAGATCCTCTTATAAATATGAATTTTAAAAGCATTTTATTCTGTCATTTATTCTCCAGGTTGGCCCGCTGCCGTGTGCTGACATAATCAACAAGTTTATCAAAACAAATCAAATCCAGAGTAATCTCTACATCTGATCTTGTTTTTTGTTTTAATTAAATGGACATGAAAACGAAGCGAAACTAACGAAACTGTTGTAACTGACCAAACACAATTACTTAAACTAAAAACTATTCTTATTATTTTTACTAAGAACAGTTTGCTTTAGTTCCATATTCTTTTTTTTTTATGTCATGGCATCAATTTATAAATAAACCTTATAAATAAACTCCTTTTTCTTCCTTCATTGAAATACTGTTGATGTGTTCTGGCTCATTACGCATGGTTCAGTGGGATGTTTACCTATTTTATGTAATTTAGATAAAATGCACTTTATTAATTCAAGACAGCAAATTGGGAGCCCTCAATTATATATTCTAAAAACAAGTGGGGAAATCCATTAGTACATTCGCCCAAGACCATATAGTGCCCTCGCCTTGGTTTTGGCAGGAGTTTCATCTTCCATGTTTTTTGCTGAGTAGGGGAAACCTAGTATGTGGACACGGGGGGACATTCAGACTACATAGAAAGTCACAAATCACAGTTAGATCTTCCAAAACCCGTCACCCCATTCATAACAATTTGTGAATAACTTTTCATGGTAATTCCATTAAATCAAAAAATACTGATCAATGAATCAATTTTCAATGAACATAAGTTTAAAGCCTCATTATGTAACATTTCAAACAGCTTGTAGCTTGTAATTACCTGGACATATCTGCAAACAATGCTGATAGATGGAGATTTTAATCAATATCACATTCTATGCATTTTACAAATACAAAATGCTTGCAAACCGTACTCTTTGTTTACAAGAGTCTTCCCATCGACACTTCTCTCACTCACGCCCCCCACCCAGGCCAGCGACGCTAGGTTGCTGCACACAGTTATAGTTAGAAAGGACAGAACATGGTTGTTAAACGTATGTAAAGGTATTAAACGTATGTAAAGGTATTAAATGTATGTAAAGGTATATGGATAATGTGAAGAGTGAGCTAGTTTCACGGTTCCGGGAGTATGATCGCTCACTCAGCATTGACTCCTGGAATAATAATATGAAGAAAACTGACAACTATTAGAATACAAAGAAAAAACTTGGCAAGGTTACTACCTTACAACATTTCACTTTTGTTTGTTGTTTTATCAAAGAAGTAATCGATTGTTGATACCCTCATGGCTAAGGCTGCCAAGGAAAAAGATCACAACTTGCGCAGTAACGATATGTTAGGAATGGACCGGTCAGAATTGATGTCAATGATGCGTACAATTATTCTGGAAGAGTTTGATTCAATGATGCAACCCATCGAAAACTCAATAGACTCTCTTACATACATGGAAACAACCTCATTTAAGTTGAAAGACCACAAGCTGTAGCCGTCTGGCTGCAGAAACTGACCACCGACTCACAGAACTGGAGTAAAAGTTTGCAACGGTGCAGTCAGAGAATAAGAGGTTAAAACTCAAGATCAAACAAATCGAGGATCATGGCAGGAGATTTAATATCCGCGTCTTTGGGATTTCATTTATGAGCTCTCTGCCCAGTGAGAGGTTTGGTGCTGGTAAACTGGGGACCACTCGTTAATATGGCGCATCGGGTCGGCCCACGCTCCCCCAACAAACCAAGGTGTATGATTCCACGGCTCTACAGCCTGGAAACAAAGAGAACAATCCTGCGTCTTGCTAGTGAAGTGGCCAACAACCTAAAGTTCAAGGATTAAAGGTATTTACCACAACCTGTCCTGATTTAACCAGGGAGAAATCACATTGAGATAAATAGCTCTTTTACAAGTGAGCCATGGCCAAGAGAAACTAGGAGAAGCGAGCCTCCCTGTAGGCTAATCATTACCTTTCAGGGCTCTACAGTGAGTTTCACCGACCATAAAGATGCTATGGCACACTATCATCAGGTAATCAAGCAAACTTTAAGGCCCACTGGCTAATTGACACAGCATGATCTGAGCCTATTGATTGAAAATGCATTGTTTACCTTGTTTTTCCCCCCTATTTAGATTTATTGATTAAAGTACAATTATATGAAGCTAGATGCATCTATAGCCAGTGCTCTTATCAGTATTATTATTTTTTATTATAATTACTCTCACCAAAAGCGGGGTCCAATATTCTTTTTTCTACTGATTAGGGGGACCATTTGCTTAATCTGTCTTTTCTCATGTGTATGATATGGAGTAGGTCACATGGTGAGTTTCTGTCCATGCTAGACCTCTGTTATATCTCCACTATACAGGGGGGGATGCTTACAGGGGGTGTCTAAAGGGCGGGGGGGGGGGTGGGGTTGAACGTTTCTTGTTTTTTCCCATGTTTTGTTTGTTCTTTGGGTCAGTATACTGTGTTTTATGTATTTCTGTTTGTTCTATCATACATGTATCTTCTAATAATTGTGAATAACGACATATAATGCCTAAATATAATTCCATAAGTTGGAATGTTAATGGTCTGGGTTTGCCTTGCCTTGCCTATATATTTATTTAAATAAAAAGAGAATAGACATAGCATATTTGCAAGGAAGCCATCTTCTCCCACCCACGAGGGTTCAGATTTGGAAGGATAGGGAAGGTATTTTACATCTAACTCAAGATGGGTGGCTATCCTTATTAGAAAGAACATATATTTTTCTCCCGAAGAAATTAAGTGTGACGCTAAAGGTTAATACATCTTTGTTAGAGGGTTTCTAGATCAAGTTGAGGTGGTCTTGCTAAACTGTTAGTGTCCTAACTGTGATGACCCACAATTCATCAATGATCTCATATGTTGCCTGAGTACACAGCTCCAACATAAATCGTACTCAAGGATAGATTTTTTTCTTTGTATCATCCCGTATTATTTCAAAAATCACAAACTGTGCTTACCTTGCAAGAATCTTATGTGACCACTTGGCTTTGCACTTTACTGCATTATATTTATTAATTGGCATTTGGACACTTTTGTTGATACATTTAAATTATTTGGTATGTCCATTAGTAGTATGGGACACCATGAAAGCCTATACCAGAGGATATATAGTAGCATTCTCCTCTCTGAAAAGAAAAACTAACAATGAATTGAAATGTATTGAACATGATATTGTAATACATTTCAGCCGTGATATTCTCACATAGCCACAGGGAGCAGCACTGTGCACATTTAATAGTTAGGAGGTAATATTCTCACATAGCCACAGGGAGCAGCACCGTGCACATTTTAAAAAGCTGCAACATTTGCACATAGGGGGCAACAACGGACACACAGATGAAGTGAGCAAGTTTTTAACGTTGTAGAAGAAGTCTACCTTCACCTGATTATAAAATCAACAGGATTGCTTGGAGAAGACAGAATCTCTTGGGCGGCGTATCGTAGATATAAAGCTTAGAGACGCTCCGCGCGTGTTATATACCATTCCTCTCCTTTTGTTTCATAGACGATAAACAATAGACCAAAACCTTTACCAAATAAAGTGAGTTAAAAGCGATCCTGTCTCGGCGGCCTTTCCTGGATTAAAAACAACATAACAATATCAAGGAGATGGAAACATACATGTAGAACAAGGTGAAATCGTAAATTGTTGGCTTGGCAGATCAAAAAAATAATCTGAGGAAAGAACAATTCTGAAAATTAAAAAAGATGTAATTGTCACAATGGACCCTCTTCTGACCAATGATACGTTTAAATAATAGTATAGCACCCTTAACACAGCCGCTTCCCCGCTTCCCAACACAGCTCAGAAGCACTTGAGATCCTTTTGGGGAATACTGATTTGCCTACACTAACTGAGGAGGAGAAACTAAGCCTAGAACATGACAGGCTCACAGATTCTGAGGGCAATAGGATCTCTCCAAAATGGGAAGGCACCCGCCATGGATGGTTTTCGCAGCTCTATCTCTCCATGATTAATACCAGTCTGGAGAAGAAGCAGTTCCCCCAATCTCTAACTATTGCAACTGTATCCTTATTAAAAAAGAAGATAAAGACCACCTACTGTGTGCCTCCCATAGGCCTCCTCAATGTGGACTATACAATTATTTGTCTGTTTTTTGTCCATGGCCATTTCTCCTCAGATAACCTCCGCAGATACTTTGATATCCTTTCACACACTATTGAACTTGACGCCCCTAATGTAGTGCATGCGTGCTGAAAAGGCATTCAATAGAGTTGAATGGGACTATCTCATGTAAGTGTTATTAAGATAAAACTTTGGCCCGATGTTTATTTCCTGGATTACTGTGCGTTTACACCAAACACAACGGGGCGACACGACTCCATACAAAGTCAACGTACAGATGCAAATCAGGCGACATTTGTCGCTAGAATACCTGCGGAAAGATTTGACTTGTGGCGCGGCATGAACACCCTGTCACGGGCGAGCACGTTCACAAGGATTTGCAGAGCGACACTTTCGCTCGAGTTGAAATATTTGAACTTCACTCCCTGAGTGACATAACGTAACAGCCAATCAGAGTTCAACCGGCCGGGCCAACCGTTCCCTGCACTCCACAGTGAACCACAGCATGGAGGAGAAAGTGATTATTGCCATTTGTGACTCCCGGAGCTCTATATATAATATTATATGGCCAAAAGCTGTGTGCGCCTCCGGATGATATTATGAACCCAGAGCTGCCAACTCTCACGGTTTCACCGTGAGAGTTGGCAGGTGTTCATACATTGAGAAAAACGTTTTGAAAGGGTGAATATTCATTTTGAAAAACATAAGGTGTAAATTTACACCATTAAATTGTATTTATTCAGAACTGACTTTTCAGCACTGACTTTTCAGAGATTTGGCCACAAGGGGGAAAGTTTATGTTCTGGAGCTGATTCGTTTTGAAACTCTGACACTGAAACTCTGACCAAATATCCAAACACCTTGTTCCTGGAGGCGGGACCATTTTTCTCTGAACCTATTAGTTGCTCTCTGCTGATGTACAGTCCAATCACATGTGCTGTTGACCGGGCTGTGCGGGGTTGACGAGTAAAGACCAAAGTATACTACTCCGTATCCGTAATCCGACTCTGTAACTACGGAGACCCCTCGAGCATTTGCAGTTCTCCATCGGGATGTCGGAAACACAATGCAATTCGCCGCCAGATCAATCCTATATGCTGACTACTAACCATGTAAATAGTGTTGAAAATAAACTTCCAAAGCTTTTCAAATCTTATTTGGTGTTTTATTAGTCCTTAATGTGCAAAGTAAACAATGTACAAAGTAAATAAGGTGCAAAGTCAAACCGGGTAAAGTGATTCCGGAAATTATTTTGTTAGAGGACCAATCACAGCCCTTGCTGTGACCAATCACAACCCTTGCTGTGATTGGTCCTCCAACAGTTCGTCAGTCCGTCTCCATTGCCTCGACAGAAACTTAAAATATTGGATGCGCACGTAGAGCTACGGAGAGGGTCTCTGACAGGCTCTCCGTCGACGGAGAGGGCTCTCTGTGTCTACGTACAGCACTTTACGGAGGAGTATAAACCAGCCTTAGAGGGATAGTTCAGGATTTTGGACATCGGGTCTCATTTCCAAGTGAGCCAGTGTGTTATTTATCATTGGAGACCGTTTTCAACACTTCATTCAGTCCTTCTAGTTGCAGAAATAGCTGGTGCTAGGCTAGCGCAAGTCGAGGGGAACTGCTAGCCTGCCAATAAAAACTGTTTTACCCACTCCCGAGGCAAACCAATTATAATGCCAGACTATCGATGTAAATGTCTGTGTTGATAGAATAGTGTTAGAAATAAACTTACCCTTGCATCGCATTGCATTTAGTTTATAATCCCTGTAGTTGGAAGAAAGCTACGGCAGTGGCGGACTGATATTACCTGGAGTGCGCTTCTCTGTTTACCTTCTGCTGTAGTGAATCGGTTGCTACACCGGAGCAAAGTAAAATTCCGCCGCTGCTGAGAAAGTAGTCTCCCAAAATGTAATGTGATCATTGCAATACAAGGATAGTTTTATTTCTAATATTATTCTATCAACAAAGACATTTACATCGATAGTCGGGCATTATAATTGGTTTGCATCAGGTGTACTTTGGAGAAATCCACAGATCCTCCACCACTGTCCCATTGGGTGAATGAAATGAACTCTTACTTACCATTGGATAAAATTCATTACAATATCAAGGTTTTGTGTCTGGTTGTGTGCGGTGGATGTGTGTCTGGTTGTCTGTGGAGTGTTTGTGTGTGTGGGGGATGTGTGTCTGGTTGTGTATCTGGTTGTGTGTGTGGAGTGTGTGTGTTTGTGTGTGTGGTAACTAACGTCCTTGTTCAAACCTCTGTAGTAACACAGAGGTTAATACAGGAGGGACATTCAGGGGTCTCTCATTTACACCGTCTGCCGCCCCTGAGATGAACCATGTTTACTTAGCCGACTCCAAGTTGACCCCTAAAAGCTGTAAAGCCTCTGTACCGGCCCCCCCCATCCAGAGAGGACCAAACCGCGAGGGCTTCATGACGTCCACAAAGGAGAAAGGAGTCCCCTGCATTTTACTTATACTGAGTTACATGTTAACTAGTCAATGCTCCATCCAAGTCAAACACTGCCTGCTTTATGCATGTATTCCACAATCACATACAGTGGTATTGTGGTCAATGGGTTGAAGGTATGCTTTATTGAGTAGAAATGCTCATTAAGCTCATCCATGTCACATTTCTATATGAACTCATATGTGGTAGAGGCATTTGTTTTCTTTCATTAGACTTTGTTAATTTACTCTGATTGTTGTTTTTTACTAATTTTAATTTTTTACTACTCAAGCCAGGGATGGTTGACAGACATATCATCTCATAAGCACATGTGGTTTATTATGTTATTCAACTGATATAAATTAATTATGTTTTATATCAGTTTAATTTATAAGGTGACGGTTGGATTAAAATCAAAGAGTAACTCACTGCTCTACATCGGATATAAATGCAATGTTTAAGATGTCAATTCTTTACAGTTCAACTACTGAGAAGAAGGATGAGTGTATGTTCAGTTAATGGGGGTCCAAGGTGGCTCATTTCTAGGCCTGATGCATAGGGTGTTGTTATTGGCCAGTGCATGTAGGAGGAATCCACACATGTAGTAGAGCTACATTGGTGGACAGCGGAAAACAAAGTAGTTTCACAATAACTGCTCTAAAATTGTGAGAGGCCTCTTCTTTTTTGGCCTATTCTTTTCTATAGGCCTGCATTTTTCAGAACATATAACATGTTCATGTATTAATTACAGGTTGCATGTAGCATGCATGTTACAAAAAATGAAATAATTGCCATAGGTCATAAACAAATTTATAAGGATATATACGATAACTGGAGGACGGGGGGGATTCCAAACATAAATGTAGCTCATTGCTCCACGAAATACATGTTGATTTATAAAGTATGTCATTTGGTTATTTCTTAAACGGAATATAGCCTACCCCGATTATAAAGTTAACTTTTTCTTTGAATACTAACACCGTCCCTAGCGCTAGAACCGAGATGGGTCAAAAGGCCTTCCAGGTTACAACCTGGAAGGCCTTTAATCAAAAACGCTGATAGAGCGTTAATCAAAACGCTGATAGAGAATCTTTAATCTTTAATCAAAACGCTGATAGAGAACAATGCTAGAAAGTGTAGCTGTTTTGCCATGTAGGTCATCTGTTTTGTTGTTTTATAATCTTAATCCTTGTTTATTCCTATATGTGTATGTTTGTCAGGTGTGTTTTGTGATTGTACTTATTATAATTTATATATAAGTACTGTTAATATCATATGCCTTAAAACTAGGCCTCACTTAAAGTATATTACAATGAACAACAAAACACAGATCATGGATAAACCTTACATAGTTAGTTCCCATTCCATGTGTCAGAGTAATTGACGTGATTTGCATGGCTTAGACCATCTTACTTACTCACAAGTCAAATGACTTTGCTGTGATTAATAAAATTTAAACTTCTTGTATCCAAGGGTTATTTAAATCCTTCCCACCTACCTAGTTACCAGTGTGCGACCAACAGAACAATCTACATTAGATTGTACAATTGGAATTCAAACTTTAGTAGTAGTAAGTAGTAAGTACTTCTACCTTAGCTGGGACAATGTTGCTGTGTTTCAGGCACTTATTGTTGTTAATCAATACACAGCACATAGCAGGGACGATGTAAAGTAAGAGGTCTATGGATGACCACCATGTGGACCACCATGACCACCATGTGGACCGCCATGTGGACCACCATGACCACCATGTTGGACCACCATGTGGACCATGTTGGACCACCATGTGGACCGCCATGTGGACCACCATGACCACCATGTGGACCATGTTGGACCACCATGTGGACCGCCATGTGGACCACCATGTGGACCATGTTGGACCACCATGTGGACCACCATGTGGACCGCCATGTGGACTGCCATGTGGGCCATGTTGGACCACCATGTGGACCACCATGTGGACCACCATGACCACCATGTTGGACCACCATGACCACCATGTGGAGCACCATGTGGAGCACCATGTGGAGCACCATGTGGACCACCATGTTGGACCACCATGACCACCATGTGGACCACCATGTTGGACCACCATGACCACCATGTGGACCACCATGACCACCATGTGGACCATGTTGGACCACCATGTGGACCACCATGACCACCATGTGGACCGCCATGTGGACCACCATGTGGACCACCATGACCACCATGTGGACCGCCATGACCACCATGTGGACCACCATGATCACCATGTGGACCACTATGTGGACCACTATGTGGACCACCATGTGGACCACCATGTTGACGGCTACGGCTGAGTGGTTCTGGAGAACAGGAGTTTTCAATCCAATCCAAACAATGCATTTTGCACTATTTTTTTCAGGAGTTAGGGATTAGCCCCTCTCCGTACTTAGGAAGGAGAGGGGCGTGTTATCCCCATGGTAACAAAACATTTGTGATACTTTTACGTGGACATCAAAATCACCCACATTAATCGGCCAACTTACATTCCCTAACGTATATTTCCTTATCTACTTGTGACAGCCCAGATCAATTCCCTGACCTAATCAACCCATACTAACATAATATGTTGTCTTTGGCTCATTCTTTCATATTTCTTAGATGTAACCAAACTGTGACTCCTATGGCCATGGAGCCATTGCATCAAGTTAGGGGTTGAAAGGGATTTTATACTATCTTTGTTTGAAAGGGTTAGATGTAAATATTACAGATTATATATCTAATTGCTTCTGGAGTATGACTTTGAATGAGACAACAGTACTAATACAGTATGTTTGAGCGTTGTTGAGAAATATGCAGGATATGAAGTGTATTCAATAAGCTACTAGTATAATGTATTACCATCCACTGGCTGAAATATCACATTGCATGCGTTCATATTGTAGACATTCATTCTGTAAAAATCTTCTCTACAATATTCACGGCTATTTTTGGTCGTTATTTTCCTACAATGGTCTGAGTAACCATTTTGTTTAAAATATCTTTCTATGTTGAAATTAATTGAAGATATATTTATGCTAAAACACTTTTGGTCTTTGGATAACATAAAGTGGTCATGACTATGGTTTCAAAACAACAAAACCCCAATGTATGTGGGCTGGATGTATGTTTTACGGTCAACTTTTACTGTGTTGGTGGGTTGGATCTTTGGATCTTTTCTTTGTTACCTTAAGATTAATTACTACTTTAATAGCACTATTTTGTAATTACATATCCAGTGAAGGTAAAGTCAAGTTTATTATCAACCTAGTATACATTTCAGCTACCTATGTTTGCTCTATAATTCTTCTCTTAAAATACATGTTTATGTATAGTAGCTGTTCTTCAGACATGACTGACAGCACACAGCTGATGGGGTGAAGGATTGAGGGTGAAGCCCACTGATGGGGTCAGATCCAGCTCCTCCTCCGTCAGCCCGGGTGGGGGAGTGAATCTGAAGCGTTGAAGGAGGGAGGTGAAGAAGAGGAAGAGCTCCATCCTGGCCAGACCCTCACCCAGACACGCCCGGCGACCTTGGAGACAATACAAATGCAACACATTAATTTCTGTATTCATCCAATTCATTTGAAAAGAAGAGTTGTACTTGATGTGAATATAAATGGGTAAATCCTACCAGCAGAAAAAGGCATGAATGCGTCTCTCTTCACAAATCTCCCCTGCTTGTCTAGGAAGTGTGCAGGGTTGAATGTGCTGGGGGTTTCCCATTCACTGTCATCATGAAGGACAGATGTTAGTAGTGGATACACAGTGGTCCCCTGGCAACACACAGAAAACACAAGTCATGAGTCAGCGCTGGACATCAGCTTCAAGTCTGCGTCCAGTTAGTCCAGACTAGCTTCAAATATAAATTAAATTATAACGTTTTAAATTGATAAATACCTATTCATTCAATTTAAGTTGAGTCTACAGGATTTATTCTCAGGTTACAATAACAAGTCTGTATTTGTTATTGATGACAACCTCCATCATTTCTTTTTTTGGGCTACATTTTCAACCTGGAGCCGAGGAGAAACTGAAAGGGACTTTCTTTACCTTTCACTTGATCACGGTCTGTTTGTTATTGTGTCCAACCAAGTCACGCTCAAGGAGTAATCTCTCGTTTTCAGGATGTTTCCCTGTTTACATAGCAATATCAACTATCCTTTCCCGAATTTTAGATAATACTTAACGGGGATTCCCGTAACCCAACACAACAAACTAATCTCTCTCCAGCTACCACTCATCAGGCATTGGCTACAGACTTGAATATACTTTATACAAAATTTTGAAGAAGCCACATATTTCTAATAGGGCCAAAGTCACTCAAGTAAAATAAGATGCATCTTGTGTTAAGATTAAGATTCATGTCCACCTTTTTTCTGTAAAAAAGAATGGTCAAGCCACATTTATTGAGTTTAGTCTGACCTTTCTGATGAAGAATCCCTGCAAGGTGACATCTTGAGTTGTGACATGAGGAAGGGCCACAGGGAGAATGCTAGCCAGTCTCTGGATCTCATGGATGACGGCATCGGTGTAGGGCAGCTTCTTCCTGTCCTCTACCCTGACCTGACGACTCCCTGTCTCCCTTCTCAGCTCCTCCTGGACCTGAGCTAGGGGATGTGCACAAAGGAAACCACAGACATCATTTTGGTGCTCAGTCTTCAAAACCTATTAGTTATGACTAATATTAGTATATAGCAGTGGAGGCTTCTCCAGTGAGGAGAGGGAGGAAGATCCTCCTAAACATTGTTGAGAATAAAAAGTGTAGATTGCCCAGACTACTGTAATGAATTAATGCCCTTAAATATGACTACTTTAATGCCTTTGTATATATAATGTTCGTTTCCCTGGGAAAGGGATATTAGCACCCCCTATCACCTATTGGATATTACTGCCGGAGGATGTTCCTCCCTCAGCCTCCATTGACACCCATTCATTTCTCGGGCACTACTGGTGGCCGGTTAATATCATGGGGTTCAATGGGAGAGAGGAGGAAAGTCCTCCTCTGAGTGGGTGGGACTAGCTGAATCGCGTCAATGTTTATTCACGAATAGGCTGGTGCCCTGGCTGCACTATGAACCAATACGAAGAAGTCCTGGCTGCGCTATGAACCAATAAGCAGGAGCCCTGGCTGCGCTATGAACCAATAAGCAGGAGCCCTGGCTGTGGAGCAGCCCGGAGGGAGGGTTTATCCCCTCAAGGCTACGAGAACCAACAAACCCGCTCGTATGCCTCGTTTCCACCGAGCGGTGCGCTACTGTTCGTTGTGGTACAGTGCGGCTCTGTTTGCTAATATTGGCGTTTCCACCGCCAAAAGTCCACCGAAATAAACACGCTGAGCCTACCTATCTTTCGGTACTCCACCGTTGAGTTACCAAGCCGTCTGAAAGGGTGGCGAAAACGTGGGGCTACACACGCCGTTCTGAATCACTTAAAAAATATCCCGTTTGGTATGCCCAGGTCACTGATATCTTTGCAACACAAACAGCGAGGAGGGTTGACTTGATCTATAAATGAAGTCCCTCAATCTTAATTGGCTTAACACCATGACCAACATTCTGAAACATCCATTAATATCCACATTTGCCTCAATCAATGTTAGGCTTACAGCCCATGTCAATAGTTGTGAAATTATGTTCTTGTTGTTCTTTTAATTGTTTGTTACTCTGACCGTTCTGTTTGATATTGTGGAAAGGATGTTGGTGAATGATTCAGAGCATGATGCATTTTAAATGGCATCACTTTTGGTCTTGTGTCTTCATTTTTCTTAAAACAATTGTAGCTGAAAATAAACATAGCCAAATTACTACCAATAGCTTCAGTCATTGAGGGCAATAATAGGCCCAGATTTTTTTATTTAGTTTTAGAGTAGAGAAGAGTAGGCCTGATTTGACTAATTGGCTTTGCATCCTTTCCTTCTGCCCTTGTAGTCCAAGACATGCTGCCCACCAGCTTTCAAAGTACAATGCTGCCACTGGTGGATTTGTATCAATTTTATTCACATAATTATCCCTCCCTGGTATTTCTTAGTTCACCAAAACACCCTGAAACAACTTGAGTCTCACATACTTATGCCACCATACGCCACTAACAGTGCAAGCAGGCCAATGGCAACCAAGCGCGCAGTCCTTCCTCCCTCACTTTAAAAACCACCAGCCGCCACTGGTATATAGTATATAACTATTATAGTTTAAAAATAATTGAAAATAAAATCTGATTCTGGAAAGAGTTGAACTTTTCAACTAATGACTTTTAAACTGAATTCACAAGTCTGTTCCAGCACATGCACGACCTCCGCAGCAGAGCCGTACCTGCTGCACATTGACCTTTAGGGTGCTCCACACCTGAGCTGTTTGGTTCAATCTAACCCTGGAGCTTGCCCCCTGATATTATGGTTTGTTTGCGGTGGATGTGAAGGCTCGAACAAATGCTGTTGTGGACCAAACAAACAAACTCTTCTTAGCTTCAATTGTGACAATAATAAGTTAACCTTAACATATATTTGACCTGAGAAATAGAATGATGTCATTGAATATAGAGAGATAACTGCTTCACCGGTCACCCTAGGACCAGCTCTGATCTAGACATGAATATAGAGAGATAACTGCTTCACCGGTCACCCTAGGACCAGCTCTGATCTAGACATGAATATAGAGAGATAACTGCTTCACCGGTCACCCTAGGACCAGCTCTGATCTAGACATGAATATAGAGAGATAACTGCTTCACCGGTCACCCTAGGACCAGCTCTGATCTAGACATGAATATAGAGAGATAACTGCTTCACCGGTCACCCTAGGACCAGCTCTGATCTGGACATGAGGGGCTCCTGTCAGGAGGCTATGAGGAGGTGTTAGCTACTTTGCTTGTGGGAAACTAATCACATTTACATGAAAATGAAACCCCCGATATGTGTAGGGCTCGAGAGGGTAAATTGGGGTGCGAAATCAAGCCGGTATATTACCTCGGTCAGTGTAAACGCGCGGACCATGCCGGAAAAAAGGCGGGAATAAGACGGGCATATTTGGCAGTCTAAAAACGTTTAATGTTCCTTTAAACCTCAGTCATTTTCTCCAAGACAGCGTGACATGTGTTTACAATGTTTGATTGAGTGTGAGCGCTAACCGAACCAAATTAAACCACAACAAAGTATCAACTGCACTGTGAGAGCGCCCTGAGTTAGCCTCACTCCAATGACCCAAACACACCATGTGGTTGGACCACAAACTGATTTAAAGACAGAGGAATCAATACGTTTAATTGTAGCCTTGGATAGACCTACAACCTATCAGAGTAACGCAACATGACACATTAGTGCCAACCATATTGGTTGTTCATGGAAATGCCCCAGCGGCGCTCCCATAGGGCACTCCTCTGTACAGGGATGAATGTCTTACATTGAATTTGTGGATACTTGGCCATGAGAAGCAGAGCCCATCTCAGGGTGGTGCCTGTGGTATCCGTTCCAGCAGCAAAAAGGTTGCTCACTACGTTTATCAGATTCTTCTCATGGTAGAGAGAGTCTGTTACACAGGAGTCCTGTGTAGAAACCATACACACAATGAAACTCTCATGTGTCACATTGTGGCTCGAAATAACATAGGATTGCTTTATTTTTTACATGAGCAAGACTTGTATACAAAACTTGTTTTACCTCATCCTTCTGTTTACGGATCAGAAATGAGTCGATGAGACATCTGCACATCTCTGGGTTCAGGGAGGTTTTCAGTTGATGGATTAAGTCCCTGAAATTATCTACCTGAACTTCAACATTGTTCTTCAGGAGTTTAAGAGTCTTGATCCATTTTCCCATCCAGGGAAAAATGTTGTACAACTTTCACCAGTAGAAAAATAGAAAAATAACAAAAATAAAATGTTTCACTCACAAAGTGAACAACAAACACATTTAACACATGAACGACATACATCAATATTAAACATCACGATCCAAATGGCCAATGACTTTAAAGTTTTTGTCAGTGAAGTCTTCACTGAATTAATTTTTGTTTGTTCATTCTACAATGCTTACCTGTATTGGTGCAGTTCCAGTAATGCGTATATTCTGATTTGTTCTATTCACCATTCCTTTAAACTGTGGGTCACTGTATTCAAATCGGCTGCCATACACAATATATGAGATTATATTGGAAGCAGCGTGGTTCATCGGTTGTGATGTGTCAAATGGCTGACCTGTAAAGTACGATTATGAAAATTGAAAGGGACATTGTGAGGTAAAAAGGGCATGATACATTTAGTTAATAATGCCTACCTTTGTGCTTCTCAAAGACCTCTATCAAATAGTGGCATTCTTCTAGGATTTTCTCCTCTGCTGTTTTCTTGCCCATCCCATAATCTCTGAGGTTAGACAGGGCAAAGCGCCGCATCTCTTTCCAATTATCTCCATTTGAAAACAAAATACCTGTGAAACACATTGAACATCCAACTAACCTTTGCATTCAATATTAAAGTTAACTGCATTTGCTGTTTGTGTAAAATAATCATCTCATAATAAGCCTTTTAAGAAGTAGGGGCTTTTTAAAATTAAGTTTTAAGGTTACGGTATATTGACATTACAGTGTTGTGTGTTACCATGTTGTTGGTTTATGTCATCAGCAACACGGGAAACATATCTGCCTCCAAATTCATCAGCATGGTCCACCAGAGCCCGTTTGACTGTTTTGTACCCGGCCAGGACAACCACTTTCTCGGGTCCAAAATAAACTGTGAACACCGATCCATATTTCTTGGAGAACTGTAGTAAATAGAAAGTAAAGAACATTTAATAAACAACCCATAAACACACCAATATAAAGGAACCTGAACCAAAAGCTCCATGAAAATGTCAGAACTAAAAGATTAAAATCATTCCATCATTCCCTATCTTTTAAACAGAGTGACATTGAAGCATCCAGAAAATATTAGTAAAATATTGATTTCACAACATTGACAACATTAGGCATTTTCAGACATGTCCTCTGCATTTTTTCTGCATTTTCACATTAGAAGATTCGACCCTGAGGGTGATTCAGATGCATACATCTTATGTTGTTCAGACATCAGTAGAAACAACGGGGGGTTTAGGGGAGTGGGTTGCAATGGACAGGATATGACGTAGGGCAGGCCTATTCAACTAGCGGCCCGTGGGCTGAATATGGCCCTTCTTATTTTTTTTCTGGCCCGCAAGAGGTTGCCTGCAAACCCAAAAATAAAAAATTATATATATATATATATATATATATATATAATTTTTTTGGGGGGGGTGCATTCGTTTTATTTATCATATTACAGTGCAATATGCTAAATAAAACAAATGCATTAAATCTGTCATACACATGCCTATAAGGCTCTGTCTGCACCTGCAATTGACCTGTCGCTAAGCTCCGCCCTTAGAATGCAGATGAGCCAATGACATTCCAGCCTCAACTATACTCGGATAACGGCTCGGACAACTCCATTGAAACCAACAGGGAGGAGGCATAATATAACAATTTAATGGTGGATTTATGTTGTTTGTGTAAAAAATAAATAAACATGGTCAAACGATGTGCTTGGGGTACATGTAACACAGACAGTCGGTATCCCGAGATACTGCAGAATGTATATTTCATCCCTTTTCCCAAGTCACAACGGGACAAGAAAAAGTGTGTAATGTGGATCAGACTGTGGCAGGTCAGAATACCAACTGAATTTAAGCTTGTTACCTTCTGTATGTGTAATGTACTCCCTTTTGCTCCTGGAAGAAATTAAATAATTTTTCGCCCAAAATTCTCCAAAACCTGCTTTGATATAGTGTCAGCTGACATTTGTCCACATGTTTTTGTTATGGAGTCTGGTTTGTTTGTCCGAGTTCATCATGGTAATAGTGGGGGGCGTGACTTAGAGACAGGTCAATTGTCTCAGTCAAGCTCACGTTGCATTTTATGCTGGCGGGCCACGGAGAAACTCACTTCAGCTAGGCTAACAACACGCAAGATGTCTCTCTCCAAGCAAGATTAAAAGTGAAGAAGAAAGGAATGCGTCTGACAAGTTTATTCCATGTAGTAGTACTATATCTATTAAGTTAACACTACTTTAGGTATGATTTATTTGTAGCGATTCATTGACATAATTTGACTCTATGTGTGGCCCATGAACCCCAGTGGTTTTCCTTTTTGGCCCACTTGTTAAGGAGGTTGAATAGCCCTGAGATAGGGTCTAGTGGTGTGTTCAAGATCGTACACCACCCGCGTGAGTTGCTCGTGACATAATTTCCTGGCTCGTAGCACTTTCCTGGCTTGTTATTGTTATCTACATTAGCCTCTTTAGCAAACCAGCTTGAAAACCAACAAAAAACTTTACATTATATTGCACAAGCAAGACCGTGCAATGCACCAATTGGTGACCGGATATAAGATAAGATAAAGATAAGATAAGATAAAGCAGGAATGTAATCAAGCGTGTAACAGCATTTGAAATCGACATTAAAATTACTTGTAATTTTGTATTAATTGTATTTGTGGTACAAATACAAAGATAATGCATCTCATTATGGGCGCAGCCATCTTTGTTTGTCACGTCATATGGTCAACCTCACTGAACTTGGTGGATTCTCAGAATCCCGAGATATTCCGACCAAAAGGGGACGTGCCTCTGTGAAATGCCGCAAGAAAACTGGGAGATTTCCCACTTTCCAACTCGTACGGGTGGTGTACAAGGCATCTGGAACACACCATGACTCCAACTCGTACGGGTGGTGTACAAGGCATCTGGAACACACCATGAGTTCGCAAGAGGTGGGAAAGTGCGGCCGCTGTCACTGTAGTTTGTTTTGGTTTGACCACAGACAGTATGGAGGCAGAACGGGCAGAACTTATCGCGATCATCTTACATGTTGCTGCAACGATGCATCATATATTCCGTTGCATCCACAACATCTGAAGCATCAATGAAAGATTGGAGCACGAGTTAGAGACAAATAGAAGAAAAGACGAAGAAGAAAGGCGTCGCAAACGACTGTGTTACCGGAGAAATAGAGCGTTTTCGCTGTTTAACCTGCATCGACGGCAGGGAAGGATCTCGGAGGCTGTTGTAAATAAGTCTGACATGGTTGTAAGTAATAATCATAAACAAAACATTTTCTATATACACGTGCAGCTGTGGTATATATTTTTTAACCATTCAGCAAACAAAAGGCAACAGGCTGATTATCATTTAGGGTGCCACTCAATGACATGCATCAATGACACCGAAGCGTCTGCGTTTGCAAAAATTATATATACAGTATATATATTGGGGTGACCAGAGAAGTAGAGACATCAATAGCGTTGGTCACTTTATTGCTCTAAGCACAATCAGAGACACAATAATTAATCCACACGGGAAATAAAATGTATTAAATTAATTCAAACTAATTCTGTGTTGATATGCAATGAACCAATGAAGCAATGAACTGTTATACCTAAGGTGACCAGCAGAGAGAACTAGCTAACGATATGACCATGGTGTATTGCATTAAAGTTTGAGCACAAGCTCATTGTGGATTAAAACCAAGTCTCATCTTTAAGACTCGAACAACACATGCTACCAGGAGTAAACCGTTTTTATCAAGCTTAAGTTTAACTCAGAAAAAAATTTATGTTTTGAGGCCATCAGAGGGACTTAAACTGGTGGGTAATGTGTACAGCAATTGGCAGACTTTTAAGCAACAGTTCGAATTGCATATGGCTGCCATAGGACTGGACGATAAACCTGACGCCAGGAAGATTGCGTTGCTACTTACTTGGGTCCCCAAGCCATTGAAGTTTTCAACACGTTCGAGTTTGACGAAGATGAAGACAAAAATAAGTACAACATCATACTGGGAAAATTCAGTGCACATTGCTCCCCACAGAAGAATGTTGTGTATGAAAGGTATGTGTTCCGGTCACGGAACAGCCAGACGAAACTTTTGATTGCTTTGTGACTGATTTGAAGCTCAAAGCACAGTCATGTGATCTGGGAGATTTTAAAGATTCTATGATCCGCGATCAAATTGTCTATGGAATCCAAGATAAGAGGATGAGGGAGAGGCTTTTAAGAGATGCTAAACTGACTGAGAGAAGTGGAGAGACTGTGTCAGTCAAGTGAATTAGCCCAACAGCACGCAAAGACGTTTAATGAAGCAAATGCCACGGCAGTACATGACAGTGCCACTGCCACGGTAGCTGTAGTCAAAAATAAGATCACAAAGTATACTCCACAAATGAAAAAAAAAGATGATGCAGCAGCATACTCCTGCAAATGTTGTGGTAGCAGACATGAGCCCCAGCAATACCCTGCCTATGGCAAAAGAATTGCAATGAAAAAAAAACATTTAGCAAGACAGTGTTTATCAAAGGACAAGCCCAAGTCAGCAAGGCTAGTTGAAGATACTGACCTAAGTGAGACTTTCTTTGTCGGCATGGTGTCATGTAATAATGTAAAAAATGATACCATAGAGGAAAATGATAGGCAATTAGATAATGAAGACACATGGACTGTCATTGCCAATTAATGGAGCCTTAGTAGCGCTAAGGATTGACACAGGCGCACAAGCAAACTTGATCAGCATGACAGAAATCGAGGCCATGAAAGAAAAGCCTAAAATGATCAAGAAAACAGTGCAACTGAAAGACTACAACGGAAAAGACATAAGCTGCTTTCACATGGACATGCATCCGTCTAATCTACAGACGTGCCATATATGTGAATGACATACCCTGACGTTGGACCTCCTGAAAAAATACTACCCCCAAGGTAGTATTTTCTCTAGAGGAAATGCTAATTACCTTATATGTGAATGAGCAGTAGAATGTCGGCATTTCTCACTTCACATTAGTGGGCGTGTTGATGACGCTTTCAAGCGTCACTACGGCGGGAACAAAAAACACGCCAGGACTCAGGACTTACTTTGAGGGCCGACAGTGCGGTGATCACACACATGAAGGGCACTGCGAAAGACGCAGTAATGTACGACTGTATGGTGAAGAAGCTTCCTGTGTTCGAATTACGCGGGAGCCAGAGGGAGCCGAACTCCCATAAAGTGAAGACTGGCTCCCATAAAGGCAACAAAGTCAAAAATCTGAGGGGGTCTCTCATATCTGAAGGTGTCTGCCATATGTGGCATTTTAATTTAATAAAACAACGCTCATTATCCATTGTCCATCCCCGTGCGGTCTCTTACCATTAAAGACGTTAAATTAAAATATAGGCTACTATACGGGAAGTAGACCGACTCATTTCACGGATTCCTGTACGACCAGCTTGCCTTAAACATCTGTCGCATATGTCAGGTGAAAACTAAATGTCAAGGGAAAGAGGTGGTGGTTGAAAAAAGTAGATTGCTTATTAAGTTCACTCGTTGCTTATAATGGTTTATTCGTTTCCCAGTATCATTTCCTTAATTTATATAATTTTTGTTCATTTTTGAATTGTAAAATAAATAAAATAATTGTTTGAAGCTGTAAGTTTTTGAAATTATTGGAAGCGAGTCGAGGTGACCTTGCCTGCTGTACCCACGGCCCAAAATAAAGAACAGCCGAGACAATATCCCTAAATCAAACATGCTGTTTCATTTGGCCTCAATTGGCTTCGGACGCGAACTTGGAATGAACATGCGCAACAGGGATTTCTAAAGGTTACTGTACAGTGGCGGAGACTGCAGGAGCTAAATCATCACTATGGTAGAGCTAAGAAGGTTCTACGAGAGCTTCAGACCAACCTTACCAACGAACGACTACGAAAGAGATGTTAAGGTATAACTTGAGGTTATTCAAGAGGTTATGAATACCGGCGCTTTTGCCCATGGTAAGGCTTATTAATTATAATAAGGCATAATAATCCGGTAACGCAGTCGTTCGCAACGCCTTTCTTCTTCAGCGTTCCTTCTATTGGTTTCTAACTCAAGCACCAATCTTTCATCGATGCCTCAGATGTTGTGGATGCAACGAAATATCTGATGTATCGCTGCAACAACAGTTAAGAAGATCGCAGTGAGTTCTGCCCGTTCTGCTTCCATGCTGTCTGCGGTCAAACAACAACAAACCAACGTGACAGTGGCCGCAATTATACTACGTCATGTCCCGCCTCTTGGGAATTTAGAGCAAGCCCGCCCCCCTAAACCATCCGGAGATTCTACTGATGTCTGAGCGACACCGATGTCCGCATTTCGGGCGTTAAGTGTGAATGACCCTCACAGTCGAACCTCCTGCTCCAGAAATGCGGAGAAAAGACGGAGGTCATATGTGAAAGCAGCTATAGAAAGCAAAGTTCAGTGCAGACTGAAAGTGACTGTAAAGGACAAAAGATACAATGTACTGTTCTCTGTTGTACCTGAGGGCAGGGAGTCACTGCTCGGTGGTGTCTCCTCAAATAAATTGAACCTGGGGAAGAGAGTCTACCACATCAACTGCTCAGAAGCAGTAAGTGTACACACAGGCACAGTTGAGTCCGTTGTGCATCATTACAATGTTGTTTTTGAAGGACTAGGATGCCTTCTGTGCGCATACCAAATCAAACTCAAAGAGGATGCAACTCCAGTAATCCATGCACCAAGGAGAGTTCCAGCTCCACTTCGGGAGTGCCTTAAAAAGGAACTGGAAAGGATGTGTCAGTTAAAGGTCCTCACAAAAGTGGAAGAACTGACAGAGTGAGTAAACTCGATGGTGTGCGTCGACAAAAAGAATGCAAGCAAAGAACTGAACTTGAAGAACTTAAATCAAAACATAAAACGTGAGCACTACCAGATACCAAAACGGGAGGAAATTGCAAGTACTTCTCAAAGCTAGATGTGGCTCAGGGATTCTGGAAAATCAAGTTGGATGATGAGAGCTCAAGATACTGCACATTCAATACGCCTTTTGGGAGGTATAGATTCCTGAGAATGCCGTTTGGCATAATCTCAGCATCTGAAATATATCATCGAGCAATGGACAATATGCTAGAGGGCCTAGAAGGGGTCCGTTGCTATATAGATGATGTAGTGATCTGGGGCTCCACTCTACTCGAGCACAATGAAAGACTGCCAAAAGTGCTCCAAAGGGTGAGTGAAAATGGACTAGTTAAACTGCGCCAAATGCCAATTCGGTGTGCAAGAAATAACATTCCTTGGAGACAAGCTTTCTTCTCAAGGGATAGAGCCAGATGAAAGGAAAATAAAAGCCATTTTAGGCATGCCACACCCCATAGATAAGAAAGGTGTGCTCAGAATAATGGGAATGATCAATCTTATTGGAAAGTTCATACCCAACCTATCAGTGAAAACATCAGCACTGAGAGAACTTCTCCATGACTCCAATGAGTTCAAGTGGACATCAAGAAATGAGCAAGAATGGAATGCTCTATATCTAGATCTAGATCACACTGACGAATGCACCCGTGCTTTCATATTATGATCCCACCAAGAGACTGAAGATTTCAACAGGTGCGTCAAAGGACGGAATTGGAGCTGTCTTGTTACAGGCAGAAGGAGATAGCTGGAAGCCAGTTGCTTACGCTTCTAGGTCCATGACTAAGACGGAAACAAGATACGCTCAAATTGAGAAGGAATGTCTTGGATTAGCCTATGGACTAGATATCTTTCATTGCTATGTCTATGGGCTTCCTACATTCACAGTTGAGACAAATCATCGTCCTCCCGTGTCAATTATCAAGAAAAGTCCAATGATATGTTACCGAGGATTCAGCGGCTCACGTCGGATTTCCCGAGTCCAGACTGAGATCCTGGGTCACGTCTATACTTAAAAAAAAATACACAACGCAGATTCAGCCGGTCACACAAGCACTGGGGGTATTGAGTGTTGGATTGCGGGCGGACCGGATTGTTGACGGGGGGGGGAAGCAATTTAGCGCTCGTCAGAAGCAACAAGAGATGGGAGGGGGGGCGTGACATTTGTTGAGTGTGCGTGAGAACGTGACATTGATGCTGAAAGTGTGAATGTCAGGTCAGATGCGTGAGAGTTGGCAACCCTGTACATATGTTAAGCCATGTTTTGTTCACAGCTTCAAAGGAAGGAGGATGTGTTGACATGCAATGAACCAACTGTTATACCTAAGGCGACCAGCAGAGAGAACTAGCTAACGATATGACCATGGTGTATGTTGGTGGGGACAGGGATGAACAGGAGGAGCCACAAGCTAGATAGGTGTGATGATGTTCGTTGGTACATTAAAATTTGAGCACAAGCTCATTGTGTCTCATCTTTTAGTCTCATCTTTAAGACTCGAACAACACAAGCAACTAACTAAACTAAGCATTTCCTCCTAGTCCAGCCCCCTCCCTTGTGTGCCAAATAATATCAGCAACACTATTGAACTGAACAATTTTTTGTAATGTTTGATTTTTGTAATGTTTGATTTCGGGCAATAACAAGTTCCCTTATGTTCAAAATAAAATGATTATATTCAACTATCTGGAACTCTGGTTAGGTTTACTTATTTGTTGCATTTTTTTGTATACTAATCTTAATAGTTATTTTTCTGTTTGATTGTCCTGCTAAGAAAGACAAACTGATATCAATTTGGGCCACATATGATTTTTTTGTGTTCTTAGTTTAAAGTGAGAATTCTGACTTTCATCACAAAACTCTTAACTTTAAAGTCAGAACTCAAAAAAAAAATAATCACTTGTATTTTTTTTTATAGTTCTGAGTTTAAAGTCAGAATTTGGAGATTAAAGTCAGAATTCTGACTTTAAACTCAAAAATCTTGCTTTAAAGTAGGGATGTCACGATACCAGAAATTTAGTAGTCGATACCAATACCAGTGAAATTCCACGATTCTCGATACCCAATTCGATACAACGGTCAAAAACAAAACAATAAATCCCATGTTCTTCAACATACACTAATTTATTAAAAACATTTAAACATTACAAAAAACAGTGGCACTGGCATGTAGCCTTCAAGTAATCAATAAAAATAAACCACTATTAACATTACAAAAAAAGAACAGTGGCATGTAGCGTTCAAGTAATAAAAAAATATTTAAAAATTGCGCTGAAAGCAGGCAGACATGCAGCTATGCGGCTCGCGTTTACACTTGCGTGCATGGCGGGGTTCAAAACATAACTTCCAACCTAATATTAAGTGATATAACGCAGGTGCGCAAGGCAGCCACAGGAGACGCCAACATTGTTTTCAACCGCTCTGTACTGCGCCGTATTAATTACAAGGTTATGAAAATATAATAATAAAGTATTTGAAGCGAATAAGCAATGCTGTTTTTGATTTGTTTATTTGGTTTTGAACGAATAGTTTTGGATGTATGCATCGGCTTTGAGTTGGTTTGTTACTTTGAAATTGCATACGCTCGCAACACACACACACGCACACGCGCACGCACGCACACATTCACCGCCGCACCCACTACAACCTGCCGATCTTCAATCAAAACAACATCAAGTAAGTGATGCCGAACGCAGTCGTACCATGCGTTTTTAGAAGCGCAACATTGAAACGGGTCCCGTCTGAAACAGTCGTGCGGCGCAGCGTTCCACGCAAAGTACGCAAAGTACGCAAAGTACTTCCAGACACGACTCTTGCTATTCTTTTTATCGACGAGTCGAGGCGGAGCCGTCGCACTCGCTGCAGTTGCAGTTGCCGTCTTTCATGTTCCCGTGTAGGTGCTCACCTGTGTTATATAACATGCTATAACACACCTGTATAGATGTTAATCTGCCCAGAAAGCCAGTCTGTGTATTCAGAAAGCGTTTTGTTTAACACCAACAGTACAAACCTCTCTCAGGGTGTTGTGTGGCCTGTTCAGATCCAACTGCAGCAGGTTTCCAAGAAGAGGCAGTCCTCTGGGGCCTGGAGGCTCCTTGTGGTGGTCATGGAAACGCTGCCTGGAGGAGAGGAAATAGAGGAGCAGCAGCAGTAGAACCGTCCATATGAGGACACAACCAGGAGTCTGGACAAAGACCAGGCCTTCTAAAACAGACATACTGCGTCCAAGCTTGACTGACTGGTTTGAGACAATGGTTCCTGCTTGTGCTCACATGTCAACAGTAGTACAAAGTGGGCCGTCACCTCCATCACCTGACATCCGCCCCTTAGGGCTTAAGATGGTTCGGCTCTGGTTACCACTGAGAGGAGTGGGAACAGGGAAGTGCAACAAAGAGCAGGTTGTTAGGGTTAGGGTTAGTAAGGGTTCGGGTTAGGGTAACTAACGGTTAGGGTTAGGTGAGGGTTGGTTTGTAATAAAATGCTCTACTGACATTGTTTGTTTTACGGCTCCATTTGTCCTTTAAAATATATTTGAACGCTCAGTTACTTGATGTGTTTTTCATTTAATTAAATTGTTTACTGATTTGGGGTGTTAAAAGTGCTTTATGTTGATTACACAAATATATGTACATGAGTGCCGAGTTTGCAGCCTTTACCAATTCCGGAACCAAATCTTTTGAAGTGTGGGTGTTTGGTCAAGTTGTAGCCATTGCATTAAGTCCAAATGGTCTGACCTATGGGTTGCGATGTGAAAGTTGTTCATCATGACGAATGGTGCATGTATAACAAGTTTCATGCATATTTCACCTTCCTAGTGGTAATGGCAGCCTGTTGAAATGCTGAACTTCCAGACCTTGTTATAGCACCACCTATGTGTTATTCTGGCTCATCTTTTGAAAAAAAAAAACATTAGGGTTCCTAAGGATTTCGTCTGACCCCTAATTATTAAGCTAAAGGTTTTTTAGTCAGTTAGTAAAAAGTATGTGGTCAGCTAATTATGAATGCACGATTTTGATTGATTGGATAAACAAGTTGTTGATTTCGGTCGTCAGTGTAGCAGGGTAGTCCCTTATATTTCTGATGAACTTTACTCCACAACACATGCAAAGGCTGAGACTTTTGGTTTCGGCAGAAACTGAGTTAGAACAGCAGTTCTCCCATGTAATCGACAACAAAGAAATGACAAAGGGATCAGGCGAACAGGAACACACAGCACACAATAAACACAAGAAGGGGGAGAGGAAAGTGATGCTCTATCATATATTTATATATATATATATATCATAGAGCATTTTTTCGCCTAGAGCAGCAAAAGTTCCTGTGCCCTTCCTGACCGCCTGTACAGTATGATGATTATAGTAGTATGTATGTTGTTATTATTATTATTATAGTAGTATGTATGATGTTATTATGATTATATTAGTATGTATGATGTTATTATGATTATAGTAGTATGTATGATGTTATTATGATTATAGTAGTATGTATGATGAATGATGTTGTTTTCAAAGAGTCCGCATGAGGGTGCCGTGTGTCCTGGGTCAAAAGGTCAACTGGGGTCACATGTCAATGTTAGCTTGAAGTTGTAGATTTGTTTTTGTTTCTGAACAGCGCTACAATTGCTCTTTTTGTTTATGAAAATAAAATGCTGATTTGATTTGGACATTCATATTGTGACGGTCAAGGGCCTCTGACAGAGTGTAGATGTAGATGTGTAGATGTGTGTGCGTGTGTGGATATGTGTGTGTGTGTGTGTGGATATGTGTGTGTGTGTGTGTGTGGATATGTGTGTGTGGATATGTGTGTGTGTGTGTGTGTGTGGATATGTGTGTGTGTGTGTGGATATGTGTGTGTGTGTGTGGATATGTGTGGATATGTGTGTGTGTGTGTGTGGATATGTGTGTGTGTGTGTGTGTGTATATGTGTGTGTGTGTGGATGTGTGTGTGGATATGTGTGTGTGTGTGTGTGTGTGTGGATGTGTGTATACAGTATGTGTGTGTGTGTGTGTGTGTGTTGTCTCTCAGTGTGCTGGGTCCTCCAGGACTGCATAAGGCCCATCGTGGCCGTCCCTCCGCTCCATCCGGTCCTGGCCCGTGTTGTCTTGGGAGTCAACTGGCCGTTTTGTCTACATTGTATTATGAACTGGTTGTTCCGTTATTGAGTTATGTTTGTTAAGTGAAGTCTGTCTCTTTTGTTGAATCCCTCACATGCTTCCTTTACTTGCTATGGACTCCAAAATATTCACAAAATATTGTGATCGTAGTGAATATTTAAGGGGTTTATTAATAAATATACAAATATAGTTTTGTGCTGGTGTTAATGAGTGAGCAGTGTTGTAAACTTGACTCATCTTATGTTTATACAGAGAATAATATTAATTAGAATAATATTCACTAGAGAAGGGACCGAACGTGATGAAAACATCTCCAACAGTAAATGTCTGCATATTAAATATCCAAAATCTTATTTTGGAATATTGAATAACTGGACTGACAAACTATGAATTTACTTTTTTTCATTTGAGATATCCAGTCTCCTGAGACTATTGACGATCATCTAAGACCTTTGAAAATTGTTAAAACAAAGCAAACCGATATTAGGTCAGCTATTATTGAGTTTTCATTGGTCGTAACCATGGCAATAAGACTTGACTAGTTCTTAGCTCCTAGAAAAGACCTTGTGGCGCAACAGTAGTGCATCTGACTCGAGATCAGAAGGTTGCGTGTTGAAATCACGTCTGGTTCAGTTTTCTATAAAGCGAGACAATGCCGTCTCTATCTGTATCAACTGACCTGTCCTGGTTTTACTGTTCATCTCATCAAAATTCACTTCAAGCACCTATCATCATTATTATCATCAATGTTATAACCCTTACGTCCAAGAATGGAAAAAGCTAAACAATTAAAATGTTGAAAAAATAACAATTCTTGACATCAGAAAAAAACGTTATTCTGCAAGTTACTCTTTAAAAAAAGTATGTGAATTTATACTCACTTATATTTATACTTGCGACAGCACAATATAGCAAAAACCTACCCTGGAAAAAAAGAGTTCTCAAGAGAGCACAATTTGAATTTGCTGAGCGAGTCACTCTGGGAACGAGCAATATACTCACTCCCCGATTCCCCTGGCCCAGAACATTAACCAATCACATCGGCGTATCTGATATAGGCGGGCCGGGGCGGGCTGAGAAGGAAATAAAGGTTTAAAGGTCCCATGGCATGAAAATTTCACTTTATGAGGTTTTCTAACATTATTATGAGTTCCCCTAGCCTGCCTATGGTCCCCCAGTAGCTAAAAATGGCGTTAGGTGTAAAACAAGCACTAGGTATCCTGCTCTGCCTTTGAAAAAACAAATCTCAGACACGCCGATTTGGAGTTTGGCCCCATATGTCGTCATAAGGGGCCATGTTACCTCCCCTTTCTCTTCTTTGCCCGCCCAGAGAATTTGGCCCGCCAATGAGACAATGAGCTAGGACCGTGCGAGCACCACGTGTCTGTGTGAATACACACACTGTAACGCAAGTGTTGTACACTTCTTTGTTATTTGGATAACCGTTCTGCTGTTGGTGTTATGGCGCATAACATGCAACACATAGGCAAGCTTGCATTTGGTGAAAAGACTAGACTGCGTCAGGTTGTCTGACGTCTCTGGTATTTTCACAATAAGACTCGTAGTGGGGGTTATCTCAGCCATGGTTGAGAAGGAATTGGGGGAAAGGAACTTTGGCTTTGACTCCCTGAAGTACATGAACCACTGCCAGCTGCCAGCTGCGCACTACAGAGGCACCACACACCAAGGCGTGTGGAAATGTATCATATCAAAATAGGAAGTCAAAACATGGCTTTTAATAGTATATCTGTTACAAGAATAGGTAGTATCTTCTTCAAGTCATATATGCTGTCCGGACATGGACCTACATAATACACAAAAATACTGAGTCTGAGACAAATCAGTTTTATTGTTTACTGTTTTATTTCAACTGGCATATGCTTCAGGTCCCAAACAGAACTGTCATTGTAACATGGGGTGGGTGTAATACCAGGATTGAACAGAGGATAAACAACCAAGATGGCTGCCGCTGATGTGTCACATGTTTCGTTACTGTGATTGGTTGTCTGTTTATCCAAAATCCAATTCAGATCCAGACTAATGTGCCATTCATGTGTCCTGGTAATAACGAGATGCCTCGTCAGTGATTACGCTCATGCTTTCGTGTGTTCCCGACAGCGACCATTCATGTGCACTGTGTTCGGAATCTAAAAGTTCTTCTTTGTCAGTGGTATATATCACACCAACAGGATTACTGCCACCATCTGTTGGGCGTGGAACATAGGTTTTGTGTTTGTTGCTGATCATGGAGGCCGCAAAATATATATTTATTGTCATTCGTGCATACAAGCAACACCTTGACAGATGATGGTTGATTAGTTTATATTGAGTAAAACTTTCTCACCAGTCAAAATCTTTGCCTTGTGGTCCGCCATGTTCATGCGTGTCACCAGTAAACAATACATCACCAACTGGGCAACTCTGTTAGCAAAATCTGGCCCCAGTTGCTGAAAGTAGAATCATCAGAGCGTCATGAGGTGTTGTTCACGAGAACTTTCCAACGTCGAGAAAATGTTTTCTCCATAATTCCCAGCAATCTGAACGGGCCATAAAACGCATTGCAAATTAATCCACTCAATAAGCAAAACACTTAATAAGCAAAAACTAGACCAAGTGATCTTGAGGGAGTTTCATTGACTCACTCAGTGTGGGTTGAATATGAAACTTACGGAATACCACAGATTTGGGAATTGTAAAGAGGCTGTCACTTATTGCAATTGTAATCAGGCAGTCGCTTACTGCAAGTGTAATTGAATGTGAAGTAAGTGGAACTAAAAACTAAAATTCTGTGGGCAAAACCTTTCAAAATCAAAGTGAAAAAAAAGAGAATGTGCGTTAATGCGTCAATTTGTATTAATCGCGTTCAAATAAGATTTCTTTAATGCGTAATTAACGCGTTGCCCAATTAACTTGCCCAGCCCTAGTTTTTTTGTATTGGCCTAATTATTGGAAGCATAATGATTTAGAATTGGTAATGACTTAATTTCATGTTATGAACAGTTATCTTTGGTGTTGTCTGGCCTAGGAATATATGTTCATTCATACATATATATATGTTCAGTTAATTTGTTAAAGTAGTTACTGTTTGGGCCCATTTATTAGTTTTATTTCCAGGCGTTTATTAACTGTGGACTTCCTGGTGTCTCCTGGTGTCTCTCCCTCACTTCACCACACTTCACTAACCCTAACCCTTCACCACACTTCACTAACCCTAACCCTTCACCACACTTCACTAACCCTAACCCTTCACCACACTTCACTAATCCTAACCCTCACCCTAACACTAACCCCTAACCAAACTTCACTAACCCTAACACTAACCCCTAACCACACTTCACTAACCCTAACCACACTTCACTAACCTCTAACCACACTTCACTAACCCTAACCACACTTCACTAACCCTAACCCCTTGAAGGAATGTAAGTTCATCACTTCACCTTAAGTTCATCACTAAGTTCATCACTTCACCACACTTCACTAACCCTAACCCTCACTTCACCACACTTCACTAACCCTAACCCTATTGAAGGAATATAAGTTCATCACTTAACCTTAAGTTCATCACTAAGTTCATCACTTCATCCTATTGAAGGAATGTAAGTTCATCACTTGTGTCATGCATGCATTTGTATCTCGCTTTTTAAATTATTTGTTAAAATATGCTGTTTTTATGGGGTCCGAGATAGGAACACAATATAAATACTGCTTTGTCTTCACTCCAACTTTATAATTATGTCATACTTGGTTTATTATATGTATATTTGTAATATTATTTTATTCTATATTTGACATGACAACCCTAAACAAAGCGACGCTAGTGGTTTGCTGCGGACTCGTTGGATTTCCGGACGCTGACTTTCTTGCGGGTGTGTTCGGTGCAGCGCTGCATGATGAGGTCCGCAGTGGGCCGTGTGGGGACGGCCGGCAGGCGGCTCTTTGGACCGGACTCCAGCTTCTCAGGGAGGTTGGCTGTTGCCGGGTACAGAATGAATGGCAACAAGGGAACGGGTTAGGACACAACCCCTGGCGCTTTTGGTTTGAAATCAATATAGTATACGTAATATATATACACGTAAATAAACACATTGTTCTGATGATTCTTAACAATGTCTATGTTTAAATCAATATAGTTATATACACGTAAATAAACGGAATACATTGTTCTGATGATTCTTAACAATGTCTATGTTTAAATCTTGATAGAAAATTGTCTTGACTGTTTTATGCCAATGGTAATAGATTTATTACATTTATATATCATGAATGAAGACGGTCTAGACATCTGCTGTCCGGTTAACTATTTGGCAGGTGTGATAGAGGCATGGTTCCGTTTCACCTTTCCTGATGTGAGCAGTTATGGTGTGTTCCAGATGCCTCATACATCGACCGCACCGGTTGCTCTTGTGACATAATTTCCTGGCTTGTAGCACGCGTTCCCGTTCGTCTTTGTGATGGTGTCATGTTATTGGCTAGTCATTGTTATTGCTACATTAGCCTCTTTAGCAAACCAGCTCGAAAACAAACAACACAACTTTACATTGTTTTACACGCACAGCAAGGCCGTGCAATGCATCAATTGGTGACCGGAATAAAGTAGCAATGTAATCAAGTGTGTAAGAGCATTTAAAATCAACATTAAAATGACCAACGTTCCTCCTTGAAATGCCGCAAGAAAGTCTGGGAGATTTCCCCACTAGCAACTTGTGCGGGTGGTGTACGAGGCGTCTGGAGCACACCGTTAGACGTCAAGCCCGGATGTGGAACATGTCAATATCAGTGTTTTGAAATGACTTCCTGTTAAGATACACCGTTTTATCCTCGGCCCCAAGACGACTCGATGGCCGATTGAGCCTCTTCTCTAGCCAACGACAACTGTAACAGCGGCTACCATGGCGGTTATGGATCGCAATAAACAAGACTATTGGTATTAGACTTAGAGAGGCTATTTCAACAAGATTTCTGTTCTTAAAAACAAAGAAAAGGAGGATAAACACAGTCTTTGAATGTGACAAAGCAATACGGGAGACTTCTAACGGAATGTGTCAGAAGGATCATAAAGGATGTATCAGAGAGGAGAGAGAGTTCAGACCTTGGTTCATCCTCTCCCTGAGCGGGGACTTCCTCCCCCCCTCGGTCAGGCCGCCCCTGGTGGTCTGCAGAAAGTGCCGGCTGTTCCTGCGGTACGCATCCTGGCTGAGCCTCTGCCGCCCCTTGGTGTGGATGCTTTTTGGATTACGTATGGTTGACCTGCAACCAGGGAACACTGGGATTGAACTCTGGTGTGTGTGTGTGTGTGTGTGTGTGTGTGTGTGTGTGTGTGTGTGTGTGTGTGTGAGAGTGTGAGTGTATGTGTGTGTGTGTGTGTGTGTGTGTGTGTGTAATAGAGGTATGAAAACTTTGCATGAACGGTTTATGAGAGGAAAGGAGAGCTCATGAAAGGGGAACAGTTTTGCGGTATTTCTCCTTTTTCATGAAGTGAAACTTCAAGCAATAGGAGGTTTCACAAGTTCTACCAAGCATACCTACGCGAAACTCTCTTTGAAATAAATGTTTATGATTGTTAAGTACAATTGTGTCCTTCCTATCACATGTCAGCTACTATTAGTACAGGTGGGGTGTCCTTCCTATCACATGTCAGCTACTATTAGTACAGGTGGGGTGAGGAAGGACCCTGACCGGCGCGGCGGTGGCCGTCTCTGGAAGCTGTTCTTCTCGGGTTCGGCCTGCTCCTTCCTTCCGGCACTCTGGAGAAACATGGAGGGAAAATGTCCTGTCTCATCTCCTTTCCTGTGGGGCACAGCAAACACACACACACACACACACACACACACACACACATACACACACACACACGCACACGCACACACAAAATACCTTAACTTACTTAATGTGTGTGAATGTATTATATAGATCATATAAGATATTTTACAGTTGAGGGCAAATTCATTATAAAATATGTGATTATAGGAATAAACAAAGTCATAGCTGAAACCATGGCATTTGTTGGTTTGCTGGGAGTTTGTCCTTACCGCACTTCCCACCAGCCATCTAGCAGCTTATGAATGACCTCCACCTCCTCACCGACCTCCAGGGAGAACTCATCCTCCTGCTCAGCCTTGTAGGCCATGGTGGTGATGTACAGCTCCCCTGGACAGACGGACAGGCCCAACACAACATGCACACTCAGGGTTTCAATGGAGCACCAAACCCTCTGATCCCTGCCTTAAAAAACACTTTTTCCTATTTCATCGTGCACATCATGGCTTAATCAGGAGGTGACCTGGTAAACATATCAGCCAATAAGTCGTATGCATGCAATATCGTGTGTTTAAACTTTAGAGGGAGTTGCCTAATTCACAAGTAATGTTGACGTTTGGCGTTTGATTTCCATGTGGCAGGAGCATTGACATCATTAACATCATTAAGATCTATTTACTGCACGTCTAGCACCTTTAGTACCATTCAAAGGAAATTGGTTTTGATTCTAAAAATGTAAAGGGACAAGCCTATACAGGTTTTGTGTTCGTTGTCAGACCCTGAACCAGGTCACCTGCCTGCGTAGTTGGGTTCGGCTTCCTCAGGTTCCTCTGGGGCGTCCAGAGGCTCAAGGTAGGAGGCTGGTACCCAGCCCAGTTTGGTATCACACTGGCAGAACCACCAGCCTGCAAACACACAAAACTTCATTCTAGTAACAAATGAAGCCATGCAGGACAGGACAAAGTCAGCCGGAGTGATCGGCCGTTTCTCACCATTTGTACATTTCTCCACAATTTCCACCAGATCTCCTGTTTGCAGCTTGATCTCATGCTTGGAAGTCTTGTCGAAGTCGCCGATGACCCTGTAGGTGTCCAAAACGATGGGGCCAGTGATCTCTGTGGCAACAAATAGGAAGTCATATCGCAGCCAAAGTCAGAATGCCCACATATCATAACTATGTTAACATATGTTAGCTCCATTTGTATATTTTATGATTACTTTAGGTTTAATTATGATATAAATTAAAATAAGATCTGAAATTAAAATAAATTAAAATTAAGGTCATCCCAACCCTAAAGGTGTGATGACTTGAGACGCGGTCTGACACGGCGCGACCCACTCCATTGTTTTCCTAGGGTGGCCGCACTCATTTCAGGGAGCCATGTAACGTAGCGAGCAAACGGATTCGCAGTACTTTCCAAAAAGCCAGAATGTTTTAATCGTTAGCTGATTCAGAGTGTTTCTTAAACTGCCCATCAACACTCAAAAGCAACCTCGAAAACATGTAATAGGTAGGTGTCATAGTGCAATAGGGAACTCTTTTATATGACCTTAAGGACGATGGAAAACATGGTATTTCTACGTCCCTGTTTTTCTTTAAGTATTTCTACTCACCAGTTATCGTTCCTTTGAATTGGTCTTTGGACACAACATTGGTTTCATTTTTTCTGGTTCTGAAGAGAGTGTGAGATAAGAGCTACGTCATTAGGCTTGTAAAAATGTCAAATGTCATCTGAAGCCAAATAAAGTTCAACTCATTCATGTCTTGGCACTATCTCAAGCTCCTCATGATGTATATTGGTACATCACAGCAACCACATCAAACAAGCTGACGAGACAGGGGAAATTATTCCACCAGTGAAGGGTGAGGTGAGGGTGACACTGACGGGCTTTGTGGGTTCTCATCCTCAGGCCGGACAGCGAAGAAGCTGCAGACCAGGCGACAGCGGGAGATATGCGGCGGCTGGCTGATGAGGGAACGGCAGTAGTCAGCCAGGGGGCTTTGCCGGGTCTCTGCGGCCTTCTGGCTGTCCAGCCAGCTTGGTGCTAAGAACATCCAAATCACAGAAGAACGAAAAAACATACACTGAAATGGACCAATGACAAGAAGGGGCATGTCATCTGTGTACATCATTTAGCTTTTTGTGCTTTCTTATGCTTGCCGTTTATTGGAAAACCCAACATTTCAAACAAGCCAAACTAACTGTTTAAAAACTGAGGCTCTAATTCTACAGAACTGGGGCTTCTGCTTTCAAAACACTCTTAAAAAGCAGGTGCCAGCTGGAGTTTTGCTTTCAATAGGAAATGTTAAGGATATTCTTAATGACCCTGAACGCCTGATGAGGAAGTGGAGTGTACGGTGAAAATGCGACACATAGGTTTCTGTTTCTGACAACTGGGCATGACAAAAACTGCAAAGCTAAATTTCACAACAGCCTTTTGGCATTTCCTATTGTTATATTGCAAAGTTAATATTCCCCTTATTTGTTTGAATGTTATGTCCAAATCACAGTTGACGACTTTGGGGCAATGGATTTCAGAATGTTGAAATTAGTTTGCTCAAGAAAATGAACTTTCCACATATTTTTGTTATGTGTATTTTATACTTTCCATTGTAATGGAAAGTCTGCAAATGTTGTTTTGATAAGATTTTTCCCATATTTATTGATTGTTGCCATAGTGACACCTCATGCACACAGCACAGAAGTTGTCATACACTTCTTGTGCAAGAATATTACAAACAGATTTTGTGATTCTGACAGACGCCAAAAATACATAATCAGGAAGTTAGAATTAAAATGTCAAGCATCAAGTGAAACAAATAAGGAGAGGTATGGCGGGCGATTACGAAAGTCGGAACACTACATCGGGCTGTTGTCCTCCGTGAAGTGTGACATGGTCAACAACTTGCAAACTGGTGTCTAAAATCCCCCACGACATCTTGACCAAAAGTCTAACATGTCCGAATGTGTCCCTTGATGTCTACCAACAGAGTGCTCTCTGGTGAACACTCAGAGGGTTCAATAAAGAGTTTTAATAACAAACGTATCTAGCAGCTACTTGTATGTTCAAGCGAAGGCAAACAATAAGCTTGACCTATGGATAATAATAAGGTTGGTAATTAAATAAATCACAATAATCGCAAAAAATCTCATTGCGGGTGAACAGCGCTGGTCCTGCTCCGTGCAATTTCATCAAATCTTTATACTATGTTCAAACCTAGACGCAAACTAACTAAAAGGAAGTTCACATTTGTGTCATTTATTTTGGTTAGTTGCAGCCAATATTGCACCTTTATGGTCAGCTTGGGTCATTCTCCTTGTGTTGGCATGCCTTTGGTTTCCTTCCTCATAAGTGCAATAATTATATCGCCATTTAATACAATCAGATAAGCCTTATATTTTCATGAATAGGGCACTCCATAATAGAGTGTAACAGTGAACGCCACCTTTTTGAGCAGCTCTGGTTCCGGAATTCAATTTCCCATTTATTTTTACTTTCGACTTTTCGTAAAATCGTTATATAAAGAGAATTAATCATGGAACCAAGCCAATCGTTCGTCAAGGTAGTCGTGACCATAAAACCTTTTATTTGGGGCAAAAAATTATTTGGAAAACGGAAGAAAAGGCAATGGTACAAGACTGTGTACATTATTTTTGTGAATGAGTGAGGAACTACTCGGCCCATAATGTTTCTAGTTTTTAATACATGTGAATTCAGTCTCGCTTCAGAATTTCCTGACCCTCCTTCCCGACAACCTACAAACTCACAGAATGTTTTGAAAGGCAGAAGCTTGGTCTGGGACACCCTTGTAGTGTGATATGTAGTCTGATCTTGGACTGATGGCCCCTTCCTACCTGGTAATGTTGGGATGGTTCTGTCTCTCTTCTCGATCGCCCCTGACTCGATGGGAAACATCTCTTTCAGCATTTTCTATGAACCAGAAATCTACATTTTTAGAAGATAAACCCAGCTGGAAAGATGTTGATTGACAAGCATGGATTTAGCCTATTTTGTGTGTTGAATTTGCTGAAAAAACTGTACAGATCACCCATGTAAATCTACATGGTTACATTTACAGTTGAGTTGAGCTTAATTTTGCTGGAGGTTAAGGGTTTTTTCCGTCAGGGGTGGAACTCACGTGAAATGTGTGAATCTCGGGGTACCTGCGGTAGATGAGTTTCTCAGAAAGGTCACTCCACTTCACAATCAGCATGTACACCTGCTCATTGCGCAGCGAAACAAGTACAAACCAACACAGCAATCATCACAACATATCAATACTACACTGGTACACAGTACAGCTTAATGTTTTAAGTGAACACTTAGACCTGTCCTTCATTCATGAAAGACATTCAAAGGCGTGTGTCTATGTTGGAATGTACGGCCTCAAGCACAGTGTACATTTAGGATGACTTAGATTCCAGTAGGCCTGCTAAAGCAGGATCCTGTCCAGATGTGTCACATGTTTTAAATTTTCATAACAGGATTCAGAGTTTTATGCTTATATAAATCTTTTAAATATGACTTCCATTGTGTTCCTATAGAAAAAAGGTTGATTTATTGGAATGTGTCCAATCCAATCGAATTAAAAAATTCAAACTGACCTATAAAACATTTACAACAAAAAGCATTAAACAGTATGTCTCGCGAGAACAGTTGCTCATCTGACATTAACAAATAAATATAGAGAAAGTATTTAGTAATAAGCAGCCTTCACTAGGTAAACAGTAAAGTATATCTTAGTGGCTGAGTTAGAAGGATCCAGGTCTTACGTAGTGCTGGTAATAAGCAGCCTTCACTAGGTAAACAGTAAAGTATATCTTAGTGGATCCGGGTCTTACGTAGTGCTGGCTGGGGAACAGCCGCTTCTCAAACCCCAGCAGCTCCACATGGCGGACGTAGATCTGCTCCATGCTGCTCAGGGCTGCACCTCTTCTGGGAGGGATCTGGGGGGCGACAAGCTTATATACACATCCTGTGTGTGTGTGTGTGTGTGTGTGTGTGTGTGTGTGTGTGTGTGTGTGTGTGTGTGTGTGTGTGTGTGTGTGTGTGTGTGTGTGTGACAATAAGTTTACCACACTGGTCACTTCCTCTTTAGCAGTCCTTGAATCTATCCCAATGAAAGCATACATTTGTGAATAGAGGAAGTGTGACTGTGACTGGGAAATACCAAAAGATAAGAGAGAATGGAATCATCCCTTACGTCCAAGAGAGCATTTCTGATATTTGATCTTTTAAGGATTTTGCCAATGTAGAGATAACAAGCAAAGACGACACAGAAAAAAATAAAATACATGAATAAATGAGAAAGGCAACCAGAGAAGGGGAAGTGACACTCTCTCTTTCCCTCTCCCCCTCCCTCAACCACACATAAATAGTAACAACGAACCCACCAAGACACACACACACACACACACACACACACACACACACACACACACACACACACACACACACACACACACACACACACACACACAATTGGGTTGAGGTAGATTAGATCTTGTTATTATTTTAGTGTTTTAAATGAGATTATAAAATTGAGTGTGATGTGAAAAGTGTGATGGCGGACCAGCTCAGGCGTTTCACTTCCTTTCTGCTGAACACTCATGTAGCTGGGGGCGGGATCTGGTTATGTCTGACTCGAGTGAAAACAACCGGACGGGCGAGACCACAACAAACATGATATATATCAAATTACGAATATTTAATTTCTGTCGATTACACTGTCATGGCCTGATCTTTTCATTACTACTATGGAAAAACCCAGCCGTGAAGCCAGACTACACTTTGGCTTTAGGAGAGTTAACGGTACCAGTTGTTATGTTGCCAAGGTGGTGTGCGACTATTGCCAAAGTGTGGCTAAAGCAGGGAGCGTGAGGGAGCTAGCGATTGATCACCGATTGGAACTGCAGCCTCCTGGCTACTGGGAGATCTTGCACTGTGGGAAACGATTACAGAACGGCTCTGGGTAGAAGCAATCCACGAGGGCCTGCAGCCTTCCAGATCAGAGTGGTGACACTTCTACTGGACTCCGTTGTAACGCTTTTGGCCGCCTACTTCCGGGGTATTGCATAGATCCAAGCATCCATTTTACGGTGTTGGATTTACTATCTCTTTTGAGGCCCTTTATGATGCATATACTGATCTTTATTTGTATGAGCAGTTGAGCACAGCGTAATTATATATTTTCTTATCTTGGTAGACGACCGATTGCCTTCTAGTTTTTAAACTCGTTTTCACCATCTGTGAAGGTATCGTTACACCAACAATTGACCTGTCGCTAATGTAATGTGGATCAGACTGTGGCAGGTCAGAATACCAACTGAATTTAAGCTTGTTACCTTCTGTATGTATTTAAAAGTTTTTAATATACCCCTCCATAGCATAATGTAGTCCCTTTCGATTGATCCTGGAAGAAATGAAATCCTTTTTCGCCCAAAACTTCTAAAAACCTGCTTTGATATAGTGTCAGCTGACATTTGTCCATATGTTTTTGTTATGGAGTCTGGTTTGTTTGTCTGAGTTCATCATGGTAATGGCGGGGGGCGTGACTTAGAGATAGGTCAATGACGAAGTTCAGTAGTGAATCTCTGACAACTTTTATTTAGTTAGTTATTGATGTTGGATTTAGGGCTGGGAGATAAAACGATAACGATATGTATTGCGATAGACACGTAATCAATATCAATAGAAAATGCGTTCGATAGAAGGTTTCGATAATTTTTTTCCTCGTCGGAAGTTAACGGAGCAAAGAGCTCCGCTTTGAACCAGAGGTTGCGAAGCAAGGTTGGTTGCATGAACAAAGGCACGCGTCCTCTGATACCTGTGGAGAGCAACGTATGGAGCAACACACCAATGGCCAATCGTGTAACAGTATCACGTTTGGCTGCGCCATCTCGTCTCGCGTGTGTTTCATAACAGAAACAGCGCGATGTGAGAAATGAAAGATGAGTACCGCAACGAGTGAGGAAATTGTAAATAAGATATATGAAGATAGTTCTTCTCAGATCTCAGGCGCCGCGGCCAGCATTGGTTCATGACAGTACTGGACATATGTCCAGTACTGTCATGAACCAATGCTGGCATTTCCCCCTTTGATGGCATTATCATTATTCTGTTTAATGTAGGCATTTTCGTTATAACATGGATAGCAAGCATAACAACAAAATCGCTAATAGGTGCTAATCGCTAGTTAGCGAACATGCTAACTAGCGATCTTTACGACATGGATGATGGTTCATGACAGTACTGGACATATCTCCATGTCCCAACAACAATGACATCCATATGTTCCATGTTCTGAAATGAAGTCGCCAATGGAAACAAAGTAGTTCCTATTTTGTAGGTAGGACCTAAACCAATTTAAGACTGTGCCTGAAAGCCCCACCCAGTTTTCTAATCTGTCCAAAAGTATTGTATGGTCTACAGTGTCGAATGCAGCACTAGTAGCATTAGTATCGAGATTTTGCCAGAGTCTGTGTTAAGACGGATGTCGTTTACAACTTTAATAAGGGCGGTCTCTGTGCTGTGAAGGGGTCGAAATCCGGATTGGAAGGTGTCAGCAACCAGTTGATGCCAGGAAGTCACTAAGTTGCTGGAGGACAACTTTCTCAATGATTTTACTTATGAAGGGTAGATTTGATATTGGTCTGTAGTTGTTAATAATAGAGGCATCTAGGTAAAGGGTTAGGGTTAAGGGTGATGGGAAAAACAGCCCAATGAGCACACCACATGATATGTACGTTATGAACACACCACATGATACGTACATTACGAATATAGTTAACCCGTGTTCTAAACTAACACACACATAACCAGCTATTCTTCAGGTCAAGGCCTGAGCCGGAGGCCGGATGTCCCAACATGGAGAGATGCTAGAGACTCAGACAATGCACCACACATTCACAAACCCTGGAGCCAGTCTACTGATAACATAGCACCCATAACTCCCAAGATACTCCTTGGGAACCCCTCGCACCTGGTCAGAAGGAACAGTGAGCACTCATAAATTGTATCAGTGCCCAGAGGCTCAAGGTCAAGATGAGCACTCAGAGACACACACAAACACCTACCCTAAGCACACACACCTCGTTAGGAGGAAAAACACAGCATAAGACCATACCACACAGATCATCTCACACTCTTCTGAAGCAGAACTTCCACGGAGGCGAAGCTCCAGACGACCTCAGCGCTGATAGGGACTTACTTACTTAATAAATCCGAGGCCCTCGTGCTGACAGACTTTATTACCTCTCCGTCTCATTTTCTCTGGTCAAGTAACTAGACAGACTGATTTTCCCAACAAGGGTTAGGCTCTCCTGTTGTAAAGGGTTAAGGTTAGGGTTAGGGTTAGGCTCTCCTGTTGTAAAGGGTTAAGGGTTAGGGTTAGGCTCTGCTGTTGTAAAGGGTTAGGGTTAAGGGTTAGGGTTAAAACATTCATGTTTTTATTGTATTGGTTGTTGGCCTAACAATGATTGACAGATGATCATATTGAGCCCAGGCTGAAGGAGGGGATGGAGGACCAGTTCTCCTTCAGCACCAGACCAGGCTCCTTGTGCTGGGCAAAACAGTCATTCAATAAAAGTAGTCTTTTGTGAATAAGTCCAATGAAATGGCCACAGCCTGTACAGTCAGGTGACTCTTGTGGCAGCGCTGCTTTCCTAGTAAAGTCCCGTTTCAAAGAAGCCACGCGGCCCCTTTTCCTTGTTCCTCAATCCGCAGGACAGACATGAAGTGGATGTGCAGACGATACTATGTTGTAATTGAATGGTTGTTTAACGTTTGATTATTGCAGGAGACTGTCTGAGGACGGTGGAGGCTGTGGACGGAGGCTCTAGTCCTGATCCTCTCCTGTGTCTGAGGACGGTGGAGGCTGTGGACGGGGGGCCGTGCTCTAGTCCCCTGACTCCCTCTCCTTGGCTTTGAGGATCCGGAGGAAGCAGCCACAATGCACAAGTTTGTTAAGACATATCGCATTTAATGAATAGTTAACAGTAAAATTTAAATGTATACTAGTTACTATTGGAATAGTTATTTGTAACTAAAGAATAAGTACTTGGAATTAATGAAAAGTGTGGATTCCAACTAAATAAACAAATGGGTTAGGGTAGTTGGACTTCGACCATCAGTGCTTTGGGCCAACACCAGTAAATCAATGTGTGAGAAACATTATTGATCGCAGCTGCCGTTGTTTTATTAGACAGATAAAAAACATCTAAGAATACTCCAATGGGCTGCTGAGGAGATCCGCCCTGAGCCACATTTACAGAACTCAGATGAAACACAGGAAAGGGAAAGGCAGCTTTATTTATGGAGCACTTTGATACACGAGGCAGACTCAAAGTGTTTCACATTGAAACATAGTCAGCAATAAAATGAAATTATAAAACAAAGGCAAAGTAAAAAGATAAAGCTAAAGCAAACATACAATAAAATGAAGTAATAAAATAAATTAGATACGTAAAAGAAAATAAAGGCAAAGTAAAAATGCATTGTATAAAGTGCAATGCATTTAAAGATGTAGCAGAAAGCTAAAGCAAACAAAATAGTCTGCAGTCTTGTTCTAAAAGGGGTCTTAAAACATTTTTTTGTGTTGACTGGGGATAATTAACAGATTGGTCTCAGAAGATCTTAGTGGTCTAGAAGGCTTATGTAGTGGAAGCATATCAGTGATATACTTTGGCCCTACACCATGTAGGGATTTATAGGTGAGCAGCATGGTTTTAAAATCAATTATGTGACATACAGGGAGCCAATGTAACAATTTAATAATTGGTATAATATATTAAAATATATTGGTCTATGTTAGAACTCTAGCAGCAGCATTCTGAACAAGCTGTAGCTGTAGTTGAGTTTTTTTTTTGGGAGACCTGTAAGGAGACCATTGCAGTAATCAAGCTTACTAGTGATAAAAGCGTGTACATGTTTTTGTAAGTCTTTGGTGGACATGAGCCCTCTCATGCGTAGCAAGTCTTGCTACGTTTTTAAGGTGATAATATGCAAATTTTGTAACTGATTTGATGTGACTGTCGAAATCTAAATCTAAATCCATGATAACTCCTAGATTTCTGGCTTTGATTGAGGTTTTCAGGGACAGAGAGTGAAGGTGTTGGGTAACTTTAAGCCTTTCCGTTTTAGCAACAAATAAAATTATCTCGGTTCTGTCCTCATTTAGTTGAAGGAAATGTTGGCACATCCAGTCTTTGACTTGCACAATGCACTGGCACAACAGATCTATGGGCTGATAGTCATTTGGTGATAGCGATACATAGATTTGCGTGTCATCAGCATAGCAATGATGGTCAATATTGTTATTTTGCATGATTTGCCCTAGTGGGAGCATGGAGATGTTGAATAATGAGGGTCCTAAGATTGAACTTTGTGGAACTCCACATGTCATGTTGGATGGTTCTGATACAAAGTCGCCAATGGACACAAAGTAGTTTCTATCATGTAGACTGTGCCTGAAAGCCCCACCCAGTTTTATAATCTGTCCCAAAGTATTGTATGTTCCACAGTGTCGAATGCAGCACCGAGATCTAGAAGCGTTAATATTGAGATTTTGGGCAGATGGGGCTCATAGCCATGGTAGGAAACTAGGAGAAGGTCACAAAAACCACAGGTGTTGCTCGCGCCTCAGGGCTCCAGACTAACTTTTTTCACTAGGAGCACTGTAGCCCCTAACTGAAATTTTTAGGGGCACAACCAGAAATTTTAGGGGCACACACCGTAAATCAACATGCTAACCAAATATTCACATTTCTAGCCTACTAGGAGGACTAATACCCCTCCTTTATGCCCGAGATTGACAGCTGCACCATCAGCTCCAATGGTGACTGTCTTCTCTAACCACCCTGTTTCTGTCCCTAGATGCTGGAATGCCTCTTTGGTGGCATCATATACACCTTAAAATGACAAAAAGGGTTAGTTAATAAAAGCAGGGCTCTCATGTTTTGAACTGAGGTCAGAGTGAGATTTTGTCGGCGGCGGCGGCGGCGGGGAGGGGGGGTATATTAACATGTGACTGCATACAAATGTGTCCACAGACATGGTGACTAATGTAGTAAGCATTATTGGCCCTTAACACTAATATTCAGAAACAACACTGCCTCAAAAGGCTATTGGCTTAAGCAAGACCAGTAGAGGCATATATACTTTTCCCTGAACTTTTAAACGTTGCAAACGTGAAAAACATAATTATATATTTATGTGGCATTCAGTCCAATGCTTAAAATATATCTGGCATTCAGTAGGCCAATGCTGTGGTAAAGTGTGTTAAGTATGACCAAGTGTTTCTTTCTGTTCAATAGATACAACTTTATCAATCCCCTGTAGGATAAATTTGTTAATGTTTGTCCCTATAAAACAATAATGGTAAAAAAATAAATAATACAAAACATGACGGTAACTAAGTAAGTCAAACCATCCAATCTGAAGGCTCTACTTAACCACTCCCCCTACTCACTTCCACCAATGCAAAGCGAACAGAACTGAGTAGGGGAGGGCGTAGCCTAACTAGTTTGTGAACGACCCAGAGAAACGCAACGCAAATTCAATGTGAACATGTATGAGGCTTTAATAAAATCCCGGACGATTTTGAAATTACGCCACACATTTTTTTTAAAGTGTCTCAAAAAGAGGGCATGTCCGGGCAAAAGAGGACGTCTGGTTACCCTACGTACGGGAAACCCATTTATTCCTACCTGTTCCACTGTTAAATAGCGGCGCAAATTGGTGGGAGCTATCCTGGTAATTTCTCTGCGTGAGAAATACTAAGTGTGGCATACGCCGAATGCGTGAGACTTGAGAGCCCTGATAAAAGATAAACAGTTCTCATCTATCCCAACGGTTTCCATGCGTGCGCGCATGCGTTCGACGAGCACGGAAGCGACAGTTCCACGGGAGTGCGCCCGCTTTAAACTACAAACATATTCACAGTAGGGCTATGACTCCGAACTTCGTTATTCGAATATTAAAAAGATATATAATATTCGAACAAATATTAGGCAGCCCTTAATATTCAAACAGTTTATGGGCATTATTTTTTGTAAACGGGACGTAGACCGACTCATTTCACGGATTCCTGTGAGACCAGGTTGCCTTAATTACATCTGTCGCATATTTAACGTGAAAACTAAAAGTATTTAGATTGCTTATTAAGTTCACTCGTTGCTTATAATGGTTTATTCGTTTCCCAGTATCATTTCCTTAATTTTTGAATTGTAAAATAAATAAAATATTTTTTTGAAGTTGCGGGTTTTTGAAATTATTGGAAGCGAGTCGAGCTGACCTTGCCTGCTGTACCCACGGCCCAAAATAAAGAACAACCGAGAGACAATATCCTTAATTCAAACATGCGTTTAATTTGGCCTCAATTGGTATACGGATGCGAACTTGGAATGAACATGCACAACGGGGATTTCTAAAGGTTACTGTACAGTGGCGGAGACTGCAGGGGCTGAAACATCACTACGGTAGAGCTAAGAAGATTCTACGAGCGCCAGTCTTCCCGAAAATGTTGGGTTCGGCCCTTTTTAGCCACACAATGCTCTGAATCATCATCCTCCGACTCTGTAGACGTGCCGCAGGTCGGAAGAATGGATAAATTGTTCGCTTGCTCATTGTTCGAACGGCAGGTTGAGATCTTTCTCCTTTTCACAGACCCGCGCCGGTTTCCCACGCTCCGGTTTCCCAATCTCTATGACCCTCCCCCTCCACACATGAGCCACTAACAGTGGCCATTCCCTATCCTTCTCACACTCATTGGCCTGCTACAGATTCCGGATTCATTGACGCGCCCCTTCCACGTTTAAAGTGTAAAAATAAAAAATAAAAAAGGGCAAGGCAAATTTACTGGTCGCACATGCACGACCAGATGTCAAATTCAGTCGCACATTCTCAAATTTTGGTCGCAAAATGCGACCATTTGGTCGCAGTCTGGAGCCCTGCCGCCTGGGTCCGCACTGTACACCATCGGGAGGTCGGGGAGCAAGGACGGATGATGGCTTAAGCCCGAAAGAGCCAGAGTAGGGCTGCGAGGAGTTGTGCCCACAGTCCTTAACTTGCACATAGTTAGGTTTGCCAACAGAGAACCTAGCATTGAATGATCAATGGTAGACACCCCAATCACTAACCCTATACTATAACCCTATACCCAATCACTAACCCTATACTATAACCCTATACCCAATCACTAACCCTATACTATAACCCTATACCCAATCACTAACCCTATACATCAAGCGGCGGGAGTCCCCAGGAGCTGAGCAGCGGATGGTGGTGCTGGTCCACCCCCGGGAGGACACCATGACGACCGGACCCCAAACCCTCTTCCCCCCGCATGGAGAGGAAGGGTCCAGTCCGAACACAGCACACTGTCCAATGCGCTCTTGCGTTGTAGGAGACCGGTTACTATGGGAACCCTCAATGCAAACACGAGAGGAGGCCTGGCTGGAGGAACTAGTGCACTGTGGTGAGGACAGGGGAGTGGAGATCCTGGGAGTACAGGAGTCCGGGAGAGTACACACTGACCAGACCATTGTACACCGCAGAGTGAGTGTTCACTCATCACCTCGTCTGCATGGCGTAATGATGTCCAGGCGGCCACTGGTGGCGTGGGGCTCCTGGTGACCCCTCGAGCGCCAAAAGCTCTCCGCAGAGTGCAGCAGCACACTGACAGGATTCTTATCGCTGACTTCGAAGGGAACCCAGTAACAACTGTCATGAGTGTTCACCCACTTTCGGGACCTCCTAGGGGCACACCCAACAGTGGAGGGAGATACCTGAAGTCCTCATGGATCTGGACATTGACGATGGCCCCTTCACAGCCATGGAGTTTTCCTCAGTGAAGTCCATCTTGGAGCAGGGACAAAGTGCTGGGCCAGACGGCATCCCCTCAGAACTGTGATCTCGACGACATCGTGTTGGAGATCTGCAACTGGGCTCTGATGGAAAACACCAAGCCTGATATATGGTCCCCCTCCAACATCATCCTGGTGATGTACAACCGCATGATACTAAACCGGATACAGGATGCCATTGACCTTCACCTGAGGTTCAACCAAAATAGCTTTAGAATGGGAAGGTCCACTGTAGCCCAAATCTTGGCCCTCAGGAGGACCATCGAGGAGCTTAAGAAGAACAACCTCACAGCAGTCCTCTGTTTCATTGACTTCAAGAAAGCCTTGGATTCAATAAACAGAGGATCTCCGATGGCGAACCCGTCTGAGGACAACTCAATGATGATATGCCTGAAAGCCCCACCCAGTTTTCTAATCTTTCCAAAAGTATTGTATGGTCTACAGCGTCGAATGCAGCACCGAGGTCTAGTAGCATTAGTATTGAGATTTTGCCAGAGTCTGTGTTAAGACAGATGTCGTTTACAACTTTAATAAGGGCGGTCTCAGTGCTGTGAAGGGGTCGAAATCTTGATTGGAAGGTGTCAGCAACCAGTTGATGCAGTTGTTTTCTCTGTACTGAAATATCATACCGCTCATCTTGTCCAGGACTCCCTGTGTATCGAAATGGGACCTTCCTTGGTTAAATAAAGGATAAATAAAAAATAAAAAATGCCACAAAGTGATTAAGTTGCTGGAGGACAACTTTCTCAATGATTTTACTTATGAAGGCTAGATTTGATATTGGTCTGTAGTTGTTAATAATAGAGGCATCTAGGCTCTGCTTTTTTAAAAGGGGTTTAATAACGGCAGTTTTCAAGGCTTTTGGGAAATGGCCTGATCGGATAGAGCTGTTAACTGTTTGCAATATGTCTATTTCTAGGCAGTCAAAACGTTCTTAAAGACGTTGGTAGGTAAAGTATCAAGGCAACAGGTGGACAGCTTTAGTTGTGTCACAGTTTCCACAAGTTTTAGAGTCTATGACATTAAAACATGTCATCATTGCCATGTTACTTTGACCTGAACAGGGTGGTAGTCTAACATTTGGAAAATGACAGAATAACATCTGTTTCAACTCTGCAACAGATTTCTGCAAAAACACCTCTACACGCACGCACACACACACACACACACACACACACACACACAAACACACACACCCACACCCACACAGGGTATAAAAGCCGGTCTGGTCGCTAGGATCCACATCTACAGAACACAGGAGCTCAGGTACGTACTTTGATACATCATATATGAGAATCCATCACATGACCTCCTGACAGGTGTGCGGTTTGGAAGACCGCTCAAGGAGTGGATGATCACACTTCCACCTCGGCCTCCTGCCAGTCCTTCAAATATTACGGGAGGTGGATCATATTTTTGGGCGATTCTTTCTAAAAACAAAACATTTTTATTGTGTTCCTGTTGAACCCAGCAGCTGAGGGTCTGATTAATGTGTGGAATGTGATCAGTTCACATGAGCTATGGAATGCAGACGTTACCTTACTACTCCAGTAAATAGAGAAGATCTTAGTAACGACCTGGCAACCAAACGTTGTCTAAACCGAGTCCCACCTGAGTCCCATCAGCCAGACTACAAGAGACTACGAGAGATCTCTGAATGAATACCGCCAAGATACAAAAATAAATGGTCTGGGGAAGTTCATATTTAAGACAATGTGTCAAAAATATGAATCACCCCATTAGATCTCAACGTGTGTGTGTGTGTGTAGGTCTGTCAACATGAAGCTGATACTCTCCATGTTCTTTGCTGCCATCTTGCTGCCTAATGTTGAAGGTCATGTCGCTCCTTCTCTTCTGTCTCACCTTCAGCCAAATCCCTTCACTTGATTTAATTCCACATTTCTTTACGTCTTAAACTATGTCCCTTTACTAAAACATATTTTCAACCTCACTTTGCACTACAGCACTCACCACATTTTGTGCAGGAAATGCGTTTTCTAGTTGATCCATGAGGTTGAATCAACATCCTGGTGATGGGGTTAGAGGTTTGTTGACTGGGTCTCTCCTCCTCTCCAGGTCGCTCGCTCCTGTTTCCTGAAGAGACGACCACCAGCTATGTTGAGCTGATTCCCGCCAAGCCTCTCAGCCTGGATGCCTTCACGCTGTGCCTGAGGTTCGCTACGGAGCGCCGAGGGCAGCGTTGGGGTATCCTCTTCGCCTACCGCATGCAGAGCGTCGACGGTCTCAACGTGTGGCAAGAGAATGACGGCGGGTGAGCTGCGGGATTCCAAATGTTACCTGAAATGTTACGGCGCCCATGAAATCATTCCGGAATGAATGCCCGGAATGAGTGTTGCTGCGTTGTCTAGACAGAGACAGCACAGTGAAATCAGTTCTAACTGGAGAGAAAGTGAAATCCACAAGCTGCTGACCATCATGGGAGAGAAGGTGCAGTTGCATTAAACGAAGACAGGGAAAGATGGTGCAATCTACGAGAAAGACGCAGAGGAACGTTCCTTACGAGGCTTTTCTCTGGATAAAAAACAAGTGGTGCGAGGCTCTTGAATCATAAAAAGATCCAAACATTTGTAGTATGCAAATTATTCTAAAGAGGTCTACTCTACTACAGCGGATTTTACCCCCTCGGTTTTACACAGGCAACTTGAGAGAAAACTGTGAAATTGCCAGGTGTCCAGTGAACTCACACACATGATCTTCTGAGCTGATACCCGTCCACATGTGTTCAGGGCGTGTTTGTTTTAAGGTCTTTAAGGTTGTCCCTGTACGTGAACGGACTGTGGGCTCACTTTGAGGCTCCTGAGCTGGGACCCCTGGAGAACCACGTGTGTTTTGCCTGGGAGTCGCTGACGGGGCGGACCACCCTGTACGTCAACGGCCGGAGCTCTGCGTCCCAGATCTTCCAGAAGGGCCAATGGGTGCAGCCGGGGGGCCGGATGATCCTGGGCCAGGACCCTGACAGCTTCCTCGGGGACTTCGATGCCACGCAGATTTTTGTGGGGGAGATCTTCGGGGTGGACATGTGGGACCGCGTTCTGCCTCCAGACGCAATTCAGCAGCTGTCCACTGGGAATAGTTTTTCATGTGCCAACGTCCTTGACTGGGCGACGGTGATTCTAATACCCACTGGGAACGTTGTGGAGTTCTAGGACTCCTAGAACTGAACCCAAACCCCATCACTAATAAACCAACCCTGCATCATGACCTTGATCACTAATAAACCAACCCTGCATCATGACCTTGATCACTAATAAACCAACCCTGCATCATGACGTTGTGTGGCTGGTGTTTGTTTTTTCTCAACGCTCTTCGGCCAATAATGTAAGAAATACATCGGGGCGACGACTGCTCAGCCAATGTAATGATTAACGAATCAGGCTCGACGAACGACCAATAACAACGCCGGGGCTGATCGCTGGAGACGGAGTCTAACCCTCTGGAGGCGAGGTGATACTGGCAGGTTCACAGGGGGCGGCTCTGGTCCGTTGGTAACTGTCCACCCGAATCCATTTGTTTATTCAGTTGGAACAAAAACCTTCACTACAACAAACCAGCTTCACTAGCTATACTAGCTTTACTAGCTCCATTAGCTAACCTATCTTCAATAAGTGTACTGGCTTCACTAGCTGTCGTAGCATTAATAGCTTTCCTAGCTGTCCTAGCTTCACTAGCTCTTTCTTTCTCCCTGCCTCTATCTCTCTGCCTTTCTCTCATGTGTGTGTCAGATATGTCACCTGTGTGTGTTTGTGTGTGTGTGTTCCCTGATTGTGTGCCTCGTGTGTGTGTGTGTTCCCTGAGTGTGTGTTAATCTCAGGATAATATCAAAGTATATAAAGTACATGTTATGTACGCTTTGTCAATATGTGAGTCATAGTATTAGTAATCAATACGTGAGTCATAGTATTAGTAATCAATACGTGAGTCATAGTATTAGTAATCAATACGTGAGTCATAGCATTAGTAATCAATACGTGAGTCATAGTATTAGTAATCAATACGTGAGTCATAATATTAGTAATCAATACGTGAGTCATAGTATTAGTAATCAATACGTGAGTCATAGTATTAGTAATCAATACGTGAGTCATAGCATTAGTAATCAATATGTTAGTCATAGTATTAGTAATCAATACGTGAGTCATAGTATTAGTAATCAATACATTAGTCATAGTATTAGTAATCAATACGTGAGTCATAGTATTAGTTCAGTTAAGGTCCTTAACTGAACTAATACTATGACTCACGTCCTTAACTTAAGGAGTAGCATATGCTATATCAAGGAAGTGTGCGAGAGCGTTAGCAGGCTAGCATATTAGCGTTAGCGTGTTAGCATCAAACAAAGAGCCCACTGGTGTGTGTTAGCCAGCATGCTACGGTCCTATTGAGGAGCTAGCCCCTCCCTGGAGGACAGAGAAGAGGAGAACCAGGTGTTCTGCTCCCTGAGGCTCCTCCTCCTCCTCATCACCCCCACTCCCCCACCCATCAACACCTCCTTCTCTCCTCTCTCTCTGTCTAAAATTAACAATGAGAGGCTGCAATCGGAGGTTCAATTAATCAAATCGTTATATCGTCAATTAATCAATAAATCTAAAATAAATAAATAATGTTTGGTTGTAAATGTAGCGAGTCATACAAAGCCTACTATGAAGGTTAAAAATATGTGGTTGGAAAGGTTTGTTAAATAAAAGGTGATCATATGACAGCTCGCATCATTTGTATTTGGACCGCATTGCATGACTTTCAGCTCAGCGCAGTTCCAATGTTGGGTCAATGGCGCCATCTAGTGGTCGGATTAAGGCTTTGGAACTGAACACTAAACATTGTGCGTGTGTGTGTGGTGTGGTGTGGTGTGTGTGTCTGTGTGTGTCCTCACAGATGTGGGTTTGTGGAGCCCAGTCATGGGTAGCACCACAGACATAATAAAGAGCAGTCGCCGCATCGACCGCTACCGCCTCCTGGCGTTGCCGAGCCGTGGGGCCGCCATCTTGGAGCGGTCGACCGCTCCGCTCTAATCCGTTTGGTGCAATGAACTGTCAGCGCATTTAATTCATCAAACCACTGAATACCAAACTGATTTTCACACGGGTTTTTTGCTGCAAAGGTCATACATGTAGCCATGATACAGGACACATGGTTTGGCTTGTTTTAATATTCATAGTGGGCTTAACAGTAATAGAATATTCTGATATATGATCAATCAAAACTGGGAACATAATCCCTGAAAAGGGGGAAAAACTGAGACATTTTCAGTTTGACTAGCAATCTGATTGAAAAACCTAACCTTCAAAAACTAAACAGGGACAGGTTGTTTTTTCTGTATTGAGCCAGGGACAGGCAGCCAAAAACGGCCACCCTATGATATGTGATGTAGGCTATGATAGGTATTTTGCAAATCACACACTATAAATATGATAGAGAAGCAGAAACAGGGGCAGTAAATTCAGCTATTTTAAAACGTTGAAGAAACAATTAATATATGATTAGGCTATATATAAATATATACATAGCCTACATAAACAATACATTATATATATATATATATATATATATATATATATATATATATATATATATATTTAGTATGAGCTAAAACCCCTGAAAGAGGACTGTTTTGTTCTTTCTCATGCTCCCTTTCTGCAGTTCAAGAGAGGCGAGTTTGGCGATGTGGTGCAGCCTTAACTTGTGAAACACAGACACAACTAATGACAAGTCAGAATGATGGTTGTCGATGCCAAACCGTGTCTCCTCCTGAACAGTAATCCCCGAGCCATGTTTGCGATGGTCCGCTTATTTGAGCAGTAATATGCTGCAGTACTCTGGCATCTTGTGTCTTCTGCTGCTACGCAACTCGGAGTATGACCGGTCCAAGATGGCAGCCGCATTTCTTGCGCCCAGCAGCCAATGCGGCGTCTACTCTTTATAATGTCTATGGGTAGCACACCAACGGGATGGGGCCCTCAGCTGTAATGGGGCCCAAAATCCTGGGCCCGCACCGTTTTTTTCATTTGTAATGAGCTCAGGAGGCTGCCCTGACACGCCCCCCTCTCTTTGTTTACTCGGCCCACAAGGGAGCAGAGTGGAGTTCTGTGTGTATAATTGTCATGCTCGTGAGCGCCCCCCAGGTGGTACTGCACCCCATACACACTTCCTGAAGTGTATATCGTTCAGCCAATCACATGGGGCCAAATTGATCACGTGGTTTGTGTTATGGGAAATGACTAGGCCTGCTAATCAGACCTCAATTGAGCACTCTTTCATAGATATGACTCCACCACCACTGGGACGTGGCAACAATTCTCCATATCCATATGGGGAGGGGGGGGGTGCTTGTGGACAGTAGGGGTACACTAGACATCAATAGGAAGCACACTCAGGAGGAGGAATGACCTCTCACACATGATATCTTCATTAATTGTTTCAAATAACATGCCTCGTTAAATCAATGAGCTTGGTGTTTTGCTTTCACAAATAGGTTATAGGCTGTGTCACAAAACAAAATCTGTCCATGCGCATCTCTCAGGGTGACGTGACTAGCCACCAGAAAAACAACAACGAGTCAAGTTCATTACAAAAGTAACTTATTAATTATAAGTCTAAACTGCTAAAGATATCCAAAGTGCCTTTTGAAGGACATGTTGGGATATCTGTTTATTTCCTTGCCAGCGGACCCTAGTTTACGACAAAAACTGCACAATTGACGGCAGCTCAGTTGTCATAATGCACACAGTTTATAAAAATGTAAAATGGTTGAAAAATAAATAAATCGAAGTGTTAAACAAATAGCTAATGTGATCAAGTTTGAATACATTTGAGATAAAATATAGAATAGCTGAGCTGTTCTGTTGGCAATTTCCAGCTCAACTATGGACTAAAAACCGCCCAATCAACCAATAACCCGCCCAAAACGTTTGCCAGAAATCCAATAAATTATATGCTTCTGCAATGACAACTACATGAATACACACCTAAACGCAACCTGATTATTAACTATGATGTTATGTACAAGGAAACCTTGTACATACACAAACCTCACAAGGTCTGTGTAAAGAACACACCGACAGCACTGACAGCAGCAGAAAATGGGTCTTCAATGAGATGACATTAATAGACATTACATACAAAACAGGCATGTAAAATACCAATGGTGAGCACAATAAACCATTTGGGCTGTCCAATTTTCCAGGAAGTCCACACAAGTCGATTACCGTAAATAATATAATAGAAGCGCCAACTAATTTAAAACAGCCAAGTATCAAGAGGGGAGATTGTTAAGTTAAATCTGTTGGCACCTCTATTATATTATTTACGGTAGCCGGTATTCCACTTGTGTGAACTTCCTGGAAACAGGGACCTACGGGTAAGGCACAGACTAAAACAAAGTCTTAAAAAGTATAAAGTCTTAGTATAAAGACTAAAACCGTCTTTTTAACTCCCTCTACACTAACTAAGCTAACTTTGAGCTACATTAGCGGTTAAATGTGCAGATGTGGAAGCGTTGGCTGTGCCCCTAGTCAACAACATGGAAGCCATTTGGGCTGTTAAATTGCTCCGGGCAACTTGGGGCAAGCTCTATACTCGATTATCAACAAAAGTGTCTGGAGGGCTTATTTTATGGGTCTTCATGCCGAAAAAGACCCTGGCTTAAATTTGACACTTTACGGATGACACTTTACGAATGCACAACCCGTATCATAATCCCCCTCATCAGCAAAAAGATATTTGCTACACAACTTTCACCGTAACCGAGACGGTTAAGTTTCTAGGAACATTATAGAGGCTCCGCCTGTGTAACAGCTGATGTCTGCATCCGAGAGAGGGTTCAGCTTCTAGGTTACATCATATTACCACACAGTATGTGATGCAGTTCATATAATATCAGTGTTCAGAGTTCACCTGTGCCGCTTTCCCACCGACAGTACCAGCTCAACTCGACTCGACTCGACTCGGTTCCAGACACGTCGCGTTTCCACCTAAAAAAGTACCTCTTCAACGTGGGCGGGTCGTAGAAAAGAACCTCTCCACCATGGGCGGGTCATCATTAGGTTTTAATCACGGGAGACGCGATTCCCGGGGAATCTTAATCTGATCAAGACTATTTCCTGATTCCCGGGAAAGGTTATGATGGGAAATAAAATAAAATAAAAAGCGCAATCCATCAACGTATGACAACAATATTGTTGGGGGCGAATTGTTGGAGGCGAAACTCGAGCCCTGGGAAAGGAACGACACTAAAACGAAACAGCGAAACGCTGATCCTTGGGAGTGGGTCCGTGGACTCCAGCCACGCCGGACACACACAACCACGCCGGACACACACAACCACGCACAGCCTAACTCTAGCCCCATGGAAAGGAGTGACACACACGGCGAAACGCTGATCAGTGTCCCCCTCGGGAGCGGGTCCGTGGACTCCAGCCACGCCGGACACAACTTAACTTTGAGTGATTATTCCCATTTACAGTCGCTGGCCAATCAGTTACCAGCAGCCTGTTTACGTCACACAAAAGTACCTACTCTGCTCGCTTGGAACCTCAATGGAGGTAGTACTAAAAAAAGTACCCGGTACTAGGTACCAGGTACTTTTTTTGCCAATGGAAACGCAAAAAAGGCGAGGCGAGTCGAGTCTAGCTGGTACTGTCGGTGGAAAAGCGGCACTAGACTCTGCATATCCCCCCCTCCCACGCACTTATTGTATGTTGTACGTCCTGGCATTTAATGTACGCACTTATTGTATGTTGCACTTAGTTATAGCACTGTGTAGCAGTGTAGAGTTGTGTAGCACCTTATCCTATCTACCTTCAGACATTCTACACCAATACAACACAACCCCCACACTGAGAGAGGTTAGGTGGTGACTGGAGGGGCCACTGAGGTGACTGGAGGGGCCACTGAGGTGAGGGGCCACTGGGGTGACTGGAGGGGCCACTGAGGTGACTGGAGGGGCCACTGAGGTGACTGGAGGGGCCACTGAGGTGACTGGAGGGGCCACTGAGGTGAGGGGCCACTGAGGTGACTGGAGGGGCCACTGGGGTGACTGGAGGGGCCACTGAGGTGACTGGAGGGGCCACTGAGGTGACTGGAGGGGCCACTGGGGTGACTGGAGGGGCCATTGAGGTGGGGGGCCACTGGGGTGACTGGAGGGGCCATTGAGGTGAGGGGCCACTGGGGTGACTGGAGGGGCCATTGAGGTGAGGGGCCACTGGGGTGACTGGAGGGGCCACTGAGGTGACTGGAGGGGCCACTGGGGTGACTGGAGGGGCCACTGGGGTCTCGTGAGATGCCAGGTGCTTTAAGAGCTGTGTTCTGTTTATTATTGTAATTACAACAATGAAAGTGCGTAGTCTTCCTGCAACCTAAACCGCACTTTATGATCGCAAACTCTGAAGGAAAAAGGATACAAGATATACAATACAATTAATAAAAACTGCTTTCATTATGGACAGATTTTAAATAGTGTATTAAAAATGGTATCAAATATATATATATAATTATAATAATAATAACAATAATAAAAATAATAATAAAATGTACCTCTGTATTTAACCGAGGCCTTTAATATGGTACCTTATATTTTGGGCCTTTGTATGTGCAGAAGGGGCAGTGATAAAGACCGCTGCTGTGCATCTGCATTTCAGGGCTCTCGCCATCAAGAATTACACTGACGTCTGTGTCTCTAAAAGTCAAAGAAAACAAGTATAAACATAAAAAGCTTTGATATTAAAAAAGCATAAATATAGCAATATGAACTTCATTTGATTTCTATAGAATTGTTTAATGTGAAATGATACAATTAGGTCTAGGTAGGCTATTAATTGAAAGCAAATGAAAAGTCAAACCAATAAGATAAACACACTTGGGGACCCATTTATTCTTATTTTTAATTAAAATATATCAAGCATTTTGCAATATAAACACTTGAGGACAAACACCTAATAAACTAAGCTGCAGCTGACACATTTGTTAACAATTATTATGAAAAGGTTAAGCTCACTTACTTCGTTGAACGAAGCTAACCAAAATGTGGGCTGCAGTCAGGGGCTTCTCAGTCACGTACCCCTGACTGCGTGGTATTTTAATTTAGCAAAAAGTAAATACACCACGGCATGAATATTACTAAATATAAGCATTTATATATTAAGCATTTTGACAGTCTCACTTACTTGCATGGTTCATGTGTCAACAGCAAAAGACCGTTCCTTCTTTCTCCTTTCATGAGTAATGACATGACTGTAGGCCTAAATGTTTCTGAACGTTCCTGACCTGAAATGAATCGGAAAGCCAGAAAATTCCGCCCACATTGAAGCGGTGCTCAATGTGGGTGGGGTTAAACGTTTGACTCCGCCCACATTGAGCGTCTGCAGGCAGCAGTCAGGGGTACTTGGGGACACCAGCCTTCCGAGTTTCACTTGTGACGTTGCTACTTTAATAGACTGCTGTGACTAGGCATGTCTGCCTCTGAACCGGGGGAGCTGTTCACTGAGGAGGACCTGGCCCTTAAGAACATCCAGGCAGCGGCAGCTCAACTCCTTGAGCCATCAGAGAAGGAGGGAGCTTGAAGACTACAGAGGTCTACCTGAAGAGCAGCCCTCCACCGTCCTGCTGGGTGGTGGTGGGAGAGGAGAGGGACCTTCCCCATCTTGTTTAACCTGGCCAGTATTTATACATGTGCCCAGTCGTCTCCACTGCAGCGGAGCGAATGTGTTCAACTCCAGGAAAGAGTATGCGTTGCCCCAGAAAAGGCTGACATGATCATTTTTTTTCAGAACTGCTGAGGACTGCGCAAATAATACGTCATTGTACAGTTTTGTAGTTATTATATAAATATGTTAATAATTGTAATACTTTCAAACAGTTTAAGTGTAAAATCATTTGGATGCGGAGGAGTCGTGTCCTTATACAGAACTGATTCCTTCCCTTCACATAATGGAGTGTAGTAGAAAAAATGAAGTACAGAATGAAGCACACGGTATCAGTACCCAGCCCTGAGGTACTGTGTACTTAAGAAGTCAATCTACTAAGGATTTTTACGTTATTATCTGTAGTATTATCTGGTACCACATTTATCAGTATAATGCATTATAAGTATTATGAAGTATAACAGCATTGTACTTAAAATACACTTCTATTCTGTAGTATACATTCCTGTAGTATATTCCTTATGATGCTTAAAATGTGATAGAAGTTAAATATAAATAAATTTGTACTAACTTATCAGCACACTTTAAAAGTACTGAATATAGTCAGAAAGTGTATTCTAATTGAATTTGAAATATGACAGAGGTATGATAATAGTGTGTTCAAAATAGACTTCTATTCTGTAGTATAAGCAGTGATAAAATACACTTCATATACACTTCCACTCTACATTATAGTATAATAACTTTATACTTAAAGTACATGCCTTTGATGCGGAAATTGTGATAGAAATGTACTTTAAATACATTTGAATACATTTTTATTAACATAATGGCACACTTTAAAAATACTAAATATAGTCAGAAAGTGTATTTGAATTTAATTTGAAATATGACAGAGGTATGATAATAGTGTGTTCAAAATATACTTCTATACTACTATCAATTGAACTGTAATGCCATTTTAAGAATATTTTAAACACACTGGTGATATAATGCAATTGTACTACAGGTGTGTTTTGAATGCTAGAAATCATACTTTTCACTGGTGTACTTCAGTACACTTAAAGGTTGTCAAAAGTTGTGCCATTTTAGCATACTATTTACACTTGGAGTATACTGAAGTATATCTATAGTAGTACTTAAGGTATACTTTAGTAAATTTTAGTGTACTTGAATGCGACGAATGCGTAACTGTATTAATACAGTTACATACTGAAAGTGTACTTAGTACATCCTTTCAAAAGTGTAGTTGAAGTATAATATTTTTTCACCTGGGTACACGAGAGTACTTTATTGTCAGAGCAAGTCTGAAATTTGTCTTGCACCCACACGTGTGTATGTACATGTGTGCGTTTGTGTATACATACGTTTGTGTATGTCTGCATGTGTGTATTTGGGTGTGCATGCAGGTGTGGGTGGAGGAAAAGGCTGTAGGCAGAGAGGCTGTGAGGGTAACACACACACACACACAACATATATCAAGTCTTCTTGTATTAATGTTCATGGGCTGGTATTTCTCGCCCCCTTCTAGAATGAGTTGAACACAGAACCCTTGGTTTCACAGCGGTGGTTCATCATAGCCGCTGTGAGTGACAGGTCACATCATGATCTGACAACGATGTTTCTAAAGAGCAAATGGCTCTTTCAACTTGCGGTGATGCTACAGCGCCACCAGGTGGTGAAATGAAACAACATCTCCTGTGAAAGAAGACCACCAACTTCGGATGCAATAGTGAAATGCGTTCTATGTGTGACATAACTATACTTCCTAGACTGGAAATGCTACGCCAGCTCCTGTCACCCCAGTATGCCCTGAGGTCACTCCTCCAACAGCGGATCCTGTTCCTTGCCCAGAGATGCCAATGGTCCTACATATAGTTCCAATGTTATATAGTTCCTATTCCTCAGTATAACCGGTGTGATTGTTTTTTTGTCATAGAGATCACAGTTAGAAATAGCTATATGGCAAAGCAAGGCAAGCATATTCATATAGCACATTTCATACCTAGTGTCTCCATGTACGTTAAATCAAAAACTAATCCAGGATATACGGAAAATATTGAGTGCCGCAATTGAAGGAAGGACCATTCTTCAGGCCCTTGAAAACAAAAGCATAATCAGCTTGACTCAAAGGAGATGTATGGTGCGGATCTTGGTATCCCAACTTATTAACAGGTTTGGAGAAACGTAAGCACAGAATGAGGCATACGGCATGATAACCAACACTGTTCTGCACTTGCCTTATTCAGTAGAATTTCTGTATTTAGAAAAGTGCTGAAGAGTTTATAATTGTCCTCAAGTGCACATAAAGATCAAAGATTGCAGGCATGTTTGGCAAAAAAGACTGAAATATTTTGGTCATGATTATATCCATCTAGAGGAACACTGTACATTTGCTTTTTGTATAATAGGCCTACAGCTGACACCAAGATGGCCTTGGCCGCCTCCCTGATAGAGGCGTTTCCCCTCCTCAAGAACGCATCAGAGACTGGCTTTGTGAGTACTTCAGACAGCTTGATAGGGCTGCTGATCGTGGGCACTGAATTACTCACCTTAATTCCTTGCAGAGCACCTGGTACACAAAAGGCAGACAGCACCGGCCAGCCACTGGATTCCTAGAGGAGCACCTGAGGAACATCAGAAAAAGGATACGTCAATTGAGGGACCCAGAGCCTCGGAGAGTTCAGAACTTGCCTACACAAACAATCCCAGGTAGCTGCGACTGTGAATGCCTACACAGAAATATTTCTATCATTTAAAACAGGGGTGGCCAAACTTTTTTGCTTGTGGGCCGCATACAGAAAAAATGAGAACGTCAGGGGGCAATATAAAATCAAGTTCGCCAGTTTTCAACCAGTTAAAACTGAAAGAGCAACATGTGTTTGTAGACCAGAAAACCCCTTTGATTGCCAAAGCATTCTATAATACTATAGTACTCAATCCTATTATTCCAATTGTTTAATTGTTGAGATCTATGAGCAATCTTTTAACTGTCTGAGTATAATGTACATAGAAGAATGGGCCACATTACATTTTATGTAGAGATTTCATGGCGGGCCACTTAAAAGAGACCAACGGGCCGCATTTGGCCCCCGGGCCTTAGTTTGGCCACCCCTGATTTAAAATGACAGCAATCTCATTTTCTACAACTGTATTTTTTCATACTCACCCATGCCACTGGAGCAGGTGTTGGAGAGGAAAGAGTGGCTTAAAAACAACAGCCAGCCACTCATCCAAGTGGAGGAACTAATGCGCGACACAGCTCTGCACAGAGCACGGTGGGTGCGGGACAATGCCGACAAGAGCATCATCGATGTTCTGGAGGAGTTTCCCCACCTTACCACCCCTGGGATGGTATGAAGGCCAATATTTCCTACAATGTAAAGAACATACCAACATACGTAAGTTACTTTAATTAAATTCTTGAATTCATACTTAAATGCTGTGGCCCTAACTCCACTGTCAATCCCAAACTTCTACCGATTGAGACTGAAATGTGTCCTGAAAATGACTTCATCACTTTATAATGAAATGCTATTTATTCAAACACAATCGATTCATATGTCATCAACACATAGGTCAAGTATGCCAATTCAACTAAAATACACTGATATGCGACAGCGCACCTATCTCTTCTACTAGCCTACTTTCTGGACACAACGCAGGCTACAGGGAATATTTTCTACAAAATTCCACACTTTCTTGCGGTTGGTTAACACTTGTTACGAAATCTCTATCTGCATTGTACGGGGGAAACCTCAACACGAGTAATGTCCATCATTGAACGGGGCTTTTGCTTTTACTACATAATAACCAAACACTTATTTTAATAACAAAGTATTTCAGTAGCCCCCAAACTGTCGTTTTAGTCCCTTTTGGGAGGGTCCAAATCCCATTCGAGGGGGTCAGAACCTCCCAAACACCCCCATAATTTGAACACTGCTAGTAGGCTACCAATGCACCACAACACAAGCACTGAGAAGTTACGCACACGCTGAGAACACACTCACTGAACACACGCAATGAGAACGCACGCACTTTCAATCAAACATTCCCACACACCAGTGGGAAAATACAGAGAATCTAAAAACTCCAACAGAAAACTTTTCAAGGGGGTTTCAATGACTGATTATTCACTCCTGCAATTTATTTGTAATCAAAACATTGAAACAGTGTGTGAAAGAGTGATACTATAAGCCCTAGTGAATGCTTGAAAAATAGACTTTCATAAATAATTAATGGGTCAATATGAAAGTACCGGCAAGACATAAAAACGAATTTTACCCCTGAGCATGGCGAAAGCCAGACACAGTGTGTGACGCCCGTTAAGGCCCTAACGTGTTGCTCTATGTCGTAATAGGCCGCGAGCTACTGGGCCTTCATCTGCCTAGTGAATGTCTCTGACTGCAAAATCGGGGATGTTCAGCCTACATTCACGTGATCACTTGCTCAAGTACACGTGCCCGGTCTAACTATGCGGCATACCTGCGAGGCTATCTCGCACAGTTGCGGCCTACAGTCAATCAATCAGCTCATTACGATAAAGACCCGAGAATAAACTCCAAATAAAGTTTGAACTCGATATGGAGAAGAACGGTTATCTATGTGCAATGGGTTACCTACACACATTAGCCTATATAAAAAACAAAAAGAGGAACTTACCGATCGCAGCTAACTCCACCACGAGGTAGCCAGCTTGCACGAGCCGATTGCCAACGCCCGTGCTGTGGCACCCATCGTCCTTGTTCACCTGAATCACCTCAGATATTAATGACGAAAATGACGAAGGTCACTGACGCGCCTGATATCACTTCAACCTTGAGCTAATTGTGCATACCGCCACCTACAGGTCTCAACAGGTCACTATATTGGACTAGATAAGATAGATAGATTCACAAATGTTCTTACACTTTTAACTGGTTGAAAAGAGCTGCTTGGATCATCTTGGATGATGATTTTGGATGATCATACAAATACTACTTATATATAAATAGCTGCTAAGACATTCATGTGCCTAAGGATACTCCCAGCCTTAGTTCCAACAGCCGTGTTCAAGGTTGGGAGAAAGACTGTAAGGCATACCGCCGAAGAGGCCAGGAGAGCCTTCCTGGAGGTCCAACCAGTAAGTTCTTTCTCTCCTTTTTTTAAACATGCTCTATTGTTTTAGTTAGTATTGCTTTGTAACTATTCCTACTAGTCCTCATACTTAAAATATTTGTTTTGTTTTCTGGTCTTTAGATGGGTATCAACATGGTGGAATACCTCAAGGAGGTTGGGGCAGCAAGACCCTATCCATATATTCTGGTCCTCGGCGAGGGGGAAGCATGCCACCAGGCATTTGTCATTTTTGCGGGGAGGGCATTGGAGCAGCGCACACTCCTTGGGGCACTGGACATATGTTTTAAAACATTTTATGTCTTAGATATTAATTACCCCAAAGAGTGTTCCCATGTTTGGGAGCTGCTCCAGAGCTCCATCTACAAGCTGGAAGGAGCCACTGCCCCTGCCGTCTCCTTTATGGTGACAGCTTGCCATGGAGTAGCTAGTAGGTTTATTTGATAGTTTAGTTAGCAGGTTTATTTTATATTATTATTATTGATTGATTATGTATGTATATTGGTTTGATTGATTTTAGTGTTTGTTGAGGTTGATTGAAGTTGATTGTTGTTTGATTGATGATTGTTGAATGTTGATTGTTGTCCACCATCTGTCAGTGGCTGGCTCTGTTGAGCACGCTGCCAATCAGCCACTAGTCCAATGCAAGCGAGTATTTTCTGTGTTGTCATTGTTAATGTTGGTTCCAAACGGCCTTCTGATTCTAGGTGTTCTGTAGGTCTGAATACAGCAACATGCATTCATTACCTGAACTCCATTCAAAATACAAATAGGCTTCCACATGCGATAGGGGTTCTATTTTCAATTACCTAATTTTCTAACAATGGTCCAACTCTATTTATTGTTCTGTATGCAATTATGCATCACATTCATTTATATGAAAAATTCGTAATTCTAACAAGGCTTGACTTCACAATGGAATGCAGTATGGCTAGGGGTTGTGGACAGGGAGCTTTGGCATGTATTGTCCAACAGTGTTTAGACATGGTTATACTTTACCAGGTATCTAACCCCTTCTTCCCAACACTGCTTGTTGGAGAAAAGGACTATGCCAAACATTTTCATGAATCACTGAGTGGCAGCAACCTGCTTTAAGAGAAGCCCTAAACACGAAACTCGAACCCCGTCATTTGTAAATATTTAATTGTTTATTTTAACTATTGTGTCTAGACAATTGCAATATCATAATTCAGATGTTTGTTTTAACTTTTTGTATAATATTTCACAGTATATTATACAGAATATTATGAAGGCATGTCTCACTTTCTGCCAACCTATCTATTCTAATGTCGGAAAGAGGTTGGAAATTGCTGTATACGAAATATCTACCCTGAACCATTTTCTGACATACGTCATTGCCATGTTTGAAACATGTTTTCCTCAAGTTATAGCTCAACCCTTTTTCCAAACGATAATTTAAGGAGAAAAAATGAGAGATTTAAAGTTGTTAAAGTGGAAGAAAATATGTGTATGGTTGGCTCTGTGGTAGCATAATTATTTTATATTGTTTTGTGTGTGTGTGTGTGTGTGTGTGTGCGTGCATGTGTATATCTTACACTTATATCTTACGGTATCTTGATTGTTCTAAAGTTAAGTTAATAAAATGTTTCCCCTATCTTTTGGTCAGATCATAAGGGTATTATGTCACAGGCCGAAAAAAAAACTTCCAAACCTGTGAAGAGCCTAGGCCAGATTAAAATTAAAATTATTGTTTATTTTATGTTTTATGTTCATAAATTATTGTTTAATAGTAAGGAAATTGAAATTTTATAAGAAAATAAGTATTTGAGAATAGTGTATTATCACTGAATTGTAATAACATTAGATTAAGGAGAAAATAGGCACATTTACATAACTCATAAATTGAGTGAATTTAACCCAACTAGGTTGACTAGTTAACCCAATTATGTAGCCAATATAACCCAAATACTGGGTTAGCACAGCAACTCAACTGTAGTGTTAATATAACTAACAGCTTAGTTAAAACAACCCAGCATTCTTGGTAAACCGGGTAACCCAACACATGGGTTAAAACTGGTTACCCATTTGGTTGAGTTATCCTTACTAAATGCTGGGCTGGTCCTATAATAAACCAGCAGTTGGGTTACGGTTGGGTTGTTTTTAACCCAACGTTTTTTAGAGTGTAGCATTCAGTGCCCAGCAGAACATACAACTAACTCAATACAACTGCAAACCAAGTAAAATGCAAAAATGTTGTGAAATAATGTGAAATAAACTAAAAAGTCCTTATGTCCATCTCGTCGGTGGAACAGTCAATGTTTTAATTGTTTTGATTAAATTAACAAGTTAACAATCTAACATGACCTGGCACTAAAATATAGGCTAAATATCTGAACATAAAGAAAGCCTTTTCAGCTAAAGCCGGCCATTTTGACAATGACTGTGCTGCTGAAGTCCGTCTCTGTCGTTGATCCGACTCTCAAAGTCAACTTCCTTCTGTGCATGTTTCTAATATGCGTGCGTGTTGCGGCAGTGTGTGTTAGGAAACCAGGAAAAACGCGGAGTGGATTTCTAGTGGATTTCTCTTTACTAGTTCCACTACAATATTCAGGGGTCTAATCCCCCGATTGTTGCGCAATACCGATCTAAATGTTCTCAATATGCAGTAGGCCTATAACATTACTATATTTCATGGATGCAAGCCAAGACAATCAGTCTATATCTATAGCCTACGACACGCACACACACACACTTAACATTTATTGATAATCCGATATATAGTATTCGTAAAGCAACCCTGACATAGGAGGCTGCATTGGCTAAAGTTGTTTGGATGCACGTTGTTTTATAACAGGAAGAGGCAAAGTTGTGCATTACAATGCAAACACGACAATAATTGTCACCAATCTGGCGCACTTCGACTGAATAAGTGTCAGGTATATACCCACACAGCAAAAGCACTCCGCGACGGATCCGCCACGGAGGTATTGCGGCTTCCGGAACGGACCCGCCAAATGGACCCGTATCGGCGTCCACTTGCCCTCAGTGACGGATCCGCTACGAAGGCGGATCGCGGACCCGCAGTGGCTCCGCGCCGCATCCGCTTGGGACCCGCAAATGTATACATACATAGGCCTACATCCGCCGCGGATCCGCAACGGACTCCTGGCTCATCTGGCCCGGGTCCGTTTTGGACCCGTTTATCTTATTTTCAAAATCCCTTCTTGCTGTAGGATAAAATAGGATAAACTAAACTATAGGATAAAACTAAAAACTATCACTAGAATTGGCTATTACAGCAATATAGGCCTAAGCTTAAATATGCATTCCTTCTATTTTTAACCTAACAATATTGTCAATAAACAACAAAAAACAGAAACAGAAATTAATATGTTTTATTCAACGTAAAACAATAAACATCTACATAAAACGTAGAACAAAAAAGTGGCATTTAGTGCAGGGGCGGAGCCAGAGGGACCTGATTGGCCACCCTAGGTGCCAACAACAACCCCCCCCCCCCCCCCTCAACAATTTTTGACATGAACTGCCTGCTCTGTGGTGTGGGTCTACTGCACACATATAAGGAATGACGCCCCTGATTTAGTGACAGACAGCCGGCGGGACACGTCTCCTCGCCGCCCAATCCGCCGCCAGGTTGAACCACCTGATCGCGTGTTTGCCTATCTCCGCGTCCGTGGCTGCCCGTGTGACCGTGTTTTTCCTTACAGCACCTGTAATCAAACAGACATATTTTATGTAATAGGTTTTTACTAACTTTTCGGGGCACTGCGGCGGCCGGAGCTGAGCTCCCGGGCGCGGTGCACGGCAGCCGGTCCCAGCGGTTGCGGTCCCCCGGCGGCCGTGCCCCGGCCGAGCTCCCGCGGTGCGCACTCCCGCGGGTACGGCGATTGAATACAGAAAGAAGAGCCGCCTCGGGGCACCGCGGCTGCCGGAGCTGAGCTGAGCTCCGCCACGCCCCGCGGCCGCCGTGCATCGCGGCTACAGTGCACAGGCCACCGTATCGTATTCAATCCCTGTGCCCGCGCGAGTGCACCGCCGGAGTCCGGGAGCTCGGCCGGTGCACGGCGACCGGGGCACCGAAAGATGCGGTGCCCGAGGCAGCTCTTCTTTCTGTATTCAATCAACCGGAAACCCACAAGGAGCCCAGTGGTTCTCTCTCGCTCGCTCTCTCTCCTTCGCACACATGGTCCATAGATATGTTGTCTATGATGATGTCTATGATATATGTCTATGACTGTCAGTATTTATAAAACGGGTGGCTTAAATCAAGCGATCTGATTGGTTCCCAACTGTTGTATATTGAGCGTATACACACAGCTATGACGCCCGTTCAGTTTACAGAGTTCAGTATCACTCCGCGCCTAACTTGAACTGTTGTTATATATAAAATCAATAGCATCGTTCACTGAAGCCTAAAAACATGTTGATTGCTAGAGAGGGTGGAAATGTTGTAAAGCAATAGGCACACGGTGAGTGAACTCGATAGTAGGCTAAATTGCCGGCGAACCGAGGTACCTCTAGCCTTCTCTCTGAAGGACGCTACAGTGTGTTGCATAGCAACACTTTGCAGGCAGCCAGGAGGGACTACTTTTTTTGTATTCGTTAAAAAAATGCTTTTTGCAAAATTGAGGGTGTCTATGACTTTCATTTCGCCATACTTACGTAACCATTTTATAAAAGCAATAGATCACTTCAGTCAGTGGTATACGGTCATACCACAGCCTGTCGTGATCTATTGCTTAAATATATCTATGCCCATGGTCAACGCCAGCGACAAACTGAAGGAATCAAAAGTAGGAAGTCTCACAGCAGAGTGCATGTCAGAAAGGTAAGATTTTTGTTATTATCATTATTGCGCTGATAGTTAACAGGAATATTTTCAATAGCCTATTGTCCCTACTAAGTAAGACCTGACCGTGTCAGGTTTTCACTGACGCGCTATAGCTATTGCATTGTGTTAAACATAACATCACTCATAGGCCTACCTGATTGAAAATCTGCGTATCAGGGAGTCATGATCATACTTTGTTTGATTTTGATAAAAAGGCATTAAACGTCCAAAAAAAGTCTATGGTATAGTAGCCTACAGTCTAAAAAAGCCTGGCTAGGTCATATTGGTATGATGGTTGCTACGATATTTAAGGCTGCCCCAACATTTACTAACTATTGACTTTGAACGTAAATTTTAAGTACTTACTGAAAAGCAAGGTCTTTGTTGCCATCTTACTAAAGGGCTTCTTGTTGTGAACACCCTTCCAGTTTATCTGGTGAGACACCTCATCGGTGAAGAGCCTGCCCAGGATGTTCCATGTCACCCTCTTCAAATCATGGCCTCCAATGGTGGCCAAAGAAGAAATCTAAAAGGCAAAGACATCTTTCTATCTTCTATCATCATCTTTTCATCTTTAAATAGACAGCAAGGTAAACATTTCTAAGCTTAAGTTGCATTTAAAATGTTTTTGTTCCAGTTGAAAGTGTCCAGAAATGTAGAAAAACAGCTTATACGTTTAAAAAATCTTGTTCTCTTGGGTTATTTCTTTTCTAAACATGTACTTGGCGCACACCCTCATGGACCTGTGCCACCTTTACTCACAATGTCAAACCAGGGAGATTGTCACTCACTGACAGAATCTTACCACTGGGAAAAGGCAGTTCAGGACAGGCCTGTTCAGGGCTGCTTCAATATAATATTTGCAATAATCATGAACAATCAATAATCCTAATGGCACCATTCATATTAAGTAAGAAAACTCACTACTCTCTGTCGAGCTGGGTCATTTGACGAATCCTTTAAAAATGATTCAAAGGCCTCCACAGCCTCCAAATCCTCCAAGGGAAACTGGACATTGTCTGGCATTTGTATGTCTTGCCCCGGGGTGCTGTTCAGCCTGCTGCAAAGGAAGTTCACCTTTGCAACAAGCTGGTCTTGCTGCTGTTTGATGGTTTCCAGCAGGCTAAGGATGTGGACTTCAGTTGCTGTTGACAAACATGAAATATAGCTAAAATGTAGTGTATAAAATATATCACGTTTCAGTGCTTATCCTCATTACTCACAATACTGACATTAGTTATTGATAAAGTTTGAAGAAAATATGTGAGAGTTGTCAGAATTTCTTCCAAAATCTGTAGCATAGAATGACCCTCCAGTATTTGTCAGTTATTGCTTACCAGAGCAGGGAATGGGCTCATTTATTCTTCCCCCTCGCCATGTTGGTCTATAGGCCAAGCTTGTAGAAGGCTCCTCTGATTGCCGCAGGTTCAGGGTTGATGCCGGGGGTGGAGGGAGATGAGGAGGGACTGCCGTTCCTGGCCCGTAGTTTAGTTTTTAGCCATTTAATACATTTAAGAATTGTATTAAATGGCAGTCATCTGTTTATCATCACTGATAATACACATGGGACTGTTCTATTCACTGATATTTCAGAGATCAGTCCTTACCGTGAATAACTCTCTGCATGTTAAATGCGGGTGCAGGGAGATTTGGCAAAGGTTGCGGTCCTGCCCCATGGTAAGGTGCTAAGGGACAGAAATTGGTATTAAATGGTTAACCATGGTAGGCTGTGAGCTACAGGGCCAAACAATGGCAAACCTCTGGTGCATTCATTTGTATGTTTCAACATTTTGGTATGCACTACCTATTTCAATTCCATTAATGGATTGACAATGTATTTCAATACAATTTGATAATAATGAATGATAAATATTGCATGAATGCAGATATTTTTAACCAACACAGTCTCACCCCTATTCGTCAGATGCTTGACGATTAGTCACGTACCCTAAACGTTGTTTAACAACGTCTAGGGTACCCCCTCTTCGTCGTTCAACGACGGAAAGGGTCATCCGATAGTTTTGACCTCAAATACCAAATACTCAAATACGGATTTTGACGGAACGGGATTTTCGCGGACGAGGGCTATTGCAGGCGTGATCGTTGACGGTGGGGGGGTTGAGAAAATCTAAGATGGTAATGCAGATGCAATCTGTTGATTTGAAACAGAGTGACCATTGGCCACTGTATTCAATATTATTTCAGAGATCAGTCTTTACCTAGACTGTTTTCTTCAGGTCGAGGAGACCTGCTGCCTGGCACTCGGCGAGATATTGGGGGAATGGATGGAGCTGGAGGAATGGATACAAGGAGAGGTGATAATTTTTAGCACTAAGAATGTTAACCATATCTTAATATTAATGTTATGATTTTGTTATTTTTGATGGCAAGAGATTATGCCTTACTCTGCCAGTGCAATTGGCCATGCAACCCCGGAGATGTCAAATCTCCATCTTCGCTCTCATCAGAGTCTCCAAAGCGATGGCTGTTAAGTAACCATATTATATTATTATTAGGGTTACTGCAATCCCAAAATCGCCAAATATACATACAGTATAGCACAAACATCTCTGGTTTATTTTTGAAATAACCTTCCTATCACTACAAAAACATAAACAAGACAGAACACACTTACACTGGCCTCCTCTGTCTTTTATCTGGAGGCCCACACTCCTGCTCTGCCTCAGACTGTAGGTCAGAGGTGTTGCAGCCGGTCTGATATTGCTCCATAAGCCTACAGGCATCTTTGTAGTTGTCTAAAATCGAATATGTTAAAATGACCATAAAGTTGAAATTAGCTGTAGACCTGCACAGAATGTTAATATTATTACTAAAGATATGTAAACTAGGCACAAAAAGTAAGGAAACTTGATGATTTTTTTTCATTGCTGTAACGATACTTTTTAGCAAGAAAACTTATACTGTTGGAAAGCCTGAAGCCTCCCCTTTTAAATGATACCACATTTGTAAGGAACATGCATTTGTGGTATGAGTCAAACAGCATTCTCCCATTGACTCTTATTTTGAGCTTTTGGTACAGGTGATGCCAATCAGGGATAATGGCAGAGTGCTGCGAGTCAGAGTCAGAGAGTCAATGGCAAAGTGCTGTTTGGTACATTTTTCTTGGGCGCAACCTACATACTCAGCACTGCTGCTCATACCACAAATAAAACATTTTAAACAATGCAAGGCAAAGACAATTTTCATAACATAGACAGAATTGGTTAATCCAAGCAGAAGGAGAAGAAACCATGAAATGATCTTTAAACTAGAGTTTTATGAATTGGCATACCACAGGTTCATATTTTAGCCAGTTTGGCTCACGTGCCTCACAGTTGGCAGCTGCCCTTTTGGCACATTCGGTGCTTTTGTACTTTGGCCAGTGTCCCGTCATCGCACCACTGATCCGGGACAACAACAATGTCCCCGTTTGAAAACTTTATGAGATGAAAACTCATCCTTAATGTAGAAAGAAAGAAAAGTTATTCGTTATAAAAAAAAAAGAAGAGGTGTGTGTGTGTGTGTGTGTGTGTGTGTGTGTGTGGGGGGGGGGGGGTTGTTTCATAATCTCACAAAAAAATCATTGCTAATAATATAGTGTACTATGCATCTCATATTTTGAAAACAAGAAATTATGGATGTAGTGTATACCTGGAAAAATACCACCTTTTCTGAAATACTTACAGCAAATTTTCATCCAGAGTAATGAAGTAATGGAAGTCATAGTCAGAAGTCAGTAGTCAAAAGTCAGTAGTCAAACGGTTCAAGTTTTTAACTTGAACCGACTGATTGATTGATTGAACCGATTGTTTAAACTGATTGATTGATTGAACCGATTGTTTAAACTGATTGATTGATTGAACCGATTGTTTAAACTGATTGATTGATTGAACCGATTGTTTAAACTGATTGATTGATTGAACCGATTGTTTAAACTGATTGATTGATTGAACTGATTGTTTAAACTGATTGATTGATTGAACTGATTGTTTTTTTTATTCATTGTTTATTTAGTGGAGGAGAGGTATGGCCACGAAACCATCCCTGTACGGCAAGGCTACACATTTCTGTTGCAGCGCTGACACCTCAACCGACTTCAGCTCATCAGATGCATGATTTACAACGAATATGTTTATTCTGTCGGAGTTGAAGGGGTAGGTATAAAATGGCGACTGCTGGGAAAATTCAGTGTAGACAATGAACACACCATTATCATTTTGGATGATGTTTTTGACAAGGCAGACTTTATCCCCCACCAGAAATATGTTGTCCCCTGTTGATAATTTTACTATCCATCGTTCACATCTCATTTCCCCATATTGGCCCTGCACTCTCATCCCAACAACAATTGGCCCCACAAAATGCTCCCTTTTTAGAGTGATGTCTGCATCAACATCCAATTTCATAGTTTGGACCTCCGAAAGGCGTCGAACAAGCTGGGCTAGCGGGAACTCAGGTTTTCTTACGAGTTTTTTTATTTTCCCCAGGTAGTTCTCATACGGGAACGCTGAAAAAGAATCCAAACAGCCATGTCGATTCACCTCGTCTGCTAGGTGGACCAAACAGTGGACATTGTAAACTATTTGGTCTGTCCCATACAGCTCACCAAAATGAGCAACAAAAGACTTCAGCAATTGTGCTCAAAACAACTGCTCTTCACTTCCAAATGCCATTGCGCACCATTTGGAAGTGAAGAGCAGTTGTTTTGAGCACAATTCACGTGTCAGGGTCAAAAACACCCTTTTGGTCAAAAAGTGATTCTCTCGCACTGAAAAGCATTTTGCACGCATAAAAACTGGAAAAGTGAATAACTCAGTCACTTTCAATGCAAACGTGTAACTGAGCTTAAATGGGGTTATTTATGCCATTGCGCACCATTTGGAAGTGGAGAGCATTTGTTTTGAGCAAAATTCACGTGTCAGGGTCAAAAACAAATCTTTGGTCAAAAAGTGATTCTCTCGCTCTGAAAAGCATTTTGCACGCATAAAAACTGGAAAAGTTGATAACTCAGTCACTTTCAATTCAAACGTGTAACTAAGCTTAAAAAGGGTTATTTATGCCATTGCGCACCATTTGGAAGTGGAGAGCATTGGTTTTGAGCACAATTCACGTGTCAGGGTCAAAAACACCTTTTTGGTCAAAAATTGATTCTCTCGCTCTGAAAAGCATTTTGCACACATAAAAACTGGAAAAGTGAATAACTCAGTCACTTTCAATGCAAACGTGTAACTGAGCTTAAATAGGGTTATTTATGCCATTGCGCACCATTTGGAAGTGAAGAGCAGTTGTTTTGAGCACAATTCACGTGTCAGGGTCAAAAACACCTTTTTGTTCAAAAAGTGATTCTCTCGCTCTGAAAAGCATTTTGCACGCATAAAAACTGGAAAAGTGAATAACTCAGTCACTTTCAATGCAAACGTGTAACTGAGCTTAAATGGGGTTATTTATGCCATTGCGCACCATTTGGAAGTGGAGAGCAGTTGTTTTGAGCACAATTCACGTGTCAGGGTCAAAAACACCTTTTTGGTCAAAAAGTGATTGTCTCGCTCTGAAAAGCATTTTGCACGCATAAAAACTGGAAAAGTGAATAACTCAGTCACTTTCAATGCAAACGTGTAACTGAGCTTAAATAGGGTTATTTATGCCATTGCGCACCATTTGGAAGTGGAGAGCATTTGTTTTGAGCAAAATTCACGTGTCAGGGTCAAAAACACATTTTTGGTCAAAAAGTGATTCTCTCGCTCTGAAAAGCATTTTGCACGCATAAAAACTGGAAAAGTGAATAACTCAGTCACTTTCAATGCAAACGTGTAACTGAGCTTAAATGGGGTTATTTATGCCATTGCGCACCATTTGGAAGTGGAGAGCATTTGTTTTGAGCACAATTCACGTGTCAGGGTCAAAAACAAATCTTTGGTCAAAAAGTGATTCTCTCGCTCTGAAAAGCATTTTCCACGCATAAAAACTGGAAAAGTTGATAACTCAGTCACTTTCAATTCAAACGTGTAACTAAGCTTAAAAAGGGTTATTTATGCCATTGCGCACCATTTGGAAGTGGAGAGCATTGGTTTTGAGCACAATTCACGTGTCAGGGTCAAAAACACCTTTTTGGTCAAAAATTGATTCTCTCGCTCTGAAAAGCATTTTGCACACATAAAAACTGGAAAAGTGAATAACTCAGTCACTTTCAATGCAAACGTGTAACTGAACTGAAATAGGGTTATTTATGCCATTGCGCACCATTTGGAAGTGAAGAGCAGTTGTTTTGAGCACAATTCACGTGTCAGGGTCAAAAACACATTTTTGGTCAAAAAGTGATTCTCTCGCTCTGAAAAGCATTTTGCACGCATAAAAACTGGAAAAGTGAATAACTCAGTCACTTTCAATGCAAACGTGTAACTGAGCTTAAATAGGGTTATTTATGCCATTGCGCACCATTTGGAAGTGAAGAGCAGTTGTTTTGAGCACAATTCACGTGTCAGGGTCAAAAACACCTTTTTGGTCAAAAAGTGATTCTCTCGCTCTGAAAAGCATTTTGCACGCATAAAAACTGGAAAAGTGAATAACTCAGTCACTTTCAATTCAAATGTGTAACTGAGCTTAAATAGGGTTATTTATGCCATTGCGCACCATTTGGAAGTGGAGAGCAGTTGTTTTGACCACACTTCACGTGTCAGGGTCAAAAACACCTTTCGGGTCAAAAAGTGATTCTCTCGCTCTGAAAAGCATTTTGCACACATAAAAACTGGAAAAGTGAATAACTCAGTCACTTTCAATGCAAACGTGTAACTGAGCTTAAATAGGGTTATTTATGCCATTGCGCACCATTTGGAAGTGGAGAGCATTTGTTTTGAGCAAAATTCACGTGTCAGGGTCAAAAACACATTTTTGGTCAAAAAGTGATTCTCTCGCTCTGAAAAGCATTTTGCACGCATAAAAACTGGAAAAGTGAATAACTCAGTCACTTTCAATGCAAACGTGTAACTGAGCTTAAATTGGGTTATTTATGCCATTGCGCACCATTTGGAAGTGGAGAGCATTTGTTTTGAGCACAATTCACGTGTCAGAGTCAAAAAGTGATTCTCTCGCACTGAAAAGCATTTTGCACGCATAAAAACTGGAAAAGTGAATAACTCAGTCACTTTCAATGCAAACGTGTAACTGAGCTTAAATGGGGTTATTTATGCCATTGCGCACCATTTGGAAGTGGAGAGCATTTGTTTTGAGCAAAATTCACGTGTCAGGGTCAAAAACAAATCTTTGGTCAAAAAGTGATTCTCTCGCTCTGAAAAGCATTTTGCACGCATAAAAACTGGAAAAGTTGATAACTCAGTCACTTTCAATTCAAACGTGTAACTGAGCTTAAATGGGGTTATTTATGCCATTGCGCACCATTTGGAAGTGGAGAGCATTGGTTTTGAGCACAATTCACGTGTCAGGGTCAAAAACACCTTTTTGGTCAAAAATTGATTCTCTCGCTCTGAAAAGCATTTTGCACACATAAAAACTGGAAAAGTGAATAACTCAGTCACTTTCAATGCAAACGTGTAACTGAGCTTAAATAGGGTTATTTATGCCATTGCGCACCATTTGGAAGTGGAGAGCATTTGTTTTGAGCAAAATTCACGTGTCAGGGTCAAAAACACATTGTTGTTCAAAAAGTGATTCTCTCGCCCTGAAAAGCATTTTGCACGCATAAAAACTGGAAAAGTGAATAACTCAGTCACTTTCAATGCAAACGTGTAACTGAACTGAAATAGGGTTATTTATGCCATTGCGCACCATTTGGAAGTGAAGAGCAGTTGTTTTGAGCACAATTCACGTGTCAGGGTCAAAAACACATTTTTGGTCAAAAAGTGATTCTCTCGCTCTGAAAAGCATTTTGCACGCATAAAAACTGGAAAAGTGAATAACTCAGTCACTTTCAATGCAAACGTGTAACTGAGCTTAAATAGGGTTATTTATGCCATTGCGCACCATTTGGAAGTGAAGAGCAGTTGTTTTGAGCACAATTCACGTGTCAGGGTCAAAAACACCTTTTTGGTCAAAAAGTGATTCTCTCGCTCTGAAAAGCATTTTGCACGCATAAAAACTGGAAAAGTGAATAACTCAGTCACTTTCAATGCAAACGTGTAACTGAGCTTAAATGGGGTTATTTATGCCATTGCGCACCATTTGGAAGTGGAGAGCATTTGTTTTGAGCACAATTCACGTGTCAGAGTCAAAAAGTGATTCTCTCGCACTGAAAAGCATTTTGCACGCATAAAAACTGGAAAAGTGAATAACTCAGTCACTTTCAATGCAAACGTGTAACTGAGCTTAAATGGGGTTATTTATGCCATTGCGCACCATTTGGAAGTGGAGAGCATTTGTTTTGAGCAAAATTCACGTGTCAGGGTCAAAAACAAATCTTTGGTCAAAAAGTGATTCTCTCGCTCTGAAAAGCATTTTGCACGCATAAAAACTGGAAAAGTTGATAACTCAGTCACTTTCAATTCAAACGTGTAACTAAGCTTAAAAAGGGTTATTTATGCCACTGCGCACCATTTGGAAGTGGAGAGCATTGGTTTTGAGCACAATTCACGTGTCAGGGTCAAAAACACCTTTTTGGTCAAAAAGTGATTCTCTCGCTCTGAAAAGCATTTTGCACACATAAAAACTGGAAAAGTGAATAACTCAGTCACTTTCAATGCAAACGTGTAACTGAGCTTAAATAGGGTTATTTATGCCATTGCGCACCATTTGGAAGTGGAGAGCATTTGTTTTGAGCAAAATTCACGTGTCAGGGTCAAAAACACATTGTTGTTCAAAAAGTGATTCTCTCGCTCTGAAAAGCATTTTGCACGCATAAAAACTGGAAAAGTGAATAACTCAGTCACTTTCAATGCAAACGTGTAACTGAACTGAAATAGGGTTATTTATGCCATTGCGCACCATTTGGAAGTGAAGAGCAGTTGTTTTGAGCACAATTCACGTGTCAGGGTCAAAAACACATTTTTGGTCAAAAAGTGATTCTCTCGCTCTGAAAAGCATTTTGCACGCATAAAAACTGGAAAAGTGAATAACTCAGTCACTTTCAATGCAAACGTGTAACTGAGCTTAAATAGGGTTATTTATGCCATTGCGCACCATTTGGAAGTGAAGAGCAGTTGTTTTGAGCACAATTCACGTGTCAGGGTCAAAAACACCTTTTTGGTCAAAAAGTGATTCTCTCGCTCTGAAAAGCATTTTGCACGCATAAAAACTGGAAAAGTGAATAACTCAGTCACTTTCAATTCAAATGTGTAACTGAGCTTAAATAGGGTTATTTATGCCATTGCGCACCATTTGGAAGTGAAGAGCAGTTGTTTTGAGCACAATTCACGTGTCAGGGTCAAAAACACATTTTTGGTCGAAAAGTGATTCTCTCGCTCTGAAAAGCATTTTGCACGCATAAAAACTGGAAAAGTGAATAACTCAGTCACTTTCAATGCAAACGTGTAACTGAGCTTAAATAGGGTTATTTATGCCATTGCGCACCATTTGGAAGTGGAGAGCATTTGTTTTGAGCACAATTCACGTGTCAGAGTCAAAAAGTGATTCTCTCGCACTGAAAAGCATTTTGCACGCATAAAAACTGGAAAAGTGAATAACTCAGTCACTTTCAATGCAAACGTGTAACTGAGCTTAAATGGGGTTATTTATGCCATTGCGCACCATTTGGAAGTGGAGAGCATTTGTTTTGAGCAAAATTCACGTGTCAGGGTCAAAAACAAATCTTTGGTCAAAAAGTGATTCTCTCGCTCTGAAAAGCATTTTGCACGCATAAAAACTGGAAAAGTTGATAACTCAGTCACTTTCAATTCAAACGTGTAACTAAGCTTAAAAAGGGTTATTTATGCCACTGCGCACCATTTGGAAGTGGAGAGCATTGGTTTTGAGCACAATTCACGTGTCAGGGTCAAAAACACCTTTTTGGTCAAAAAGTGATTCTCTCGCTCTGAAAAGCATTTTGCACACATAAAAACTGGAAAAGTGAATAACTCAGTCACTTTCAATGCAAACGTGTAACTGAGCTTAAATAGGGTTATTTATGCCATTGCGCACCATTTGGAAGTGGAGAGCATTTGTTTTGAGCAAAATTCACGTGTCAGGGTCAAAAACACATTGTTGTTCAAAAAGTGATTCTCTCGCTCTGAAAAGCATTTTGCACGCATAAAAACTGGAAAAGTGAATAACTCAGTCACTTTCAATGCAAACGTGTAACTGAACTGAAATAGGGTTATTTATGCCATTGCGCACCATTTGGAAGTGAAGAGCAGTTGTTTTGAGCACAATTCACGTGTCAGGGTCAAAAACACATTTTTGGTCAAAAAGTGATTCTCTCGCTCTGAAAAGCATTTTGCACGCATAAAAACTGGAAAAGTGAATAACTCAGTCACTTTCAATGCAAACGTGTAACTGAGCTTAAATAGGGTTATTTATGCCATTGCGCACCATTTGGAAGTGAAGAGCAGTTGTTTTGAGCACAATTCACGTGTCAGGGTCAAAAACACCTTTTTGGTCAAAAAGTGATTCTCTCGCTCTGAAAAGCATTTTGCACGCATAAAAACTGGAAAAGTGAATAACTCAGTCACTTTCAATTCAAATGTGTAACTGAGCTTAAATAGGGTTATTTATGCCATTGCGCACCATTTGGAAGTGGAGAGCAGTTGTTTTGACCACACTTCACGTGTCAGGGTCAAAAACACCTTTCGGGTCAAAAAGTGATTCTCTCGCTCTGAAAAGCATTTTGCACACATAAAAACTGGAAAAGTGAATAACTCAGTCACTTTCAATGCAAACGTGTAACTGAGCTTAAATGGGGTTATTTATGCCATTGCGCACCATTTGGAAGTGGAGAGCATTTGTTTTGAGCAAAATTCACGTGTCAGGGTCAAAAACAAATCTTTGGTCAAAAAGTGATTCTCTCGCTCTGAAAAGCATTTTGCACGCATAAAAACTGGAAAAGTTGATAACTCAGTCACTTTCAATTCAAACGTGTAACTAAGCTTAAAAAGGGTTATTTATGCCATTGCGCACCATTTGGAAGTGGAGAGCATTGGTTTTGAGCACACTTCACGTGTCAGGGTCAAAAACACATTTTTGGTCAAAAAGTGATTCTCTCGCTCTGAAAAGCATTTTGCACGTATAAAAACTGGAAAAGTTGATAACTCAGTCACTTTCAATTCAAACGTGTAACTGAGCTTAAATAGGGTTATTTATGCCATTGCGCACTTTTTGGAAGTGGAGAGCAGTTGTTTTGAGCACACTTCACGTGTCAGGGTCAAAAACACATTTTTGGTCAAAAAGTGTTTCTCTCGCTCTGAAAAGCATTTTGCACGCATAAAAACTGGAAAAGTGAATAACTCAGTCACTTTCAATGCAAACGTGTAACTGAGCTTAAATGGGGTTATTTATGCCATTGCGCACCATTTAGAAGTGGAGAGCATTTGTTTTGAGCAAAATTCACGTGTCAGGGTCAAAAACACATTTATGGTCAAAAAGTGATTCTCTCGCTCTGAAAAGCATTTTGCACGCATAAAAACTGGAAAAGTTGATAACTCAGTCACTTTCAATGCAAACGTGTAACTGAGCTTAAATAGGGTTATTTATGCCATTGCGCACCATTTGGAAGTGGAGAGCAGTTGTTTTGAGCATAATTCACGTGTCAGGGTCAAAAACACATTGTTGTTCAAAAAGTGATTCTCTCGCTCTGAAAAGCATTTTGCACGCATAAAAACTGGAAAAGTGAATAACTCAGTCACTTTCAATGCAAACGTGTAACTGAACTGAAATAGGGTTATTTATGCCATTGCGCACCATTTGGAAGTGAAGAGCAGTTGTTTTGAGCACAATTCACGTGTCAGGGTCAAAAACACATTTTTGGTCAAAAAGTGATTCTCTCGCTCTGAAAAGCATTTTGCACGCATAAAAACTGGAAAAGTGAATAACTCAGTCACTTTCAATGCAAACGTGTAACTGAGCTTAAATAGGGTTATTTATGCCATTGCGCACCATTTGGAAGTGAAGAGCAGTTGTTTTGAGCACAATTCACGTGTCAGGGTCAAAAACACCTTTTTGGTCAAAAAGTGATTCTCTCGCTCTGAAAAGCATTTTGCACGCATAAAAACTGGAAAAGTGAATAACTCAGTCACTTTCAATTCAAATGTGTAACTGAGCTTAAATAGGGTTATTTATGCCATTGCGCACCATTTGGAAGTGAAGAGCAGTTGTTTTGAGCACAATTCACGTGTCAGGGTCAAAAACACATTTTTGGTCGAAAAGTGATTCTCTCGCTCTGAAAAGCATTTTGCACGCATAAAAACTGGAAAAGTGAATAACTCAGTCACTTTCAATGCAAACGTGTAACTGAGCTTAAATAGGGTTATTTATGCCATTGCGCACCATTTGGAAGTGGAGAGCATTTGTTTTGAGCACAATTCACGTGTCAGAGTCAAAAAGTGATTCTCTCGCACTGAAAAGCATTTTGCACGCATAAAAACTGGAAAAGTGAATAACTCAGTCACTTTCAATGCAAACGTGTAACTGAGCTTAAATGGGGTTATTTATGCCATTGCGCACCATTTGGAAGTGGAGAGCATTTGTTTTGAGCAAAATTCACGTGTCAGGGTCAAAAACAAATCTTTGGTCAAAAAGTGATTCTCTCGCTCTGAAAAGCATTTTGCACGCATAAAAACTGGAAAAGTTGATAACTCAGTCACTTTCAATTCAAACGTGTAACTAAGCTTAAAAAGGGTTATTTATGCCACTGCGCACCATTTGGAAGTGGAGAGCATTGGTTTTGAGCACAATTCACGTGTCAGGGTCAAAAACACCTTTTTGGTCAAAAAGTGATTCTCTCGCTCTGAAAAGCATTTTGCACACATAAAAACTGGAAAAGTGAATAACTCAGTCACTTTCAATGCAAACGTGTAACTGAGCTTAAATAGGGTTATTTATGCCATTGCGCACCATTTGGAAGTGGAGAGCATTTGTTTTGAGCAAAATTCACGTGTCAGGGTCAAAAACACATTGTTGTTCAAAAAGTGATTCTCTCGCTCTGAAAAGCATTTTGCACGCATAAAAACTGGAAAAGTGAATAACTCAGTCACTTTCAATGCAAACGTGTAACTGAACTGAAATAGGGTTATTTATGCCATTGCGCACCATTTGGAAGTGAAGAGCAGTTGTTTTGAGCACAATTCACGTGTCAGGGTCAAAAACACATTTTTGGTCAAAAAGTGATTCTCTCGCTCTGAAAAGCATTTTGCACGCATAAAAACTGGAAAAGTGAATAACTCAGTCACTTTCAATGCAAACGTGTAACTGAGCTTAAATAGGGTTATTTATGCCATTGCGCACCATTTGGAAGTGAAGAGCAGTTGTTTTGAGCACAATTCACGTGTCAGGGTCAAAAACACCTTTTTGGTCAAAAAGTGATTCTCTCGCTCTGAAAAGCATTTTGCACGCATAAAAACTGGAAAAGTGAATAACTCAGTCACTTTCAATTCAAATGTGTAACTGAGCTTAAATAGGGTTATTTATGCCATTGCGCACCATTTGGAAGTGGAGAGCAGTTGTTTTGACCACACTTCACGTGTCAGGGTCAAAAACACCTTTCGGGTCAAAAAGTGATTCTCTCGCTCTGAAAAGCATTTTGCACACATAAAAACTGGAAAAGTGAATAACTCAGTCACTTTCAATGCAAACGTGTAACTGAGCTTAAATGGGGTTATTTATGCCATTGCGCACCATTTGGAAGTGGAGAGCATTTGTTTTGAGCAAAATTCACGTGTCAGGGTCAAAAACAAATCTTTGGTCAAAAAGTGATTCTCTCGCTCTGAAAAGCATTTTGCACGCATAAAAACTGGAAAAGTTGATAACTCAGTCACTTTCAATTCAAACGTGTAACTAAGCTTAAAAAGGGTTATTTATGCCATTGCGCACCATTTGGAAGTGGAGAGCATTGGTTTTGAGCACACTTCACGTGTCAGGGTCAAAAACACATTTTTGGTCAAAAAGTGATTCTCTCGCTCTGAAAAGCATTTTGCACGTATAAAAACTGGAAAAGTTGATAACTCAGTCACTTTCAATTCAAACGTGTAACTGAGCTTAAATAGGGTTATTTATGCCATTGCGCACTTTTTGGAAGTGGAGAGCAGTTGTTTTGAGCATAATTCACGTGTCAGGGTCAAAAACATATTGTGGGTCAAAACATGCTTTTCTCGCTCTGAAAAGCATTTTGCAAGCATAAAAACTGGAAAAGTGAATAACTCAGTCACTTTCAATTCAAACGTGTAACTGAGCTTAAATAGGGTTATTTATGCCATTGCGCACCATTTGGAAGTGGAGAGCAGTTGTTTTGAGCACACTTCACGTGTCAGGGTCAAAAACACATTTTTGGTCAAAAAGTGTTTCTCTCGCTCTGAAAAGCATTTTGCACGCATAAAAACTGGAAAAGTGAATAACTCAGTCACTTTCAATGCAAACGTGTAACTGAGCTTAAATGGGGTTATTTATGCCATTGCGCACCATTTAGAAGTGGAGAGCATTTGTTTTGAGCAATATTCACGTGTCAGGGTCAAAAACACATTTTTGGTCAAAAAGTGATTCTCTCGCTCTGAAAAGCATTTTGCACGCATAAAAACTGGAAAAGTTGATAACTCAGTCACTTTCAATGCAAAGTTGTAACTGAGCTTAAATAGGGTTATTTATGCCATTGCGCACCATTTGGAAGTGGAAAGCAGTTGTTTTGAGCATAATTCACGTGTCAGGGTCAAAAACACATTGTGGGTCAAAACATGCTTTTCTCGCTCTGAAAAGCATTTTGCAAGCATAAAAACTGGAAAAGTGAATAACTCAGTCACTTTCAATTCAAACGTGTAACTGAGCTTAAATAGGGTTATTTATGCCATCGCGCACCATTTGGAAGTGAAGAGCAGTTGTTTTGAGCACAATTCACGTGTCAGGGTCAAAAACACCTTTTTGGTCAAAAAGTGATTCTCTCGCTCTGAAAAGCATTTTGTACGCATAAAAACTGGAAAAGTGAATAACTCAGTCACTTTCAATGCAAACGTGTAACAGAGCTTAAATGGGGTTATTTATGCCATTGCGCACCATTTAGAAGTGGAGAGCATTTGTTTTGAGCAATATTCACGTGTCAGGGTCAAAAACACATTTTTGATCAAAAAGTGATTCTCTCGCTCTGAAAAGCATTTTGCACGCATAAAAACTGGAAAAGTGAATAACTCAGTCACTTTCAATGCAAACGTGTAACAGAGCTTAAATGGGGTTATTTATGCCATTGCGCACCATTTAGAAGTGGAGAGCATTTGTTTTGAGCAATATTCACGTGTCAGGGTCAAAAACACATTTTTGGTCAAAAAGTGATTCTCTCGCTCTGAAAAGCATTTTGCACGCATAAAAACTGGAAAAGTTGATAACTCAGTCACTTTCAATGCAAACTTGTAACTGAGCTTAAATAGGGTTATTTATGCCATTGCGCACCATTTGGAAGTGGAGAGCAGTTGTTTTGAGCATAATTCACGTGTCAGGGTCAAAAACACATTGTGGGTCAAAACATGCTTTTCTCGCTTTGAAAAGCATTTTGCAAGCATAAAAACTGGAAAAGTGAATAACTCAGTCACTTTCAATTCAAACGTGTAACTGAGCTTAAATAGGGTTATTTATGCCATCGCGCACCATTTGGAAGTGAAGAGCAGTTGTTTTGAGCACAATTCACGTGTCAGGGTCAAAAACACCTTTTTGGTCAAAAAGCTATTCTCTCGCTCTGAAAAGCATTTTGCACGCATAAAAACTGGAAAAGTGAATAACTCAGTAACTTTCAATGCAAACGTGTAACTGAGCTTAAATAGGGTTATTGATGCCATTGCGCACCATTTGGAAGTGAAGAGCATTAACTTTGAGCATAATTCACGTGTTAGGGTCAAAAACACATTGTGGGTCAAAACATGCTTTTCTCGCTCTGAAAAGCATTTTGCAAGCATAAAAACTGGAAAAGTGAATAACTCAGTCACTTTCAATTCAAACGTGTAACTGAGCTTAAATAGGGTTATTTATGCCATTGCGCACCATTTGGAAGTGGAGAGCAGTTGTTTTGAGCATAATTCACGTGTCAGGGTCAAAAACACATTGTGGGTCAAAACATGCTTTTCTCGCTCTGAAAAGCATTTTGCAAGCATAAAAACTGGAAAAGTGAATAACTCAGTCACTTTCAATGCAAACGTGTAACAGAGCTTAAATGGGGTTATTTATGCCATTGCGCACCATTTAGAAGTGGAGAGCATTTGTTTTGAGCAATATTCACGTGTCAGGGTCAAAAACACATTTTTGGTCAAAAAGTGATTCTCTCGCTCTGAAAAGCATTTTGCACGCATAAAAACTGGAAAAGTTGATAACTCAGTCACTTTCAATGCAAACGTGTAACTGAGCTTAAATAGGGTTATTTATGCCATTGCGCACCATTTGGAAGTGGAGAGCATTAACTTTGAGCATAATTCACGTGTTAGGGTCAAAAACACATTGTGGGTCAAAACATGCTTTTCTCGCTCTGAAAAGCATTTTGCAAGCATAAAAACTGGAAAAGTGAATAACTCAGTCACTTTCAATTCAAACGTGTAACTGAGCTTAAATAGGGTTAATTATGCCATTGCGCACCATTTGGAAGTGGAGAGCAGTTGTTTTGAGCACACTTCACGTGTCAGGGTCAAAAACACCTTTTGGGTCAAAAAGTGATTCTCTCGCTCTGAAAAGCATTTTGCACGCATAAAATTGGAAAAGTGAATAATTCAGTCACTTTCAATTCAAACGTGTAACTGAGCTTAAATAGGGTTATTTATGCCATTGCGCACCATTTGGAAGTGGAGAGCAGTTGTTTTGAGCACACTTCACGTGTCAGGGTCAAAAACACATTTTTGGTCAAAAAGTGATTCTCTCGCTCTGAAAAGCATTTTGCACGTATAAAAATTGGAAAAGTTGATAACTCAGTCACTTTCAATTCAAACGTGTAACTGAGCTTAAATAGGGTTATTTATGCCATTGCGCACTTTTTGGAAGTGGAGAGCAGTTGTTTTGAGCATAATTCACGTGTCAGGGTCAAAAACATATTGTGGGTCAAAACATGCTTTTCTCGCTCTGAAAAGCATTTTGCAAGCATAAAAACTGGAAAAGTGAATAACTCAGTCACTTTCAATTCAAACGTGTAACTGAGCTTAAATAGGGTTATTTATGCCATTGCGCACCATTTGGAAGTGGAGAGCAGTTGTTTTGAGCACACTTCACGTGTCAGGGTCAAAAACACATTTTTGGTCAAAAAGTGATTCTCTCGCTCTGAAAAGCATTTTGCACGTATAAAAACTGGAAAAGTTGATAACTCAGTCACTTTCAATTCAAACGTGTAACTGAGCTTAAATAGGGTTATTTATGCCATTGCGCACTTTTTGGAAGTGGAGAGCAGTTGTTTTGAGCATAATTCACGTGTCAGGGTCAAAAACATATTGTGGGTCAAAACATGCTTTTCTCGCTCTGAAAAGCATTTTGCAAGCATAAAAACTGGAAAAGTGAATAACTCAGTCACTTTCAATTCAAACGTGTAACTGAGCTTAAATAGGGTTATTTATGCCATTGCGCACCATTTGGAAGTGGAGAGCAGTTGTTTTGAGCACACTTCACGTGTCAGGGTCAAAAACACATTTTTGGTCAAAAAGTGATTCTCTCGCTCTGAAAAGCATTTTGCACGCATAAAAACTGGAAAAGTGAATAACTCAGTCACTTTCAATGCAAACGTGTAACAGAGCTTAAATGGGGTTATTTATGCCATTGCGCACCATTTAGAAGTGGAGAGCATTTGTTTTGAGCAATATTCACGTGTCAGGGTCAAAAACACATTTTTGGTCAAAAAGTGATTCTCTCGCTCTGAAAAGCATTTTGCACGCATAAAAACTGGAAAAGTTGATAACTCAGTCACTTTCAATGCAAACTTGTAACTGAGCTTAAATAGGGTTATTTATGCCATTGCGCACCATTTGGAAGTGGAGAGCAGTTGTTTTGAGCATAATTCACGTGTCAGGGTCAAAAACACATTGTGGGTCAAAACATGCTTTTCTCGCTTTGAAAAGCATTTTGCAAGCATAAAAACTGGAAAAGTGAATAACTCAGTCACTTTCAATTCAAACGTGTAACTGAGCTTAAATAGGGTTATTTATGCCATCGCGCACCATTTGGAAGTGAAGAGCAGTTGTTTTGAGCACAATTCACGTGTCAGGGTCAAAAACACCTTTTTGGTCAAAAAGCTATTCTCTCGCTCTGAAAAGCATTTTGCACGCATAAAAACTGGAAAAGTGAATAACTCAGTAACTTTCAATGCAAACGTGTAACTGAGCTTAAATAGGGTTATTGATGCCATTGCGCACCATTTGGAAGTGAAGAGCATTAACTTTGAGCATAATTCACGTGTTAGGGTCAAAAACACATTGTGGGTCAAAACATGCTTTTCTCGCTCTGAAAAGCATTTTGCAAGCATAAAAACTGGAAAAGTGAATAACTCAGTCACTTTCAATTCAAACGTGTAACTGAGCTTAAATAGGGTTATTTATGCCATTGCGCACCATTTGGAAGTGGAGAGCAGTTGTTTTGAGCATAATTCACGTGTCAGGGTCAAAAACACATTGTGGGTCAAAACATGCTTTTCTCGCTCTGAAAAGCATTTTGCAAGCATAAAAACTGGAGAAGTGAATAACTCAGTCACTTTCAATTCAAACGTGTAACTGAGCTTAAATAGGGTTATTTATGCCATTGTGCACCATTTGGAAGTGGAGAGCAGTTGTTTTGAGCACACTTCACGTGTCAGGGTCAAAAACACATTTTTGGTCAAAAAGTGATTCTCTCGCTCTGAAAAGCATTTTGCACGCATAAAAACTGGAAAAGTTGATAACTCAGTCACTTTCAATGCAAACGTGTAACTGAGCTTAAATAGGGTTATTTATGCCATTGCGCACCATTTGGAAGTGGAGAGCATTAACTTTGAGCATAATTCACGTGTTAGGGTCAAAAACACATTGTGGGTCAAAACATGCTTTTCTCGCTCTGAAAAGCATTTTGCAAGCATAAAAACTGGAAAAGTGAATAACTCAGTCACTTTCAATTCAAACGTGTAACTGAGCTTAAATAGGGTTAATTATGCCATTGCGCACCATTTGGAAGTGGAGAGCAGTTGTTTTGAGCACACTTCACGTGTCAGGGTCAAAAACACCTTTTGGGTCAAAAAGTGATTCTCTCGCTCTGAAAAGCATTTTGCACGCATAAAAACTGGAAAAGTGAATAATTCAGTCACTTTCAATTCAAACGTGTAACTGAGCTTAAATAGGGTTATTTATGCCATTGCGCACCATTTGGAAGTGGAGAGCAGTTGTTTTGAGCACACTTCACGTGTCAGGGTCAAAAACACATTTTTGGTCAAAAAGTGATTCTCTCGCTCTGAAAAGCATTTTGCACGTATAAAAACTGGAAAAGTTGATAACTCAGTCACTTTCAATTCAAACGTGTAACTGAGCTTAAATAGGGTTATTTATGCCATTGCGCACTTTTTGGAAGTGGAGAGCAGTTGTTTAGAGCATAATTCACGTGTCAGGGTCAAAAACATATTGTGGGTCAAAACATGCTTTTCTCGCTCTGAAAAGCATTTTGCAAGCATAAAAACTGGAAAAGTGAATAACTCAGTCACTTTCAATTCAAACGTGTAACTGAGCTTAAATAGGGTTATTTATGCCATTGCGCACCATTTGGAAGTGGAGAGCAGTTGTTTTGAGCACACTTCACGTGTCAGGGTCAAAAACACATTTTTGGTCAAAAAGTGATTCTCTCGCTCTGAAAAGCATTTTGCACGCATAAAAACTGGAAAAGTGAATAACTCAGTCACTTTCAATGCAAACGTGTAACTGAGCTTAAATGGGGTTATTTATGCCATTGCGCACCATTTAGAAGTGGAGAGCATTTGTTTTGAGCAAAATTCACGTGTCAGGGTCAAAAACACATTTATGGTCAAAAAGTGATTCTCTCGCTCTGAAAAGCATTTTGCACGCATAAAAACTGGAAAAGTTGATAACTCAGTCACTTTCAATGCAAACGTGTAACTGAGCTTAAATAGGGTTATTTATGCCATTGCGCACCATTTGGAAGTGGAGAGCAGTTGTTTTGAGCAATATTCACGTGTCAGGGTCAAAAACTCATTTTTGGTCAAAAAGTGATTCTCTCGCTCTGAAAAGCATTTTGCACGCATAAAAACTGGAAAAGTTGATAACTCAGTCACTTTCAATGCAAACTTGTAACTGAGCTTAAATAGGGTTATTTATGCCATTGCGCACCATTTGGAAGTGGAGAGCAGTTGTTTTGAGCATAATTCACGTGTCAGGGTCAAAAACACATTGTGGGTCAAAACATGCTTTTCTCGCTTTGAAAAGCATTTTGCAAGCATAAAAACTGGAAAAGTGAATAACTCAGTCACTTTCAATTCAAACGTGTAACTGAGCTTAAATAGGGTTATTTATGCCATCGCGCACCATTTGGAAGTGAAGAGCAGTTGTTTTGAGCACAATTCACGTGTCAGGGTCAAAAACACCTTTTTGGTCAAAAAGCTATTCTCTCGCTCTGAAAAGCATTTTGCACGGATAAAAACTGGAAAAGTGAATAACTCAGTAACTTTCAATGCAAACGTGTAACTGAGCTTAAATAGGGTTATTGATGCCATTGCGCACCATTTGGAAGTGAAGAGCATTAACTTTGAGCATAATTCACGTGTTAGGGTCAAAAACACATTGTGGGTCAAAACATGCTTTTCTCGCTCTGAAAAGCATTTTGCAAGCATAAAAACTGGAAAAGTGAATAACTCAGTCACTTTCAATTCAAACGTGTAACTGAGCTTAAATAGGGTTATTTATGCCATTGCGCACCATTTGGAAGTGGAGAGCAGTTGTTTTGAGCATAATTCACGTGTCAGGGTCAAAAACACATTGTGGGTCAAAACATGCTTTTCTCGCTCTGAAAAGCATTTTGCAAGCATAAAAACTGGAGAAGTGAATAACTCAGTCACTTTCAATTCAAACGTGTAACTGAGCTTAAATAGGGTTATTTATGCCATTGTGCACCATTTGGAAGTGGAGAGCAGTTGTTTTGAGCACACTTCACGTGTCAGGGTCAAAAACACCTTTTGGGTCAAAAAGTGATTCTCTCGCTCTGAAAAGCATTTTGCACGCATAAAAACTGGAAAAGTGAATAATTCAGTCACTTTCAATTCAAACGTGTAACTGAGTTTAAATAGGGTTATTTATGCCATTGCGCACCATTTGGAAGTGGAGAGCAGTTGTTTTGAGCACACTTCACGTGTCAGGGTCAAAAACAGATTTTTGGTCAAAAAGTGATTCTCTCGCTCTGAAAAGCATTTTGCACGTATAAAAACTGGAAAAGTTGATAACTCAGTCACTTTCAATGCAAACGTGTAACTGAGCTTAAATGAGGTTATTTATGCCATTGCGCACCATTTAGAAGTGGAGAGCATTTGTTTTGAGCAAAATTCACGTGTCAGGGTCAAAAACACATTTATGGTCAAAAAGTGATTCTCTCGCTCTGAAAAGCATTTTGCACGCATAAAAACTGGAAAAGTGAATAACTCAGTCACTTTCAATGCAAAGTTGTAACTGAGCTTAAATAGGGTTATTTATGCCATTGCGCACCATTTGGAAGTGGAGAGCAGTTGTTTTGAGCATAATTCACGTGTCAGGGTCAAAAACACATTGTGGGTCAAAACATGCTTTTCTCGCTCTGAAAAGCATTTTGCAAGCATAAAAACTGGAAAAGTGAATAACTCAGTCACTTTCAATTCAAACGTGTAACTGAGCTTAAATAGGGTTATTTATGCCATCGCGCACCATTTGGAAGTGAAGAGCAGTTGTTTTGAGCACAATTCACGTGTCAGGGTCAAAAACACCTTTTTGGTCAAAAAGTGATTCTCTCGCTCTGAAAAGCATTTTGCACGCATAAAAACTGGAAAAGTGATTAACTCAGTAACTTTCAATGCAAACGTGTAACTGAGCTTAAATAGGGTTATTTATGCCATTGCGCACCATTTGGAAGTGGAGAGCAGTTGTTTTGAGCACACTTCACGTGTCAGGGTCAAAAACACCTTTTGGGTCAAAAAGTGATTCTCTCGCTCTGAAAAGCATTTTGCACGCATAAAAACTGGAAAAGTGAATAATTCAGTCACTTTCAATTCAAACGTGTAACTGAGCTTAAATAGGGTTATTTATGCCATTGCGCACCATTTGGAAGTGGAGAGCAGTTGTTTTGAGCACACTTCACGTGTCAGGGTCAAAAACAGATTTTTGGTCAAAAAGTGATTCTCTCGCTCTGAAAAGCATTTTGCACGTATAAAAACTGGAAAAGTTGATAACTCAGTCACTTTCAATGCAAACGTGTAACTGAGCTTAAATGAGGTTATTTATGCCATTGCGCACCATTTAGAAGTGGAGAGCATTTGTTTTGAGCAAAATTCACGTGTCAGGGTCAAAAACACATTTATGGTCAAAAAGTGATTCTCTCGCTCTGAAAAGCATTTTGCACGCATAAAAACTGGAAAAGTGAATAACTCAGTCACTTTCAATGCAAAGTTGTAACTGAGCTTAAATAGGGTTATTTATGCCATTGCGCACCATTTGGAAGTGGAGAGCAGTTGTTTTGAGCATAATTCAAGTGTCAGGGTCAAAAACACATTGTGGGTCAAAACATGCTTTTCTCGCTCTGAAAAGCATTTTGCAAGCATAAAAACTGGAAAAGTGAATAACTCAGTCACTTTCAATTCAAACGTGTAACTGAGCTTAAATAGGGTTATTTATGCCATCGCGCACCATTTGGAAGTGAAGAGCAGTTGTTTTGAGCACAATTCACGTGTCAGGGTCAAAAACACCTTTTTGGTCAAAAAGTGATTCTCTCGCTCTGAAAAGCATTTTGCACGCATAAAAACTGGAAAAGTGATTAACTCAGTAACTTTCAATGCAAACGTGTAACTGAGCTTAAATAGGGTTATTTATGCCATTGCGCACCATTTGGAAGTGGAGAGCAGTTGTTTTGAGCACACTTCACGTGTCAGGGTCAAAAACACCTTTTGGGTCAAAAAGTGATTCTCTCGCTCTGAAAAGCATTTTGCACGCATAAAAACTGGAAAAGTGAATAATTCAGTCACTTTCAATTCAAAAGTGTAACAGAGCTTAAATAGGGTTATTTATGCCATTGCGCACCATTTGGAAGTGGAGAGCAGTTGTTTTGAGCACACTTCACGTGTCAGGGTCAAAAACACATTTTTGGTCAAAAAGTGATTCTCTCGCTCTGAAAAGCATTTTGCACGTATAAAAACTGGAAAAGTGAATAACTCAGTCACTTTCAATGCAAACGTGTAACTGAGCTTAAATGGGGTTATTTATGCCATTGCGCACCATTTAGAAGTGGAGAGCATTTGTTTTGAGCAAAATTCACGTGTCAGGGTCAAAAACACATTTTTGGTCAAAAAGTGATTCTCTCGCTCTGAAAAGCATTTTGCACGCATAAAAACTGGAAAAGTTGATAACTCAGTCACTTTCAATGCAAACGTGTAACTGAGCTTAAATAGGGTTATTTATGCCATTGCGCACCATTTGGAAGTGGAGAGCAGTTGTTTTGAGCATAATTCACGTGTCAGGGTCAAAAACACCTTTTGGGTCAAAAAGTGATTCTCTCGCTCTGAAAAGCATTTTGCACGCATAAAAACTGGAAAAGTGAATAATTCAGTCACTTTCAATTCAAACGTGTAACTGAGCTTAAATAGGGTTATTTATGCCATTGCGCACCATTTGGAAGTGGAGAGCAGTTGTTTTGAGCACACTTCACGTGTCAGGGTCAAAAACACATTTTTGATCAAAAAGTGATTCTCTCGCTCTGAAAAGCATTTTGCACGCATAAAAACTGGAAAAGTGAATAACTCAGTCACTTTCAATGCAAACGTGTAACAGAGCTTAAATGGGGTTATTTATGCCATTGCGCACCATTTAGAAGTGGAGAGCATTTGTTTTGAGCAATATTCACGTGTCAGGGTCAAAAACACATTTTTGGTCAAAAAGTGATTCTCTCGCTCTGAAAAGCATTTTGCACGCATAAAAACTGGAAAAGTTGATAACTCAGTCACTTTCAATGCAAACTTGTAACTGAGCTTAAATAGGGTTATTTATGCCATTGCGCACCATTTGGAAGTGGAGAGCAGTTGTTTTGAGCATAATTCACGTGTCAGGGTCAAAAACACATTGTGGGTCAAAACATGCTTTTCTCGCTTTGAAAAGCATTTTGCAAGCATAAAAACTGGAAAAGTGAATAACTCAGTCACTTTCAATTCAAACGTGTAACTGAGCTTAAATAGGGTTATTTATGCCATCGCGCACCATTTGGAAGTGAAGAGCAGTTGTTTTGAGCACAATTCACGTGTCAGGGTCAAAAACACCTTTTTGGTCAAAAAACTATTCTCTCGCTCTGAAAAGCATTTTGCACGCATAAAAACTGGAAAAGTGAATAACTCAGTAACTTTCAATGCAAACGTGTAACTGAGCTTAAATAGGGTTATTGATGCCATTGCGCACCATTTGGAAGTGAAGAGCATTAACTTTGAGCATAATTCACGTGTTAGGGTCAAAAACACATTGCGGGTCAAAACATGCTTTTCTCGCTCTGAAAAGCATTTTGCAAGCATAAAAACTGGAAAAGTGAATAACTCAGTCACTTTCAATGCAAACGTGTAACTGAGCTTAAATAGGGTTATTTATGCCATTGCGCACCATTTGGAAGTGGAGAGCAGTTGTTTTGAGCACACTTCATGTGTCAGGGTCAAAAACACATTTTTGGTCAAAAAGTGATTCTCTCGCTCTGAAAAGCATTTTGCACGTATAAAAACTGGAAAAGTGAATAACTCAGTCACTTTCAATGCAAACGTGTAACAGAGCTTAAATGGGGTTATTTATGCCATTGCGCACCATTTAGAAGTGGAGAGCATTTGTTTTGAGCAATATTCACGTGTCAGGGTCAAAAACACATTTTTGGTCAAAAAGTGATTCTCTCGCTCTGAAAAGCATTTTGCACGCATAAAAACTGGAAAAGTTGATAACTCAGTCACTTTCAATGCAAACGTGTAACTGAGCTTAAATAGGGTTATTTATGCCATTGCGCACCATTTGGAAGTGGAGAGCAGTTGTTTTGAGCATAATTCACGTGTCAGGGTCAAAAACACATTGTGGGTCAAAACATGCTTTTCTCGCTCTGAAAAGCATTTTGCAAGCATAAAAACTGGAGAAGTGAATAACTCAGTCACTTTCAATTCAAACGTGTAACTGAGCTTAAATAGGGTTATTTATGCCATTGTGCACCATTTGGAAGTGGAGAGCAGTTGTTTTGAGCACACTTCACGTGTCAGGGTCAAAAACACCTTTTGGGTCAAAAAGTGATTCTCTCGCTCTGAAAAGCATTTTGCACGCATAAAAACTGGAAAAGTGAATAATTCAGTCACTTTCAATTCAAACGTGTAACTGAGCTTAAATAGGGTTATTTATGCCATTGCGCACCATTTGGAAGTGGAGAGCAGTTGTTTTGAGCACACTTCACGTGTCAGGGTCAAAAACAGATTTTTGGTCAAAAAGTGATTCTCTCGCTCTGAAAAGCATTTTGCACGTATAAAAACTGGAAAAGTTGATAACTCAGTCACTTTCAATGCAAACGTGTAACTGAGCTTAAATGAGGTTATTTATGCCATTGCGCACCATTTAGAAGTGGAGAGCATTTGTTTTGAGCAAAATTCACGTGTCAGGGTCAAAAACACATTTATGGTCAAAAAGTGATTCTCTCGCTCTGAAAAGCATTTTGCACGCATAAAAACTGGAAAAGTGAATAACTCAGTCACTTTCAATGCAAACGTGTAACTGAGCTTAAATAGGGTTATTTATGCCATTGCGCACCATTTGGAAGTGAAGAGCATTTGTCTTGAGCAAAATTCACGTGTTAGGGTCAAAAACACCTTTTGGGTCAAAAAGTGATTCTCTCGCTCTGAAAAGCATTTTGCACGCATAAAAACTGGAAAAGTGAATAACTCAGTCACTTTCAATGCAAACGTGTAACTGAGCTTAAATTGGGTTATTTATGCCATTGCGCACCATTTGGAAGTGGAGAGCATTTGTTTTGAGCAAAATTCACGTGTCAGGGTCAAAAACACCTTTTTGGTCAAAAAGTGATTCTCTCGCTCTGAAAAGCATTTTGCACGCATAAGAACTGGAAAAGTGAATAACTCAGTCACTTTCAATTCAAACGTGTTACTGACCTTAAATGGGGTTATTTATGCCATTGCGCACCATTTGGAAGTGGAGAGCAGTTTTGAGCACACTTCTCGTGTCAGGGTCAAAAACACCTTTTGGGTCAAAAAGTGATTCTCTCGCTCTGAAAAGCATTTTGCACGCATAAAAACTGGAAAAGTTGATAACTCAGTCACTTTCAATGCAAACGTGTAACTGAGCTTAAATAGGGTTATTTATGCCATTGCGCACCATTTGGAAGTGGAGAGCATTAACTTTGAGCATAATTCACGTGTTAGGGTCAAAAACACATTGCGGGTCAAAACATGCTTTTCTCGCTCTGAAAAGCATTTTGCAAGCATAAAAACTGGAAAAGTGAATAACTCAGTCACTTTCAATGCAAACGTGTAACTGAGCTTAAATAGGGATATTTATGCCATTGCGCACCATTTGGAAGTGGAGAGCAGTTGTTTTGAGCACACTTCACGTGTTAGGGTCAAAAACACCTTTTGGGTCAAAAAGTGATTCTCTCGCTCTGAAAAGCATTTTGCACGCATAAAAACTGGAAAAGTGAATAATTCAGTCACTTTCAATTCAAACGTGTAACTGAGCTTAAATAGGGTTATTTATGCCATTGCGCACCATTTGGAAGTGGAGAGCAGTTGTTTTGAGCACACTTCATGTGTCAGGGTCAAAAACACATTTTTGGTCAAAAAGTGATTCTCTCGCTCTGAAAAGCATTTTGCACGTATAAAAACTGGAAAAGTGAATAACTCAGTCACTTTCAATGCAAACGTGTAACAGAGCTTAAATGGGGTTATTTATGCCATTGCGCACCATTTAGAAGTGGAGAGCATTTGTTTTGAGCAATATTCACGTGTCAGGGTCAAAAACACATTTTTGGTCAAAAAGTGATTCTCTCGCTCTGAAAAGCATTTTGCACGTATAAAAACTGGAAAAGTTGATAACTCAGTCAATTTCAATTCAAACGTGTAACTGAGCTTAAATAGGGTTATTTATGCCATTGCGCACTTTTTGGAAGTAGAGAGCAGTTGTTTTGAGCATAATTCACGTGTCAGGGTCAAAAACATATTGTGGGTCAAAACATGCTTTTCTCGCTCTGAAAAGCATTTTGCAAGCATAAAAACTGGAAAAGTGAATAACTCAGTCACTTTCAATTCAAACGTGTAACTGAGCTTAAATAGGGTTATTTATGCCATTGCGCACCATTTGGAAGTGGAGAGCAGTTGTTTTGAGCACACTTCACGTGTCAGGGTCAAAAACACATTTTTGGTCAAAAAGTGATTCTCTCGCTCTGAAAAGCATTTTGCACGCATAAAAACTGGAAAAGTGAATAACTCAGTCACTTTCAATGCAAACGTGTAACAGAGCTTAAATGGGGTTATTTATGCCATTGCGCACCATTTAGAAGTGGAGAGCATTTGTTTTGAGCAATATTCACGTGTCAGGGTCAAAAACACATTTTTGGTCAAAAAGTGATTCTCTCGCTCTGAAAAGCATTTTGCACGTATAAAAACTGGAAAAGTTGATAACTCAGTCAATTTCAATTCAAACGTGTAACTGAGCTTAAATAGGGTTATTTATGCCATTGCGCACTTTTTGGAAGTGGAGAGCAGTTGTTTTGAGCATAATTCACGTGTCAGGGTCAAAAACATATTGTGGGTCAAAACATGCTTTTCTCGCTCTGAAAAGCATTTTGCAAGCATAAAAACTGGAAAAGTGAATAACTCAGTCACTTTCAATTCAAACGTGTAACTGAGCTTAAATAGGGTTATTTATGCCATTGCGCACCATTTGGAAGTGGAGAGCAGTTGTTTTGAGCACACTTCACGTGTCAGGGTCAAAAACACATTTTTGGTCAAAAAGTGATTCTCTCGCTCTGAAAAGCATTTTGCACGCATAAAAACTGGAAAAGTGAATAACTCAGTCACTTTCAATGCAAACGTGTAACAGAGCTTAAATGGGGTTATTTATGCCATTGCGCACCATTTAGAAGTGGAGAGCATTTGTTTTGAGCAATATTCACGTGTCAGGGTCAAAAACACATTTTTGGTCAAAAAGTGATTCTCTCGCTCTGAAAAGCATTTTGCACGCATAAAAACTGGAAAAGTTGATAACTCAGTCACTTTCAATGCAAACGTGTAACTGAGCTTAAATAGGGTTATTTATGCCATTGCGCACCATTTGGAAGTGGAGAGCATTAACTTTGAGCATAATTCACGTGTTAGGGTCAAAAACACATTGTGGGTCAAAACATGCTTTTCTCGCTCTGAAAAGCATTTTGCAAGCATAAAAACTGGAAAAGTGAATAACTCAGTCACTTTCAATTCAAACGTGTAACTGAGCTTAAATAGGGTTAATTATGCCATTGCGCACCATTTGGAAGTGGAGAGCAGTTGTTTTGAGCACACTTCACGTGTCAGGGTCAAAAACACCTTTTGGGTCAAAAAGTGATTCTCTCGCTCTGAAAAGCATTTTGCACGCATAAAAACTGGAAAAGTGAATAATTCAGTCACTTTCAATTCAAACGTGTAACTGAGCTTAAATAGGGTTATTTATGCCATTGCGCACCATTTGGAAGTGGAGAGCAGTTGTTTTGAGCACACTTCACGTGTCAGGGTCAAAAACACATTTTTGGTCAAAAAGTGATTCTCTCGCTCTGAAAAGCATTTTGCACGTATAAAAACTGGAAAAGTTGATAACTCAGTCACTTTCAATTCAAACGTGTAACTGAGCTTAAATAGGGTTATTTATGCCATTGCGCACTTTTTGGAAGTGGAGAGCAGTTGTTTTGAGCATAATTCACGTGTCAGGGTCAAAAACATATTGTGGGTCAAAACATGCTTTTCTCGCTCTGAAAAGCATTTTGCAAGCATAAAAACTGGAAAAGTGAATAACTCAGTTACTTTCAATTCAAACGTGTAACTGAGCTTAAATAGGGTTATTTATGCCATTGCGCACCATTTGGAAGTGGAGAGCAGTTGTTTTGAGCACACTTCACGTGTCAGGGTCAAAAACACATTTTTGGTCAAAAAGTGATTCTCTCGCTCTGAAAAGCATTTTGCACGCATAAAAACTGGAAAAGTGAATAACTCAGTCACTTTCAATGCAAACGTGTAACTGAGCTTAAATGGGGTTATTTATGCCATTGCGCACCATTTAGAAGTGGAGAGCATTTGTTTTGAGCAAAATTCACGTGTCAGTGTCAAAAACACATTTATGGTCAAAAAGTGATTCTCTCGCTCTGAAAAGCATTTTGCACGCATAAAAACTGGAAAAGTTGATAACTCAGTCACTTTCAATGCAAACGTGTAACTGAGCTTAAATAGGGTTATTTATGCCATTGCGCACCATTTGGAAGTGGAGAGCAGTTGTTTTGAGCATAATTCACGTGTCAGGGTCAAAAACACCTTTTGGGTCAAAAAGTGATTCTCTCGCTCTGAAAAGCATTTTGCACGCATAAAAACTGGAAAAGTGAATAACTCAGTCACTTTCAATTCAAAAGTGTAACTGAGCTTAAATAGGGTTATTTATGCCATTGCGCACCATTTGGAAGTGGAGAGCAGTTGTTTTGAGCACACTTCACGTGTCAGGGTCAAAAACACATTTTTGGTCAAAAAGTGATTCTCTCGCTCTGAAAAGCATTTTGCACGCATAAAAACTGGAAAAGTGAATAACTCAGTCACTTTCAATGCAAACGTGTAACAGAGCTTAAATGGGGTTATTTATGCCATTGCGCACCATTTAGAAGTGGAGAGCATTTGTTTTGAGCAATATTCACGTGTCAGGGTCAAAAACACATTTTTGGTCAAAAAGTGATTCTCTCGCTCTGAAAAGCATTTTGCACGCATAAAAACTGGAAAAGTTGATAACTCAGTCACTTTCAATGCAAAGTTGTAACTGAGCTTAAATAGGGTTATTTATGCCATTGCGCACCATTTGGAAGTGGAGAGCAGTTGTTTTGAGCATAATTCACGTGTCAGGGTCAAAAACACATTGTGGGTCAAAACATGCTTTTCTCGCTCTGAAAAGCATTTTGCAAGCATAAAAACTGGAAAAGTGAATAACTCAGTCACTTTCAATTCAAACGTGTAACTGAGCTTAAATAGGGTTAATTATGCCATTGCGCACCATTTGGAAGTGGAGAGCAGTTGTTTTGAGCACACTTCACGTGTCAGGGTCAAAAACACCTTTTGGGTCAAAAAGTGATTCTCTCGCTCTGAAAAGCATTTTGCACGCATAAGAACTGGAAAAGTGAATAACTCAGTCACTTTCAATTCAAACGTGTTACTGACCTTAAATGGGGTTATTTATGCCATTGCGCACCATTTGGAAGTGGAGAGCAGTTTTGAGCACACTTCTCGTGTCAGGGTCAAAAACACCTTTTGGGTCAAAAAGTGATTCTCTCGCTCTGAAAAGCATTTTGCACGCATAAAAACTGGAAAAGTTGATAACTCAGTCACTTTCAATGCAAACGTGTAACTGAGCTTAAATAGGGTTATTTATGCCATTGCGCACCATTTGGAAGTGGAGAGCATTAACTTTGAGCATAATTCACGTGTTAGGGTCAAAAACACATTGCGGGTCAAAACATGCTTTTCTCGCTCTGAAAAGCATTTTGCAAGCATAAAAACTGGAAAAGTGAATAACTCAGTCACTTTCAATGCAAACGTGTAACTGAGCTTAAATAGGGATATTTATGCCATTGCGCACCATTTGGAAGTGGAGAGCAGTTGTTTTGAGCATAATTCACGTGTCAGGGTCAAAAACACCTTTTGGGTCAAAAAGTGATTCTCTCGCTCTGAAAAGCATTTTGCACGCATAAAAACTGGAAAAGTGAATAACTCAGTCACTTTCAATTCAAAAGTGTAACTGAGCTTAAATAGGGTTATTTATGCCATTGCGCACCATTTGGAAGTGGAGAGCAGTTGTTTTGAGCACACTTCACGTGTCAGGGTCAAAAACACATTTTTGGTCAAAAAGTGATTCTCTCGCTCTGAAAAGCATTTTGCACGCATAAAAACTGGAAAAGTGAATAACTCAGTCACTTTCAATGCAAACGTGTAACAGAGCTTAAATGGGGTTATTTATGCCATTGCGCACCATTTAGAAGTGGAGAGCATTTGTTTTGAGCAATATTCACGTGTCAGGGTCAAAAACACATTTTTGGTCAAAAAGTGATTCTCTCGCTCTGAAAAGCATTTTGCACGCATAAAAACTGGAAAAGTTGATAACTCAGTCACTTTCAATGCAAAGTTGTAACTGAGCTTAAATAGGGTTATTTATGCCATTGCGCACCATTTGGAAGTGGAGAGCAGTTGTTTTGAGCATAATTCACGTGTCAGGGTCAAAAACACATTGTGGGTCAAAACATGCTTTTCTCGCTCTGAAAAGCATTTTGCAAGCATAAAAACTGGAAAAGTGAATAACTCAGTCACTTTCAATTCAAACGTGTAACTGAGCTTAAATAGGGTTAATTATGCCATTGCGCACCATTTGGAAGTGGAGAGCAGTTGTTTTGAGCACACTTCACGTGTCAGGGTCAAAAACACCTTTTGGGTCAAAAAGTGATTCTCTCGCTCTGAAAAGCATTTTGCACGCATAAGAACTGGAAAAGTGAATAACTCAGTCACTTTCAATTCAAACGTGTTACTGACCTTAAATGGGGTTATTTATGCCATTGCGCACCATTTGGAAGTGGAGAGCAGTTTTGAGCACACTTCTCGTGTCAGGGTCAAAAACACCTTTTGGGTCAAAAAGTGATTCTCTCGCTCTGAAAAGCATTTTGCACGCATAAAAACTGGAAAAGTTGATAACTCAGTCACTTTCAATGCAAACGTGTAACTGAGCTTAAATAGGGTTATTTATGCCATTGCGCACCATTTGGAAGTGGAGAGCATTAACTTTGAGCATAATTCACGTGTTAGGGTCAAAAACACATTGCGGGTCAAAACATGCTTTTCTCGCTCTGAAAAGCATTTTGCAAGCATAAAAACTGGAAAAGTGAATAACTCAGTCACTTTCAATGCAAACGTGTAACTGAGCTTAAATAGGGATATTTATGCCATTGCGCACCATTTGGAAGTGGAGAGCAGTTGTTTTGAGCACACTTCACGTGTTAGGGTCAAAAACACCTTTTGGGTCAAAAAGTGATTCTCTCGCTCTGAAAAGCATTTTGCACGCATAAAAACTGGAAAAGTGAATAATTCAGTCACTTTCAATTCAAACGTGTAACTGAGCTTAAATAGGGTTATTTATGCCATTGCGCACCATTTGGAAGTGGAGAGCAGTTGTTTTGAGCACACTTCATGTGTCAGGGTCAAAAACACATTTTTGGTCAAAAAGTGATTCTCTCGCTCTGAAAAGCATTTTGCACGTATAAAAACTGGAAAAGTGAATAACTCAGTCACTTTCAATGCAAACGTGTAACAGAGCTTAAATGGGGTTATTTATGCCATTGCGCACCATTTAGAAGTGGAGAGCATTTGTTTTGAGCAATATTCACGTGTCAGGGTCAAAAACACATTTTTGGTCAAAAAGTGATTCTCTCGCTCTGAAAAGCATTTTGCACGTATAAAAACTGGAAAAGTTGATAACTCAGTCAATTTCAATTCAAACGTGTAACTGAGCTTAAATAGGGTTATTTATGCCATTGCGCACTTTTTGGAAGTGGAGAGCAGTTGTTTTGAGCATAATTCACGTGTCAGGGTCAAAAACATATTGTGGGTCAAAACATGCTTTTCTCGCTCTGAAAAGCATTTTGCAAGCATAAAAACTGGAAAAGTGAATAACTCAGTCACTTTCAATTCAAACGTGTAACTGAGCTTAAATAGGGTTATTTATGCCATTGCGCACCATTTGGAAGTGGAGAGCAGTTGTTTTGAGCACACTTCACGTGTCAGGGTCAAAAACACATTTTTGGTCAAAAAGTGATTCTCTCGCTCTGAAAAGCATTTTGCACGCATAAAAACTGGAAAAGTGAATAACTCAGTCACTTTCAATGCAAACGTGTAACAGAGCTTAAATGGGGTTATTTATGCCATTGCGCACCATTTAGAAGTGGAGAGCATTTGTTTTGAGCAATATTCACGTGTCAGGGTCAAAAACACATTTTTGGTCAAAAAGTGATTCTCTCGCTCTGAAAAGCATTTTGCACGTATAAAAACTGGAAAAGTTGATAACTCAGTCAATTTCAATTCAAACGTGTAACTGAGCTTAAATAGGGTTATTTATGCCATTGCGCACTTTTTGGAAGTGGAGAGCAGTTGTTTTGAGCATAATTCACGTGTCAGGGTCAAAAACATATTGTGGGTCAAAACATGCTTTTCTCGCTCTGAAAAGCATTTTGCAAGCATAAAAACTGGAAAAGTGAATAACTCAGTCACTTTCAATTCAAACGTGTAACTGAGCTTAAATAGGGTTATTTATGCCATTGCGCACCATTTGGAAGTGGAGAGCAGTTGTTTTGAGCACACTTCACGTGTCAGGGTCAAAAACACATTTTTGGTCAAAAAGTGATTCTCTCGCTCTGAAAAGCATTTTGCACGCATAAAAACTGGAAAAGTGAATAACTCAGTCACTTTCAATGCAAACGTGTAACAGAGCTTAAATGGGGTTATTTATGCCATTGCGCACCATTTAGAAGTGGAGAGCATTTGTTTTGAGCAATATTCACGTGTCAGGGTCAAAAACACATTTTTGGTCAAAAAGTGATTCTCTCGCTCTGAAAAGCATTTTGCACGCATAAAAACTGGAAAAGTTGATAACTCAGTCACTTTCAATGCAAACGTGTAACTGAGCTTAAATAGGGTTATTTATGCCATTGCGCACCATTTGGAAGTGGAGAGCATTAACTTTGAGCATAATTCACGTGTTAGGGTCAAAAACACATTGTGGGTCAAAACATGCTTTTCTCGCTCTGAAAAGCATTTTGCAAGCATAAAAACTGGAAAAGTGAATAACTCAGTCACTTTCAATTCAAACGTGTAACTGAGCTTAAATAGGGTTAATTATGCCATTGCGCACCATTTGGAAGTGGAGAGCAGTTGTTTTGAGCACACTTCACGTGTCAGGGTCAAAAACACCTTTTGGGTCAAAAAGTGATTCTCTCGCTCTGAAAAGCATTTTGCACGCATAAAAACTGGAAAAGTGAATAATTCAGTCACTTTCAATTCAAACGTGTAACTGAGCTTAAATAGGGTTATTTATGCCATTGCGCACCATTTGGAAGTGGAGAGCAGTTGTTTTGAGCACACTTCACGTGTCAGGGTCAAAAACACATTTTTGGTCAAAAAGTGATTCTCTCGCTCTGAAAAGCATTTTGCACGTATAAAAACTGGAAAAGTTGATAACTCAGTCACTTTCAATTCAAACGTGTAACTGAGCTTAAATAGGGTTATTTATGCCATTGCGCACTTTTTGGAAGTGGAGAGCAGTTGTTTTGAGCATAATTCACGTGTCAGGGTCAAAAACATATTGTGGGTCAAAACATGCTTTTCTCGCTCTGAAAAGCATTTTGCAAGCATAAAAACTGGAAAAGTGAATAACTCAGTTACTTTCAATTCAAACGTGTAACTGAGCTTAAATAGGGTTATTTATGCCATTGCGCACCATTTGGAAGTGGAGAGCAGTTGTTTTGAGCACACTTCACGTGTCAGGGTCAAAAACACATTTTTGGTCAAAAAGTGATTCTCTCGCTCTGAAAAGCATTTTGCACGCATAAAAACTGGAAAAGTGAATAACTCAGTCACTTTCAATTCAAAAGTGTAACTGAGCTTAAATAGGGTTATTTATGCCATTGCGCACCATTTGGAAGTGGAGAGCAGTTGTTTTGAGCACACTTCACGTGTCAGGGTCAAAAACACATTTTTGGTCAAAAAGTGATTCTCTCGCTCTGAAAAGCATTTTGCACGCATAAAAACTGGAAAAGTGAATAACTCAGTCACTTTCAATGCAAACGTGTAACAGAGCTTAAATGGGGTTATTTATGCCATTGCGCACCATTTAGAAGTGGAGAGCATTTGTTTTGAGCAATATTCACGTGTCAGGGTCAAAAACACATTTTTGGTCAAAAAGTGATTCTCTCGCTCTGAAAAGCATTTTGCACGCATAAAAACTGGAAAAGTTGATAACTCAGTCACTTTCAATGCAAAGTTGTAACTGAGCTTAAATAGGGTTATTTATGCCATTGCGCACCATTTGGAAGTGGAGAGCAGTTGTTTTGAGCATAATTCACGTGTCAGGGTCAAAAACACATTGTGGGTCAAAACATGCTTTTCTCGCTCTGAAAAGCATTTTGCAAGCATAAAAACTGGAAAAGTGAATAACTCAGTCACTTTCAATTCAAACGTGTAACTGAGCTTAAATAGGGTTAATTATGCCATTGCGCACCATTTGGAAGTGGAGAGCAGTTGTTTTGAGCACACTTCACGTGTCAGGGTCAAAAACACCTTTTGGGTCAAAAAGTGATTCTCTCGCTCTGAAAAGCATTTTGCACGCATAAAAACTGGAAAAGTGAATAATTCAGTCACTTTCAATTCAAACGTGTAACTGAGCTTAAATAGGGTTATTTATGCCATTGCGCACCATTTGGAAGTGGAGAGCAGTTGTTTTGAGCACACTTCACGTGTCAGGGTCAAAAACACATTTTTGGTCAAAAAGTGATTCTCTCGCTCTGAAAAGCATTTTGCACGTATAAAAACTGGAAAAGTTGATAACTCAGTCACTTTCAATTCAAACGTGTAACTGAGCTTAAATAGGGTTATTTATGCCATTGCGCACTTTTTGGAAGTGGAGAGCAGTTGTTTTGAGCATAATTCACGTGTCAGGGTCAAAAACACATTTTTGGTCAAAAAGTGATTCTCTCGCTCTGAAAAGCATTTTGCACGCATAAAAACTGGAAAAGTGAATAACTCAGTCACTTTCAATGCAAACGTGTAACTGAGCTTAAATGGGGTTATTTATGCCATTGCGCACCATTTAGAAGTGGAGAGCATTTGTTTTGAGCAAAATTCACGTGTCAGGGTCAAAAACACATTTATGGTCAAAAAGTGATTCTCTCGCTCTGAAAAGCATTTTGCACGCATAAAAACTGGAAAAGTTGATAACTCAGTCACTTTCAATGCAAACGTGTAACTGAGCTTAAATAGGGTTATTTATGCCATTGCGCACCATTTGGAAGTGGAGAGCAGTTGTTTTGAGCATAATTCACGTGTCAGGGTCAAAAACACATTGTGGGTCAAAACATGCTTTTCTCGCTCTGAAAAGCATTTTGCAAGCATAAAAACTGGAAAAGTGAATAACTCAGTCACTTTCAATTCAAACGTGTAACTGAGCTTAAATAGGGTTAATTATGCCATTGCGCACCATTTGGAAGTGGAGAGCAGTTGTTTTGAGCACACTTCACGTGTCAGGGTCAAAAACACCTTTTGGGTCAAAAAGTGATTCTCTCGCTCTGAAAAGCATTTTGCACGCATAAAAACTGGAAAAGTGAATAACTCAGTCACTTTCAATTCAAAAGTGTAACTGAGCTTAAATAGGGTTATTTATGCCATTGCGCACCATTTGGAAGTGGAGAGCAGTTGTTTTGAGCACACTTCACGTGTCAGGGTCAAAAACACATTTTTGGTCAAAAAGTGATTCTCTCGCTCTGAAAAGCATTTTGCACGCATAAAAACTGGAAAAGTGAATAACTCAGTCACTTTCAATGCAAACGTGTAACAGAGCTTAAATGGGGTTATTTATGCCATTGCGCACCATTTAGAAGTGGAGAGCATTTGTTTTGAGCAATATTCACGTGTCAGGGTCAAAAACACATTTTTGGTCAAAAAGTGATTCTCTCGCTCTGAAAAGCATTTTGCACGCATAAAAACTGGAAAAGTTGATAACTCAGTCACTTTCAATGCAAAGTTGTAACTGAGCTTAAATAGGGTTATTTATGCAATTGCGCACCATTTGGAAGTGGAGAGCAGTTGTTTTGAGCATAATTCACGTGTCAGGGTCAAAAACACATTGTGGGTCAAAACATGCTTTTCTCGCTCTGAAAAGCATTTTGCAAGCATAAAAACTGGAAAAGTGAATAACTCAGTCACTTTCAATTCAAACGTGTAACTGAGCTTAAATAGGGTTATTTATGCCATCGCGCACCATTTGGAAGTGAAGAGCAGTTGTTTTGAGCACAATTCACGTGTCAGGGTCAAAAACACCTTTTTGGTCAAAAAGTGATTCTCTCGCTCTGAAAAGCATTTTGCACGCATAAAAACTGGAAAAGTGAATAACTCAGTAACTTTCAATGCAAACGTGTAACTGAGCTTAAATAGGGTTATTTATGCCATTGTGCACCATTTGGAAGTGGAGAGCAGTTGTTTTGAGCACACTTCACGTGTCAGGGTCAAAAACACCTTTTGGGTCAAAAAGTGATTCTCTCGCTCTGAAAAGCATTTTGCACGCATAAAAACTGGAAAAGTGAATAATTCAGTCACTTTCAATTCAAAAGTGTAACAGAGCTTAAATAGGGTTATTTATGCCATTGCGCACCATTTGGAAGTGGAGAGCAGTTGTTTTGAGCACACTTCACTTGTCAGGGTCAAAAACACATTTTTGGTCAAAAAGTGATTCTCTCGCTCTGAAAAGCATTTTGCACGTATAAAAACTGGAAAAGTGAATAACTCAGTCACTTTCAATGCAAACGTGTAACTGAGCTTAAATGGGGTTATTTATGCCATTGCGCACCATTTAGAAGTGGACAGCATTTGTTTTGAGCAAAATTCACGTGTCAGGGTCAAAAACACATTTATGGTCAAAAAGTGATTCTCTCGCTCTGAAAAGCATTTTGCACGCATAAAAACTGGAAATGTGAATAACTCAGTCACTTTCAATGCAAACGTGTAACAGAGCTTAAATGGGGTTATTTATGCCATTGCGCACCATTTAGAAGTGGAGAGCATTTGTTTTGAGCAATATTCACGTGTCAGGGTCAAAAACACATTTTTGATCAAAAAGTGATTCTCTCGCTCTGAAAAGCATTTTGCACGCATAAAAACTGGAAAAGTGAATAACTCAGTCACTTTCAATGCAAACGTGTAACAGAGCTTAAATGGGGTTATTTATGCCATTGCGCACCATTTAGAAGTGGAGAGCATTTGTTTTGAGCAATATTCACGTGTCAGGGTCAAAAACACATTTTTGGTCAAAAAGTGATTCTCTCGCTCTGAAAAGCATTTTGCACGCATAAAAACTGGAAAAGTTGATAACTCAGTCACTTTCAATGCAAACTTGTAACTGAGCTTAAATAGGGTTATTTATGCCATTGCGCACCATTTGGAAGTGGAGAGCAGTTGTTTTGAGCATAATTCACGTGTCAGGGTCAAAAACACATTGTGGGTCAAAACATGCTTTTCTCGCTTTGAAAAGCATTTTGCAAGCATAAAAACTGGAAAAGTGAATAACTCAGTCACTTTCAATTCAAACGTGTAACTGAGCTTAAATAGGGTTATTTATGCCATCGCGCACCATTTGGAAGTGAAGAGCAGTTGTTTTGAGCACAATTCACGTGTCAGGGTCAAAAACACCTTTTTGGTCAAAAAGCTATTCTCTCGCTCTGAAAAGCATTTTGCACGCATAAAAACTGGAAAAGTGAATAACTCAGTAACTTTCAATGCAAACGTGTAACTGAGCTTAAATAGGGTTATTGATGCCATTGCGCACCATTTGGAAGTGAAGAGCATTAACTTTGAGCATAATTCACGTGTCAGGGTCAAAAACACATTGTGGGTCAAAACATGCTTTTCTCGCTCTGAAAAGCATTTTGCAAGTATAAAAACTGGAGAAGTGAATAACTCAGTCACTTTCAATTCAAACGTGTAACTGAGCTTAAATAGGGTTATTTATGCCATTGTGCACCATTTGGAAGTGGAGAGCAGTTGTTTTGAGCACACTTCACGTGTCAGGGTCAAAAACACCTTTTGGGTCAAAAAGTGATTCTCTCGCTCTGAAAAGCATTTTGCACGCATAAAAACTGGAAAAGTGAATAATTCAGTCACTTTCAATTCAAACGTGTAACTGAGCTTAAATAGGGTTATTTATGCCATTGCGCACCATTTGGAAGTGGAGAGCAGTTGTTTTGAGCACACTTCACGTGTCAGGGTCAAAAACAGATTTTTGGTCAAAAAGTGATTCTCTCGCTCTGAAAAGCATTTTGCACGTATAAAAACTGGAAAAGTGAATAACTCAGTCACTTTCAATGCAAACGTGTAACAGAGCTTAAATGGGGTTATTTATGCCATTGCGCACCATTTAGAAGTGGAGAGCATTTGTTTTGAGCAATATTCACGTGTCAGGGTCAAAAACACATTTTTGGTCAAAAAGTGATTCTCTCGCTCTGAAAAGCATTTTGCACGCATAAAAACTGGAAAAGTTGATAACTCAGTCACTTTCAATGCAAACGTGTAACTGAGCTTAAATAGGGTTATTTATGCCATTGCGCACCATTTGGAAGTGGAGAGCATTAACTTTGAGCATAATTCACGTGTTAGGGTCAAAAACACATTGTGGGTCAAAACATGCTTTTCTCGCTCTGAAAAGCATTTTGCAAGCATAAAAACTGGAAAAGTGAATAACTCAGTCACTTTCAATTCAAACGTGTAACTGAGCTTAAATAGGGTTATTTATGCCATCGCGCACCATTTGGAAGTGAAGAGCAGTTGTTTTGAGCACAATTCACGTGTCAGGGTCAAAAACACCTTTTTGGTCAAAAAGTGATTCTCTCGCTCTGAAAAGCATTTTGCACGCATAAAAACTGGAAAAGTGAATAACTCAGTCACTTTCAATGCAAACGTGTAACTGAGTTTAAACAGGGTTATTTATGCCATTGCGCACCATTTGGAAGTGGAGAGCATTAACTTTGAGCATAATTCACGTGTTAGGGTCAAAAACACATTGTGGGTCAAAACATGCTTTTCTCGCTCTGAAAAGCATTTTGCAAGCATAAAAACTGGAAAAGTGAATAACTCAGTCACTTTCAATTCAAACGTATGACTGAGCTTAAATAGGGTTATTTATGCCATTGCGCACCATTTGGAAGTGGAGAGCAGTTGTTTTGAGCATAATTCACGTGTCAGGGTCAAAAACACATTGTGGGTCAAAACATGCTTTTCTCGCTCTGAAAAGCATTTTGCAAGCATAAAAACTGGAGAAGTGAATAACTCAGTCACTTTCAATTCAAACGTGTAACTGAGCTTAAATAGGGTTATTTATGCCATTGTGCACCATTTGGAAGTGGAGAGCAGTTGTTTTGAGCACACTTCACGTGTCAGGGTCAAAAACACCTTTTGGGTCAAAAAGTGATTCTCTCGCTCTGAAAAGCATTTTGCACGCATAAAAACTGGAAAAGTGAATAATTCAGTCACTTTCAATTCAAACGTGTAACTGAGCTTAAATAGGGTTATTTATGCCATTGCGCACCATTTGGAAGTGGAGAGCAGTTGTTTTGAGCACACTTCACGTGTCAGGGTCAAAAACAGATTTTTGGTCAAAAAGTGATTCTCTCGCTCTGAAAAGCATTTTGCACGTATAAAAACTGGAAAAGTTGATAACTCAGTCACTTTCAATGCAAACGTGTAACTGAGCTTAAATGAGGTTATTTATGCCATTGCGCACCATTTAGAAGTGGAGAGCATTTGTTTTGAGCAAAATTCACGTGTCAGGGTCAAAAACACATTTATGGTCAAAAAGTGATTCTCTCGCTCTGAAAAGCATTTTGCACGCATAAAAACTGGAAAAGTGAATAACTCAGTCACTTTCAATGCAAACGTGTAACTGAGCTTAAATAGGGTTATTTATGCCATTGCGCACCATTTGGAAGTGAAGAGCATTTGTCTTGAGCAAAATTCACGTGTTAGGGTCAAAAACACCTTTTGGGTCAAAAAGTGATTCTCTCGCTCTGAAAAGCATTTTGCACGCATAAAAACTGGAAAAGTGAATAACTCAGTCACTTTCAATGCAAACGTGTAACTGAGCTTAAATTGGGTTATTTATGCCATTGCGCACCATTTGGAAGTGGAGAGCATTTGTTTTGAGCAAAATTCACGTGTCAGGGTCAAAAACACCTTTTTGGTCAAAAAGTGATTCTCTCGCTCTGAAAAGCATTTTGCACGCATAAAAACTGGAAAAGTGAATAACTCAGTCACTTTCAATGCAAACGTGTAACAGAGCTTAAATGGGGTTATTTATGCCATTGCGCACCATTTAGAAGTGGAGAGCATTTGTTTTGAGCAATATTCACGTGTCAGGGTCAAAAACACATTTTTGGTCAAAAAGTGATTCTCTCACTCTGAAAAGCATTTTGCACGCATAAAAACTGGAAAAGTTGATAACTCAGTCACTTTCAATGCAAACTTGTAACTGAGCTTAAATAGGGTTATTTATGCCATTGCGCACCATTTGGAAGTGGAGAGCAGTTGTTTTGAGCATAATTCACGTGTCAGGGTCAAAAACACATTGTGGGTCAAAACATGCTTTTCTCGCTTTGAAAAGCATTTTGCAAGCATAAAAACTGGAAAAGTGAATAACTCAGTCACTTTCAATTCAAACGTGTAACTGAGCTTAAATAGGGTTATTTATGCCATCGCGCACCATTTGGAAGTGAAGAGCAGTTGTTTTGAGCACAATTCACGTGTCAGGGTCAAAAACACCTTTTTGGTCAAAAAGCAATTCTCTCGCTCTGAAAAGCATTTTGCACGCATAAAAACTGGAAAAGTGAATAACTCAGTAACTTTCAATGCAAACGTGTAACTGAGCTTAAATAGGGTTATTGATGCCATTGCGCACCATTTGGAAGTGAAGAGCATTAACTTTGAGCATAATTCACGTGTTAGGGTCAAAAACACATTGCGGGTCAAAACATGCTTTTCTCGCTCTGAAAAGCATTTTGCAAGCATAAAAACTGGAAAAGTGAATAACTCAGTCACTTTCAATGCAAACGTGTAACTGAGCTTAAATAGGGTTATTTATGCCATTGCGCACCATTTGGAAGTGGAGAGCAGTTGTTTTGAGCACACTTCACGTGTTAGGGTCAAAAACACCTTTTGGGTCAAAAAGTGATTCTCTCGCTCTGAAAAGCATTTTGCACGCATAAAAACTGGAAAAGTGAATAATTCAGTCACTTTCAATTCAAACGTGTAACTGAGCTTAAATAGGGTTATTTATGCCATTGCGCACCATTTGGAAGTGGAGAGCAGTTGTTTTGAGCACACTTCATGTGTCAGGGTCAAAAACACATTTTTGGTCAAAAAGTGATTCTCTCGCTCTGAAAAGCATTTTGCACGTATAAAAACTGGAAAAGTGAATAACTCAGTCACTTTCAATGCAAACGTGTAACAGAGCTTAAATGGGGTTATTTATGCCATTGCACACCATTTAGAAGTGGAGAGCATTTGGTTTGAGCAATATTCACGTGTCAGGGTCAAAAACACATTTTTGGTCAAAAAGTGATTCTCTCGCTCTGAAAAGCATTTTGCACGCATAAAAACTGGAAAAGTTGATAACTCAGTCACTTTCAATGCAAACGTGTAACTGAGCTTAAATAGGGTTATTTATGCCATTGCGCACCATTTGGAAGTGGAGAGCATTAACTTTGAGCACACTTCACGTGTCAGGGTCAAAAACACATTTTTGGTCAAAAAGTGATTCTCTCGCTCTGAAAAGCATTTTGCACGTATAAAAACTGGAAAAGTTGATAACTCAGTCACTTTCAATTCAAACGTGTAACTGAGCTTAAATAGGGTTATTTATGCCATTGCGCACTTTTTGGAAGTGGAGAGCAGTTGTTTTGAGCATAATTCACGTGTCAGGGTCAAAAACATATTGTGGGTCAAAACATGCTTTTCTCGCTCTGAAAAGCATTTTGCAAGCATAAAAACTGGAAAAGTGAATAACTCAGTCACTTTCAATGCAAACGTGTAACTGAGCTTAAATAGGGTTATTTATGCCATTGCGCACCATTTGGAAGTGGAGAGCATTTGTTTTGAGCAAAATTCACGTGTCAGGGTCAAAAACACCTTTTTGGTCAAAAAGTGATTCTCTCGCTCTGAAAAGCATTTTGCACGCATAAAAACTGGAAAAGTGAATAACTCAGTCACTTTCAATGCAAACGTGTAACAGAGTTTAAATGGGGTTATTTATGCCATTGCGCACCATTTAGAAGTGGAGAGCATTTGTTTTGAGCAATATTCACGTGTCAGGGTCAAAAACACATTTTTGGTCAAAAAGTGATTCTCTCACTCTGAAAAGCATTTTGCACGCATAAAAACTGGAAAAGTTGATAACTCAGTCACTTTCAATGCAAACTTGTAACTGAGCTTAAATAGGGTTATTTATGCCATTGCGCACCATTTGGAAGTGGAGAGCAGTTGTTTTGAGCATAATTCACGTGTCAGGGTCAAAAACACATTGTGGGTCAAAACATGCTTTTCTCGCTTTGAAAAGCATTTTGCAAGCATAAAAACTGGAAAAGTGAATAACTCAGTCACTTTCAATTCAAACGTGTAACTGAGCTTAAATAGGGTTATTTATGCCATCGCGCACCATTTGGAAGTGAAGAGCAGTTGTTTTGAGCACAATTCACGTGTCAGGGTCAAAAACACCTTTTTGGTCAAAAAGCAATTCTCTCGCTCTGAAAAGCATTTTGCACGCATAAAAACTGGAAAAGTGAATAACTCAGTAACTTTCAATGCAAACGTGTAACTGAGCTTAAATAGGGTTATTGATGCCATTGCGCACCATTTGGAAGTGAAGAGCATTAACTTTGAGCATAATTCACGTGTTAGGGTCAAAAACACATTGCGGGTCAAAACATGCTTTTCTCGCTCTGAAAAGCATTTTGCAAGCATAAAAACTGGAAAAGTGAATAACTCAGTCACTTTCAATGCAAACGTGTAACTGAGCTTAAATAGGGTTATTTATGCCATTGCGCACCATTTGGAAGTGGAGAGCAGTTGTTTTGAGCACACTTCACGTGTTAGGGTCAAAAACACCTTTTGGGTCAAAAAGTGATTCTCTCGCTCTGAAAAGCATTTTGCACGCATAAAAACTGGAAAAGTGAATAATTCAGTCACTTTCAATTCAAACGTGTAACTGAGCTTAAATAGGGTTATTTATGCCATTGCGCACCATTTGGAAGTGGAGAGCAGTTGTTTTGAGCACACTTCATGTGTCAGGGTCAAAAACACATTTTTGGTCAAAAAGTGATTCTCTCGCTCTGAAAAGCATTTTGCACGTATAAAAACTGGAAAAGTGAATAACTCAGTCACTTTCAATGCAAACGTGTAACAGAGCTTAAATGGGGTTATTTATGCCATTGCACACCATTTAGAAGTGGAGAGCATTTGGTTTGAGCAATATTCACGTGTCAGGGTCAAAAACACATTTTTGGTCAAAAAGTGATTCTCTCGCTCTGAAAAGCATTTTGCACGCATAAAAACTGGAAAAGTTGATAACTCAGTCACTTTCAATGCAAACGTGTAACTGAGCTTAAATAGGGTTATTTATGCCATTGCGCACCATTTGGAAGTGGAGAGCATTAACTTTGAGCACACTTCACGTGTCAGGGTCAAAAACACATTTTTGGTCAAAAAGTGATTCTCTCGCTCTGAAAAGCATTTTGCACGTATAAAAACTGGAAAAGTTGATAACTCAGTCACTTTCAATTCAAACGTGTAACTGAGCTTAAATAGGGTTATTTATGCCATTGCGCACTTTTTGGAAGTGGAGAGCAGTTGTTTTGAGCATAATTCACGTGTCAGGGTCAAAAACATATTGTGGGTCAAAACATGCTTTTCTCGCTCTGAAAAGCATTTTGCAAGCATAAAAACTGGAAAAGTGAATAACTCAGTCACTTTCAATGCAAACGTGTAACTGAGCTTAAATAGGGTTATTTATGCCATTGCGCACCATTTGGAAGTGGAGAGCAGTTGTTTTGAGCACACTTCACGTGTTAGGGTCAAAAACACCTTTTGGGTCAAAAAGTGATTCTCTCGCTCTGAAAAGCATTTTGCACGCATAAAAACTGGAAAAGTGAATAATTCAGTCACTTTCAATTCAAACGTGTAACTGAGCTTAAATAGGGTTATTTATGCCATTGCGCACCATTTGGAAGTGGAGAGCAGTTGTTTTGAGCACACTTCATGTGTCAGGGTCAAAAACACATTTTTGGTCAAAAAGTGATTCTCTCGCTCTGAAAAGCATTTTGCACGTATAAAAACTGGAAAAGTGAATAACTCAGTCACTTTCAATGCAAACGTGTAACAGAGCTTAAATGGGGTTATTTATGCCATTGCGCACCATTTAGAAGTGGAGAGCATTTGTTTTGAGCAATATTCACGTGTCAGGGTCAAAAACACATTTTTGGTCAAAAAGTGATTCTCTCGCTCTGAAAAGCATTTTGCACGCATAAAAACTGGAAAAGTTGATAACTCAGTCACTTTCAATTCAAACGTGTAACTGAGCTTAAATAGGGTTATTTATGCCATTGCGCACCATTTGGAAGTGGAGAGCAGTTGTTTTGAGCACACTTCACGTGTCAGGGTCAAAAACACATTTTTGGTCAAAAAGTGATTCTCTCGCTCTGAAAAGCATTTTGCACGCATAAAAACTGGAAAAGTGAATAACTCAGTCACTTTCAATGCAAACGTGTAACTGAGCTTAAATGGGGTTATTTATGCCATTGCGCACCATTTAGAAGTGGAGAGCATTTGTTTTGAGCAAAATTCACGTGTCAGTGTCAAAAACACATTTATGGTCAAAAAGTGATTCTCTCGCTCTGAAAAGCATTTTGCACGCATAAAAACTGGAAAAGTTGATAACTCAGTCACTTTCAATGCAAACGTGTAACTGAGCTTAAATAGGGTTATTTATGCCATTGCGCACCATTTGGAAGTGGAGAGCAGTTGTTTTGAGCATAATTCACGTGTCAGGGTCAAAAACACCTTTTGGGTCAAAAAGTGATTCTCTCGCTCTGAAAAGCATTTTGCACGCATAAAAACTGGAAAAGTGAATAACTCAGTCACTTTCAATTCAAAAGTGTAACTGAGCTTAAATAGGGTTATTTATGCCATTGCGCACCATTTGGAAGTGGAGAGCAGTTGTTTTGAGCACACTTCACGTGTCAGGGTCAAAAACACATTTTTGGTCAAAAAGTGATTCTCTCGCTCTGAAAAGCATTTTGCACGCATAAAAACTGGAAAAGTGAATAACTCAGTCACTTTCAATGCAAACGTGTAACAGAGCTTAAATGGGGTTATTTATGCCATTGCGCACCATTTAGAAGTGGAGAGCATTTGTTTTGAGCAATATTCACGTGTCAGGGTCAAAAACACATTTTTGGTCAAAAAGTGATTCTCTCGCTCTGAAAAGCATTTTGCACGTATAAAAACTGGAAAAGTTGATAACTCAGTCACTTTCAATTCAAACGTGTAACTGAGCTTAAATAGGGTTATTTATGCCATTGCGCACTTTTTGGAAGTGGAGAGCAGTTGTTTTGAGCATAATTCACGTGTCAGGGTCAAAAACATATTGTGGGTCAAAACATGCTTTTCTCGCTCTGAAAAGCATTTTGCAAGCATAAAAACTGGAAAAGTGAATAACTCAGTCACTTTCAATGCAAACGTGTAACTGAGCTTAAATAGGGTTATTTATGCCATTGCGCACCATTTGGAAGTGGAGAGCATTTGTTTTGAGCAAAATTCACGTGTCAGGGTCAAAAACACCTTTTTGGTCAAAAAGTGATTCTCTCGCTCTGAAAAGCATTTTGCACGCATAAAAACTGGAAAAGTGAATAACTCAGTCACTTTCAATGCAAACGTGTAACAGAGCTTAAATGGGGTTATTTATGCCATTGCGCACCATTTAGAAGTGGAGAGCATTTGTTTTGAGCAATATTCACGTGTCAGGGTCAAAAACACATTTTTGGTCAAAAAGTGATTCTCTCACTCTGAAAAGCATTTTGCACGCATAAAAACTGGAAAAGTTGATAACTCAGTCACTTTCAATGCAAACTTGTAACTGAGCTTAAATAGGGTTATTTATGCCATTGCGCACCATTTGGAAGTGGAGAGCAGTTGTTTTGAGCATAATTCACGTGTCAGGGTCAAAAACACATTGTGGGTCAAAACATGCTTTTCTCGCTTTGAAAAGCATTTTGCAAGCATAAAAACTGGAAAAGTGAATAACTCAGTCACTTTCAATTCAAACGTGTAACTGAGCTTAAATAGGGTTATTTATGCCATCGCGCACCATTTGGAAGTGAAGAGCAGTTGTTTTGAGCACAATTCACGTGTCAGGGTCAAAAACACCTTTTTGGTCAAAAAGCAATTCTCTCGCTCTGAAAAGCATTTTGCACGCATAAAAACTGGAAAAGTGAATAACTCAGTAACTTTCAATGCAAACGTGTAACTGAGCTTAAATAGGGTTATTGATGCCATTGCGCACCATTTGGAAGTGAAGAGCATTAACTTTGAGCATAATTCACGTGTTAGGGTCAAAAACACATTGCGGGTCAAAACATGCTTTTCTCGCTCTGAAAAGCATTTTGCAAGCATAAAAACTGGAAAAGTGAATAACTCAGTCACTTTCAATGCAAACGTGTAACTGAGCTTAAATAGGGTTATTTATGCCATTGCGCACCATTTGGAAGTGGAGAGCAGTTGTTTTGAGCACACTTCACGTGTTAGGGTCAAAAACACCTTTTGGGTCAAAAAGTGATTCTCTCGCTCTGAAAAGCATTTTGCACGCATAAAAACTGGAAAAGTGAATAATTCAGTCACTTTCAATTCAAACGTGTAACTGAGCTTAAATAGGGTTATTTATGCCATTGCGCACCATTTGGAAGTGGAGAGCAGTTGTTTTGAGCACACTTCATGTGTCAGGGTCAAAAACACATTTTTGGTCAAAAAGTGATTCTCTCGCTCTGAAAAGCATTTTGCACGTATAAAAACTGGAAAAGTGAATAACTCAGTCACTTTCAATGCAAACGTGTAACAGAGCTTAAATGGGGTTATTTATGCCATTGCACACCATTTAGAAGTGGAGAGCATTTGGTTTGAGCAATATTCACGTGTCAGGGTCAAAAACACATTTTTGGTCAAAAAGTGATTCTCTCGCTCTGAAAAGCATTTTGCACGCATAAAAACTGGAAAAGTTGATAACTCAGTCACTTTCAATGCAAACGTGTAACTGAGCTTAAATAGGGTTATTTATGCCATTGCGCACCATTTGGAAGTGGAGAGCATTAACTTTGAGCACACTTCACGTGTCAGGGTCAAAAACACATTTTTGGTCAAAAAGTGATTCTCTCGCTCTGAAAAGCATTTTGCACGTATAAAAACTGGAAAAGTTGATAACTCAGTCACTTTCAATTCAAACGTGTAACTGAGCTTAAATAGGGTTATTTATGCCATTGCGCACTTTTTGGAAGTGGAGAGCAGTTGTTTTGAGCATAATTCACGTGTCAGGGTCAAAAACATATTGTGGGTCAAAACATGCTTTTCTCGCTCTGAAAAGCATTTTGCAAGCATAAAAACTGGAAAAGTGAATAACTCAGTCACTTTCAATGCAAACGTGTAACTGAGCTTAAATAGGGTTATTTATGCCATTGCGCACCATTTGGAAGTGGAGAGCAGTTGTTTTGAGCACACTTCACGTGTTAGGGTCAAAAACACCTTTTGGGTCAAAAAGTGATTCTCTCGCTCTGAAAAGCATTTTGCACGCATAAAAACTGGAAAAGTGAATAATTCAGTCACTTTCAATTCAAACGTGTAACTGAGCTTAAATAGGGTTATTTATGCCATTGCGCACCATTTGGAAGTGGAGAGCAGTTGTTTTGAGCACACTTCATGTGTCAGGGTCAAAAACACATTTTTGGTCAAAAAGTGATTCTCTCGCTCTGAAAAGCATTTTGCACGTATAAAAACTGGAAAAGTGAATAACTCAGTCACTTTCAATGCAAACGTGTAACAGAGCTTAAATGGGGTTATTTATGCCATTGCGCACCATTTAGAAGTGGAGAGCATTTGTTTTGAGCAATATTCACGTGTCAGGGTCAAAAACACATTTTTGGTCAAAAAGTGATTCTCTCGCTCTGAAAAGCATTTTGCACGCATAAAAACTGGAAAAGTTGATAACTCAGTCACTTTCAATTCAAACGTGTAACTGAGCTTAAATAGGGTTATTTATGCCATTGCGCACCATTTGGAAGTGGAGAGCAGTTGTTTTGAGCACACTTCACGTGTCAGGGTCAAAAACACATTTTTGGTCAAAAAGTGATTCTCTCGCTCTGAAAAGCATTTTGCACGCATAAAAACTGGAAAAGTGAATAACTCAGTCACTTTCAATGCAAACGTGTAACTGAGCTTAAATGGGGTTATTTATGCCATTGCGCACCATTTAGAAGTGGAGAGCATTTGTTTTGAGCAAAATTCACGTGTCAGTGTCAAAAACACATTTATGGTCAAAAAGTGATTCTCTCGCTCTGAAAAGCATTTTGCACGCATAAAAACTGGAAAAGTTGATAACTCAGTCACTTTCAATGCAAACGTGTAACTGAGCTTAAATAGGGTTATTTATGCCATTGCGCACCATTTGGAAGTGGAGAGCAGTTGTTTTGAGCATAATTCACGTGTCAGGGTCAAAAACACCTTTTGGGTCAAAAAGTGATTCTCTCGCTCTGAAAAGCATTTTGCACGCATAAAAACTGGAAAAGTGAATAACTCAGTCACTTTCAATTCAAAAGTGTAACTGAGCTTAAATAGGGTTATTTATGCCATTGCGCACCATTTGGAAGTGGAGAGCAGTTGTTTTGAGCACACTTCACGTGTCAGGGTCAAAAACACATTTTTGGTCAAAAAGTGATTCTCTCGCTCTGAAAAGCATTTTGCACGCATAAAAACTGGAAAAGTGAATAACTCAGTCACTTTCAATGCAAACGTGTAACAGAGCTTAAATGGGGTTATTTATGCCATTGCGCACCATTTAGAAGTGGAGAGCATTTGTTTTGAGCAATATTCACGTGTCAGGGTCAAAAACACATTTTTGGTCAAAAAGTGATTCTCTCGCTCTGAAAAGCATTTTGCACGCATAAAAACTGGAAAAGTTGATAACTCAGTCACTTTCAATGCAAAGTTGTAACTGAGCTTAAATAGGGTTATTTATGCCATTGCGCACCATTTGGAAGTGGAGAGCAGTTGTTTTGAGCATAATTCACGTGTCAGGGTCAAAAACACATTGTGGGTCAAAACATGCTTTTCTCGCTCTGAAAAGCATTTTGCAAGCATAAAAACTGGAAAAGTGAATAACTCAGTCACTTTCAATTCAAACGTGTAACTGAGCTTAAATAGGGTTAATTATGCCATTGCGCACCATTTGGAAGTGGAGAGCAGTTGTTTTGAGCACACTTCACGTGTCAGGGTCAAAAACACCTTTTGGGTCAAAAAGTGATTCTCTCGCTCTGAAAAGCATTTTGCACGCATAAAAACTGGAAAAGTGAATAATTCAGTCACTTTCAATTCAAACGTGTAACTGAGCTTAAATAGGGTTATTTATGCCATTGCGCACCATTTGGAAGTGGAGAGCAGTTGTTTTGAGCACACTTCACGTGTCAGGGTCAAAAACACATTTTTGGTCAAAAAGTGATTCTCTCGCTCTGAAAAGCATTTTGCACGTATAAAAACTGGAAAAGTTGATAACTCAGTCACTTTCAATTCAAACGTGTAACTGAGCTTAAATAGGGTTATTTATGCCATTGCGCACTTTTTGGAAGTGGAGAGCAGTTGTTTTGAGCATAATTCACGTGTCAGGGTCAAAAACATATTGTGGGTCAAAACATGCTTTTCTCGCTCTGAAAAGCATTTTGCAAGCATAAAAACTGGAAAAGTGAATAACTCAGTCACTTTCAATTCAAACGTGTAACTGAGCTTAAATAGGGTTAATTATGCCATTGCGCACCATTTGGAAGTGGAGAGCAGTTGTTTTGAGCACACTTCACGTGTCAGGGTCAAAAACACCTTTTGGGTCAAAAAGTGATTCTCTCGCTCTGAAAAGCATTTTGCACGCATAAAAACTGGAAAAGTGAATAACTCAGTCACTTTCAATTCAAAAGTGTAACTGAGCTTAAATAGGGTTATTTATGCCATTGCGCACCATTTGGAAGTGGAGAGCAGTTGTTTTGAGCACACTTCACGTGTCAGGGTCAAAAACACATTTTTGGTCAAAAAGTGATTCTCTCGCTCTGAAAAGCATTTTGCACGCATAAAAACTGGAAAAGTGAATAACTCAGTCACTTTCAATGCAAACGTGTAACAGAGCTTAAATGGGGTTATTTATGCCATTGCGCACCATTTAGAAGTGGAGAGCATTTGTTTTGAGCAATATTCACGTGTCAGGGTCAAAAACACATTTTTGGTCAAAAAGTGATTCTCTCGCTCTGAAAAGCATTTTGCACGCATAAAAACTGGAAAAGTTGATAACTCAGTCACTTTCAATGCAAAGTTGTAACTGAGCTTAAATAGGGTTATTTATGCCATTGCGCACCATTTGGAAGTGGAGAGCAGTTGTTTTGAGCATAATTCACGTGTCAGGGTCAAAAACACATTGTGGGTCAAAACATGCTTTTCTCGCTCTGAAAAGCATTTTGCAAGCATAAAAACTGGAAAAGTGAATAACTCAGTCACTTTCAATTCAAACGTGTAACTGAGCTTAAATAGGGTTATTTATGCCATCGCGCACCATTTGGAAGTGAAGAGCAGTTGTTTTGAGCACAATTCACGTGTCAGGGTCAAAAACACCTTTTTGGTCAAAAAGTGATTCTCTCGCTCTGAAAAGCATTTTGCACGCATAAAAACTGGAAAAGTGAATAACTCAGTAACTTTCAATGCAAACGTGTAACTGAGCTTAAATAGGGTTATTTATGCCATTGTGCACCATTTGGAAGTGGAGAGCAGTTGTTTTGAGCACACTTCACGTGTCAGGGTCAAAAACACCTTTTGGGTCAAAAAGTGATTCTCTCGCTCTGAAAAGCATTTTGCACGCATAAAAACTGGAAAAGTGAATAATTCAGTCACTTTCAATTCAAAAGTGTAACAGAGCTTAAATAGGGTTATTTATGCCATTGCGCACCATTTGGAAGTGGAGAGCAGTTGTTTTGAGCACACTTCACGTGTCAGGGTCAAAAACACATTTTTGGTCAAAAAGTGATTCTCTCGCTCTGAAAAGCATTTTGCACGTATAAAAACTGGAAAAGTGAATAACTCAGTCACTTTCAATGCAAACGTGTAACTGAGCTTAAATGGGGTTATTTATGCCATTGCGCACCATTTAGAAGTGGAGAGCATTTGTTTTGAGCAAAATTCACGTGTCAGGGTCAAAAACACATTTATGGTCAAAAAGTGATTCTCTCGCTCTGAAAAGCATTTTGCACGCATAAAAACTGGAAATGTGAATAACTCAGTCACTTTCAATGCAAACGTGTAACAGAGCTTAAATGGGGTTATTTATGCCATTGCGCACCATTTAGAAGTGGAGAGCATTTGTTTTGAGCAATATTCACGTGTCAGGGTCAAAAACACATTTTTGATCAAAAAGTGATTCTCTCGCTCTGAAAAGCATTTTGCACGCATAAAAACTGGAAAAGTGAATAACTCAGTCACTTTCAATGCAAACGTGTAACAGAGCTTAAATGGGGTTATTTATGCCATTGCGCACCATTTAGAAGTGGAGAGCATTTGTCTTGAGCAATATTCACGTGTCAGGGTCAAAAACACATTTTTGGTCAAAAAGTGATTCTCTCGCTCTGAAAAGCATTTTGCACGCATAAAAACTGGAAAAGTTGATAACTCAGTCACTTTCAATGCAAACTTGTAACTGAGCTTAAATAGGGTTATTTATGCCATTGCGCACCATTTGGAAGTGGAGAGCAGTTGTTTTGAGCATAATTCACGTGTCAGGGTCAAAAACACATTGTGGGTCAAAACATGCTTTTCTCGCTTTGAAAAGCATTTTGCAAGCATAAAAACTGGAAAAGTGAATAACTCAGTCACTTTCAATTCAAACGTGTAACTGAGCTTAAATAGGGTTATTTATGCCATCGCGCACCATTTGGAAGTGAAGAGCAGTTGTTTTGAGCACAATTCACGTGTCAGGGTCAAAAACACCTTTTTGGTCAAAAAGCTATTCTCTCGCTCTGAAAAGCATTTTGCACGCATAAAAACTGGAAAAGTGAATAACTCAGTAACTTTCAATGCAAACGTGTAACTGAGCTTAAATAGGGTTATTGATGCCATTGCGCACCATTTGGAAGTGAAGAGCATTAACTTTGAGCATAATTCACGTGTCAGGGTCAAAAACACATTGTGGGTCAAAACATGCTTTTCTCGCTCTGAAAAGCATTTTGCAAGCATAAAAACTGGAGAAGTGAATAACTCAGTCACTTTCAATTCAAACGTGTAACTGAGCTTAAATAGGGTTATTTATGCCATTGTGCACCATTTGGAAGTGGAGAGCAGTTGTTTTGAGCACACTTCACGTGTCAGGGTCAAAAACACCTTTTGGGTCAAAAAGTGATTCTCTCGCTCTGAAAAGCATTTTGCACGCATAAAAACTGGAAAAGTGAATAATTCAGTCACTTTCAATTCAAACGTGTAACTGAGCTTAAATAGGGTTATTTATGCCATTGCGCACCATTTGGAAGTGGAGAGCAGTTGTTTTGAGCACACTTCACGTGTCAGGGTCAAAAACAGATTTTTGGTCAAAAAGTGATTCTCTCGCTCTGAAAAGCATTTTGCACGCATAAAAACTGGAAAAGTTGATAACTCAGTCACTTTCAATGCAAACGTGTAACTGAGCTTAAATAGGGTTATTTATGCCATTGCGCACCATTTGGAAGTGGAGAGCATTAACTTTGAGCATAATTCACGTGTTAGGGTCAAAAACACATTGTGGGTCAAAACATGCTTTTCTCGCTCTGAAAAGCATTTTGCAAGCATAAAAACTGGAAAAGTGAATAACTCAGTCACTTTCAATTCAAACGTATGACTGAGCTTAAATAGGGTTATTTATGCCATTGCGCACCATTTGGAAGTGGAGAGCAGTTGTTTTGAGCATAATTCACGTGTCAGGGTCAAAAACACATTGTGGGTCAAAACATGCTTTTCTCGCTCTGAAAAGCATTTTGCAAGCATAAAAACTGGAGAAGTGAATAACTCAGTCACTTTCAATTCAAACGTGTAACTGAGCTTAAATAGGGTTATTTATGCCATTGCGCACCATTTGGAAGTGGAGAGCAGTTGTTTTGAGCACACTTCACGTGTCAGGGTCAAAAACAGATTTTTGGTCAAAAAGTGATTCTCTCGCTCTGAAAAGCATTTTGCACGTATAAAAACTGGAAAAGTTGATAACTCAGTCACTTTCAATGCAAACGTGTAACTGAGCTTAAATGAGGTTATTTATGCCATTGCGCACCATTTAGAAGTGGAGAGCATTTGTTTTGAGCAAAATTCACGTGTCAGGGTCAAAAACACATTTATGGTCAAAAAGTGATTCTCTCGCTCTGAAAAGCATTTTGCACGCATAAAAACTGGAAAAGTGAATAACTCAGTCACTTTCAATGCAAACGTGTAACTGAGCTTAAATAGGGTTATTTATGCCATTGCGCACCATTTGGAAGTGAAGAGCATTTGTCTTGAGCAAAATTCACGTGTTAGGGTCAAAAACACCTTTTGGGTCAAAAAGTGATTCTCTCGCTCTGAAAAGCATTTTGCACGCATAAAAACTGGAAAAGTGAATAACTCAGTCACTTTCAATGCAAACGTGTAACTGAGCTTAAATTGGGTTATTTATGCCATTGCGCACCATTTGGAAGTGGAGAGCATTTGTTTTGAGCAAAATTCACGTGTCAGGGTCAAAAACACCTTTTTGGTCAAAAAGTGATTCTCTCGCTCTGAAAAGCATTTTGCACGCATAAAAACTGGAAAAGTGAATAACTCAGTCACTTTCAATGCAAACGTGTAACAGAGCTTAAATGGGGTTATTTATGCCATTGCGCACCATTTAGAAGTGGAGAGCAGTTGTTTTGAGCATAATTCACGTGTCAGGGTCAAAAACACATTGTGGGTCAAAACATGCTTTTCTCGCTTTGAAAAGCATTTTGCAAGCATAAAAACTGGAAAAGTGAATAACTCAGTCACTTTCAATTCAAACGTGTAACTGAGCTTAAATAGGGTTATTTATGCCATCGCGCACCATTTGGAAGTGAAGAGCAGTTGTTTTGAGCACAATTCACGTGTCAGGGTCAAAAACACCTTTTTGGTCAAAAAGCAATTCTCTCGCTCTGAAAAGCATTTTGCACGCATAAAAACTGGAAAAGTGAATAACTCAGTAACTTTCAATGCAAACGTGTAACTGAGCTTAAATAGGGTTATTGATGCCATTGCGCACCATTTGGAAGTGAAGAGCATTAACTTTGAGCATAATTCACGTGTTAGGGTCAAAAACACATTGCGGGTCAAAACATGCTTTTCTCGCTCTGAAAAGCATTTTGCAAGCATAAAAACTGGAAAAGTGAATAACTCAGTCACTTTCAATGCAAACGTGTAACTGAGCTTAAATAGGGTTATTTATGCCATTGCGCACCATTTGGAAGTGGAGAGCAGTTGTTTTGAGCACACTTCACGTGTTAGGGTCAAAAACACCTTTTGGGTCAAAAAGTGATTCTCTCGCTCTGAAAAGCATTTTGCACGCATAAAAACTGGAAAAGTGAATAATTCAGTCACTTTCAATTCAAACGTGTAACTGAGCTTAAATAGGGTTATTTATGCCATTGCGCACCATTTGGAAGTGGAGAGCAGTTGTTTTGAGCACACTTCATGTGTCAGGGTCAAAAACACATTTTTGGTCAAAAAGTGATTCTCTCGCTCTGAAAAGCATTTTGCACGTATAAAAACTGGAAAAGTGAATAACTCAGTCACTTTCAATGCAAACGTGTAACAGAGCTTAAATGGGGTTATTTATGCCATTGCACACCATTTAGAAGTGGAGAGCATTTGGTTTGAGCAATATTCACGTGTCAGGGTCAAAAACACATTTTTGGTCAAAAAGTGATTCTCTCGCTCTGAAAAGCATTTTGCACGTATAAAAACTGGAAAAGTTGATAACTCAGTCACTTTCAATTCAAACGTGTAACTGAGCTTAAATAGGGTTATTTATGCCATTGCGCACTTTTTGGAAGTGGAGAGCAGTTGTTTTGAGCATAATTCACGTGTCAGGGTCAAAAACATATTGTGGGTCAAAACATGCTTTTCTCGCTCTGAAAAGCATTTTGCAAGCATAAAAACTGGAAAAGTGAATAACTCAGTCACTTTCAATGCAAACGTGTAACTGAGCTTAAATAGGGTTATTTATGCCATTGCGCACCATTTGGAAGTGGAGAGCAGTTGTTTTGAGCACACTTCATGTGTCAGGGTCAAAAACACATTTTTGGTCAAAAAGTGATTCTCTCGCTCTGAAAAGCATTTTGCACGTATAAAAACTGGAAAAGTGAATAACTCAGTCACTTTCAATGCAAACGTGTAACAGAGCTTAAATGGGGTTATTTATGCCATTGCGCACCATTTAGAAGTGGAGAGCATTTGTTTTGAGCAATATTCACGTGTCAGGGTCAAAAACACATTTTTGGTCAAAAAGTGATTCTCTCGCTCTGAAAAGCATTTTGCACGCATAAAAACTGGAAAAGTTGATAACTCAGTCACTTTCAATTCAAACGTGTAACTGAGCTTAAATAGGGTTATTTATGCCATTGCGCACCATTTGGAAGTGGAGAGCAGTTGTTTTGAGCACACTTCACGTGTCAGGGTCAAAAACACATTTTTGGTCAAAAAGTGATTCTCTCGCTCTGAAAAGCATTTTGCACGCATAAAAACTGGAAAAGTGAATAACTCAGTCACTTTCAATGCAAACGTGTAACTGAGCTTAAATGGGGTTATTTATGCCATTGCGCACCATTTAGAAGTGGAGAGCATTTGTTTTGAGCAAAATTCACGTGTCAGGGTCAAAAACACATTTATGGTCAAAAAGTGATTCTCTCGCTCTGAAAAGCATTTTGCACGCATAAAAACTGGAAAAGTTGATAACTCAGTCACTTTCAATGCAAACGTGTAACTGAGCTTAAATAGGGTTATTTATGCCATTGCGCACCATTTGGAAGTGGAGAGCAGTTGTTTTGAGCACACTTCACGTGTCAGGGTCAAAAACACATTTTTGGTCAAAAAGTGATTCTCTCGCTCTGAAAAGCATTTTGCACGCATAAAAACTGGAAAAGTGAATAACTCAGTCACTTTCAATGCAAACGTGTAACAGAGCTTAAATGGGGTTATTTATGCCATTGCGCACCATTTAGAAGTGGAGAGCATTTGTTTTGAGCAATATTCACGTGTCAGGGTCAAAAACACATTTTTGGTCAAAAAGTGATTCTCTCGCTCTGAAAAGCATTTTGCACGCATAAAAACTGGAAAAGTTGATAACTCAGTCACTTTCAATTCAAACGTGTAACTGAGCTTAAATAGGGTTATTTATGCCATTGCGCACCATTTGGAAGTGGAGAGCAGTTGTTTTGAGCACACTTCACGTGTCAGGGTCAAAAACACATTTTTGGTCAAAAAGTGATTCTCTCGCTCTGAAAAGCATTTTGCACGCATAAAAACTGGAAAAGTGAATAACTCAGTCACTTTCAATGCAAACGTGTAACTGAGCTTAAATGGGGTTATTTATGCCATTGCGCACCATTTAGAAGTGGAGAGCATTTGTTTTGAGCAAAATTCACGTGTCAGGGTCAAAAACACATTTATGGTCAAAAAGTGATTCTCTCGCTCTGAAAAGCATTTTGCACGCATAAAAACTGGAAAAGTTGATAACTCAGTCACTTTCAATGCAAACGTGTAACTGAGCTTAAATAGGGTTATTTATGCCATTGCGCACCATTTGGAAGTGGAGAGCAGTTGTTTTGAGCATAATTCACGTGTCAGGGTCAAAAACACATTGTGGGTCAAAACATGCTTTTCTCGCTCTGAAAAGCATTTTGCACGCATAAAAACTGGAAAAGTTGATAACTCAGTCACTTTCAATGCAAACGTGTAACTGAGCTTAAATAGGGTTATTTATGCCATTGCGCACCATTTGGAAGTGGAGAGCAGTTGTTTTGAGCACACTTCACGTGTCAGGGTCAAAAACACCTTTTGGGTCAAAAAGTGATTCTCTCGCTCTGAAAAGCATTTTGCACGCATAAAAACTGGAAAAGTGAATAACTCAGTCACTTTCAATTCAAAAGTGTAACTGAGCTTAAATAGGGTTATTTATGCCATTGCGCACCATTTGGAAGTGGAGAGCAGTTGTTTTGAGCACACTTCACGTGTCAGGGTCAAAAACACATTTTTGGTCAAAAAGTGATTCTCTCGCTCTGAAAAGCATTTTGCACGCATAAAAACTGGAAAAGTGAATAACTCAGTCACTTTCAATGCAAACGTGTAACAGAGCTTAAATGGGGTTATTTATGCCATTGCGCACCATTTAGAAGTGGAGAGCATTTGTTTTGAGCAATATTCACGTGTCAGGGTCAAAAACACATTTTTGGTCAAAAAGTGATTCTCTCGCTCTGAAAAGCATTTTGCACGCATAAAAACTGGAAAAGTTGATAACTCAGTCACTTTCAATGCAAAGTTGTAACTGAGCTTAAATAGGGTTATTTATGCCATTGCGCACCATTTGGAAGTGGAGAGCAGTTGTTTTGAGCATAATTCACGTGTCAGGGTCAAAAACACATTGTGGGTCAAAACATGCTTTTCTCGCTCTGAAAAGCATTTTGCAAGCATAAAAACTGGAAAAGTGAATAACTCAGTCACTTTCAATGCAAACGTGTAACTGAGCTTAAATAGGGTTATTTATGCCATTGCGCACCATTTGGAAGTGAAGAGCATTTGTCTTGAGCAAAATTCACGTGTTAGGGTCAAAAACACCTTTTGGGTCAAAAAGTGATTCTCTCGCTCTGAAAAGCATTTTGCACGCATAAAAACTGGAAAAGTGAATAACTCAGTCACTTTCAATGCAAACGTGTAACTGAGCTTAAATTGGGTTATTTATGCCATTGCGCACCATTTGGAAGTGGAGAGCATTTGTTTTGAGCAAAATTCACGTGTCAGGGTCAAAAACACCTTTTTGGTCAAAAAGTGATTCTCTCGCTCTGAAAAGCATTTTGCACGCATAAAAACTGGAAAAGTGAATAACTCAGTCACTTTCAATGCAAACGTGTAACAGAGCTTAAATGGGGTTATTTATGCCATTGCGCACCATTTAGAAGTGGAGAGCATTTGTTTTGAGCAATATTCACGTGTCAGGGTCAAAAACACATTTTTGGTCAAAAAGTGATTCTCTCACTCTGAAAAGCATTTTGCACGCATAAAAACTGGAAAAGTTGATCACTCAGTCACTTTCAATGCAAACTTGTAACTGAGCTTAAATAGGGTTATTTATGCCATTGCGCACCATTTGGAAGTGGAGAGCAGTTGTTTTGAGCATAATTCACGTGTCAGGGTCAAAAACACATTGTGGGTCAAAACATGCTTTTCTCGCTTTGAAAAGCATTTTGCAAGCATAAAAACTGGAAAAGTGAATAACTCAGTCACTTTCAATTCAAACGTGTAACTGAGCTTAAATAGGGTTATTTATGCCATCGCGCACCATTTGGAAGTGAAGAGCAGTTGTATTGAGCACAATTCACGTGTCAGGGTCAAAAACACCTTTTTGGTCAAAAAGCAATTCTCTCGCTCTGAAAAGCATTTTGCACGCATAAAAACTGGAAAAGTGAATAACTCAGTAACTTTCAATGCAAACGTGTAACTGAGCTTAAATAGGGTTATTGATGCCATTGCGCACCATTTGGAAGTGAAGAGCATTAACTTTGAGCATAATTCACGTGTTAGGGTCAAAAACACATTGCGGGTCAAAACATGCTTTTCTCGCTCTGAAAAGCATTTTGCAAGCATAAAAACTGGAAAAGTGAATAACTCAGTCACTTTCAATGCAAACGTGTAACTGAGCTTAAATAGGGTTATTTATGCCATTGCGCACCATTTGGAAGTGGAGAGCAGTTGTTTTGAGCACACTTGACGTGTTAGGGTCAAAAACACCTTTTGGGTCAAAAAGTGATTCTCTCGCTCTGAAAAGCATTTTGCACGCATAAAAACTGGAAAAGTGAATAATTCAGTCACTTTCAATTCAAACGTGTAACTGAGCTTAAATAGGGTTATTTATGCCATTGCGCACCATTTGGAAGTGGAGAGCAGTTGTTTTGAGCACACTTCATGTGTCAGGGTCAAAAACACATTTTTGGTCAAAAAGTGATTCTCTCGCTCTGAAAAGCATTTTGCACGTATAAAAACTGGAAAAGTGAATAACTCAGTCACTTTCAATGCAAACGTGTAACAGAGCTTAAATGGGGTTATTTATGCCATTGCACACCATTTAGAAGTGGAGAGCATTTGGTTTGAGCAATATTCACGTGTCAGGGTCAAAAACACATTTTTGGTCAAAAAGTGATTCTCTCGCTCTGAAAAGCATTTTGCACGCATAAAAACTGGAAAAGTTGATAACTCAGTCACTTTCAATGCAAACGTGTAACTGAGCTTAAATAGGGTTATTTATGCCATTGCGCACCATTTGGAAGTGGAGAGCATTAACTTTGAGCATAATTCACGTGTTAGGGTCAAAAACACATTGTGGGTCAAAACATGCTTTTCTCGCTCTGAAAAGCATTTTGCAAGCATAAAAACTGGAAAAGTGAATAACTCAGTCACTTTCAATTCAAACGTGTAACTGAGCTTAAATAGGGTTAATTATGCCATTGCGCACCATTTGGAAGTGGAGAGCAGTTGTTTTGAGCACACTTCACGTGTCAGGGTCAAAAACACCTTTTGGGTCAAAAAGTGATTCTCTCGCTCTGAAAAGCATTTTGCACGCATAAAAACTGGAAAAGTGAATAATTCAGTCACTTTCAATTCAAACGTGTAACTGAGCTTAAATAGGGTTATTTATGCCATTGCGCACCATTTGGAAGTGGAGAGCAGTTGTTTTGAGCACACTTCACGTGTCAGGGTCAAAAACACATTTTTGGTCAAAAAGTGATTCTCTCGCTCTGAAAAGCATTTTGCACGTATAAAAACTGGAAAAGTTGATAACTCAGTCACTTTCAATTCAAACGTGTAACTGAGCTTAAATAGGGTTATTTATGCCATTGCGCACTTTTTGGAAGTGGAGAGCAGTTGTTTTGAGCATAATTCACGTGTCAGGGTCAAAAACATATTGTGGGTCAAAACATGCTTTTCTCGCTCTGAAAAGCATTTTGCAAGCATAAAAACTGGAAAAGTGAATAACTCAGTCACTTTCAATGCAAACGTGTAACTGAGCTTAAATAGGGTTATTTATGCCATTGCGCACCATTTGGAAGTGGAGAGCAGTTGTTTTGAGCACACTTCACGTGTTAGGGTCAAAAACACCTTTTGGGTCAAAAAGTGATTCTCTCGCTCTGAAAAGCATTTTGCACGCATAAAAACTGGAAAAGTGAATAATTCAGTCACTTTCAATTCAAACGTGTAACTGAGCTTAAATAGGGTTATTTATGCCATTGCGCACCATTTGGAAGTGGAGAGCAGTTGTTTTGAGCACACTTCATGTGTCAGGGTCAAAAACACATTTTTGGTCAAAAAGTGATTCTCTCGCTCTGAAAAGCATTTTGCACGTATAAAAACTGGAAAAGTGAATAACTCAGTCACTTTCAATGCAAACGTGTAACAGAGCTTAAATGGGGTTATTTATGCCATTGCGCACCATTTAGAAGTGGAGAGCATTTGTTTTGAGCAATATTCACGTGTCAGGGTCAAAAACACATTTTTGGTCAAAAAGTGATTCTCTCGCTCTGAAAAGCATTTTGCACGCATAAAAACTGGAAAAGTTGATAACTCAGTCACTTTCAATTCAAACGTGTAACTGAGCTTAAATAGGGTTATTTATGCCATTGCGCACCATTTGGAAGTGGAGAGCAGTTGTTTTGAGCACACTTCACGTGTCAGGGTCAAAAACACATTTTTGGTCAAAAAGTGATTCTCTCGCTCTGAAAAGCATTTTGCACGCATAAAAACTGGAAAAGTGAATAACTCAGTCACTTTCAATGCAAACGTGTAACTGAGCTTAAATGGGGTTATTTATGCCATTGCGCACCATTTAGAAGTGGAGAGCATTTGTTTTGAGCAAAATTCACGTGTCAGGGTCAAAAACACATTTATGGTCAAAAAGTGATTCTCTCGCTCTGAAAAGCATTTTGCACGCATAAAAACTGGAAAAGTTGATAACTCAGTCACTTTCAATGCAAACGTGTAACTGAGCTTAAATAGGGTTATTTATGCCATTGCGCACCATTTGGAAGTGGAGAGCAGTTGTTTTGAGCATAATTCACGTGTCAGGGTCAAAAACACATTGTGGGTCAAAACATGCTTTTCTCGCTCTGAAAAGCATTTTGCAAGCATAAAAACTGGAAAAGTGAATAACTCAGTCACTTTCAATTCAAACGTGTAACTGAGCTTAAATAGGGTTAATTATGCCATTGCGCACCATTTGGAAGTGGAGAGCAGTTGTTTTGAGCACACTTCACGTGTCAGGGTCAAAAACACCTTTTGGGTCAAAAAGTGATTCTCTCGCTCTGAAAAGCATTTTGCACGCATAAAAACTGGAAAAGTGAATAACTCAGTCACTTTCAATTCAAAAGTGTAACTGAGCTTAAATAGGGTTATTTATGCCATTGCGCACCATTTGGAAGTGGAGAGCAGTTGTTTTGAGCACACTTCACGTGTCAGGGTCAAAAACACATTTTTGGTCAAAAAGTGATTCTCTCGCTCTGAAAAGCATTTTGCACGCATAAAAACTGGAAAAGTGAATAACTCAGTCACTTTCAATGCAAACGTGTAACAGAGCTTAAATGGGGTTATTTATGCCATTGCGCACCATTTAGAAGTGGAGAGCATTTGTTTTGAGCAATATTCACGTGTCAGGGTCAAAAACACATTTTTGGTCAAAAAGTGATTCTCTCGCTCTGAAAAGCATTTTGCACGCATAAAAACTGGAAAAGTTGATAACTCAGTCACTTTCAATGCAAAGTTGTAACTGAGCTTAAATAGGGTTATTTATGCCATTGCGCACCATTTGGAAGTGGAGAGCAGTTGTTTTGAGCATAATTCACGTGTCAGGGTCAAAAACACATTGTGGGTCAAAACATGCTTTTCTCGCTCTGAAAAGCATTTTGCAAGCATAAAAACTGGAAAAGTGAATAACTCAGTCACTTTCAATTCAAACGTGTAACTGAGCTTAAATAGGGTTATTTATGCCATCGCGCACCATTTGGAAGTGAAGAGCAGTTGTTTTGAGCACAATTCACGTGTCAGGGTCAAAAACACCTTTTTGGTCAAAAAGTGATTCTCTCGCTCTGAAAAGCATTTTGCACGCATAAAAACTGGAAAAGTGAATAACTCAGTAACTTTCAATGCAAACGTGTAACTGAGCTTAAATAGGGTTATTTATGCCATTGTGCACCATTTGGAAGTGGAGAGCAGTTGTTTTGAGCACACTTCACGTGTCAGGGTCAAAAACACCTTTTGGGTCAAAAAGTGATTCTCTCGCTCTGAAAAGCATTTTGCACGCATAAAAACTGGAAAAGTGAATAATTCAGTCACTTTCAATTCAAAAGTGTAACAGAGCTTAAATAGGGTTATTTATGCCATTGCGCACCATTTGGAAGTGGAGAGCAGTTGTTTTGAGCACACTTCACGTGTCAGGGTCAAAAACACATTTTTGGTCAAAAAGTGATTCTCTCGCTCTGAAAAGCATTTTGCACGTATAAAAACTGGAAAAGTGAATAACTCAGTCACTTTCAATGCAAACGTGTAACTGAGCTTAAATGGGGTTATTTATGCCATTGCGCACCATTTAGAAGTGGAGAGCATTTGTTTTGAGCAAAATTCACGTGTCAGGGTCAAAAACACATTTATGGTCAAAAAGTGATTCTCTCGCTCTGAAAAGCATTTTGCACGCATAAAAACTGGAAATGTGAATAACTCAGTCACTTTCAATGCAAACGTGTAACAGAGCTTAAATGGGGTTATTTATGCCATTGCGCACCATTTAGAAGTGGAGAGCATTTGTTTTGAGCAATATTCACGTGTCAGGGTCAAAAACACATTTTTGGTCAAAAAGTGATTCTCTCGCTCTGAAAAGCATTTTGCACGCATAAAAACTGGAAAAGTTGATAACTCAGTCACTTTCAATGCAAACTTGTAACTGAGCTTAAATAGGGTTATTTATGCCATTGCGCACCATTTGGAAGTGGAGAGCAGTTGTTTTGAGCATAATTCACGTGTCAGGGTCAAAAACACATTGTGGGTCAAAACATGCTTTTCTCGCTTTGAAAAGCATTTTGCAAGCATAAAAACTGGAAAAGTGAATAACTCAGTCACTTTCAATTCAAACGTGTAACTGAGCTTAAATAGGGTTATTTATGCCATCGCGCACCATTTGGAAGTGAAGAGCAGTTGTTTTGAGCACAATTCACGTGTCAGGGTCAAAAACACCTTTTTGGTCAAAAAGCTATTCTCTCGCTCTGAAAAGCATTTTGCACGCATAAAAACTGGAAAAGTGAATAACTCAGTAACTTTCAATGCAAACGTGTAACTGAGCTTAAATAGGGTTATTGATGCCATTGCGCACCATTTGGAAGTGAAGAGCATTAACTTTGAGCATAATTCACGTGTCAGGGTCAAAAACACATTGTGGGTCAAAACATGCTTTTCTCGCTCTGAAAAGCATTTTGCAAGCATAAAAACTGGAGAAGTGAATAACTCAGTCACTTTCAATTCAAACGTGTAACTGAGCTTAAATAGGGTTATTTATGCCATTGTGCACCATTTGGAAGTGGAGAGCAGTTGTTTTGAGCACACTTCACGTGTCAGGGTCAAAAACACCTTTTGGGTCAAAAAGTGATTCTCTCGCTCTGAAAAGCATTTTGCACGCATAAAAACTGGAAAAGTGAATAATTCAGTCACTTTCAATTCAAACGTGTAACTGAGCTTAAATAGGGTTATTTATGCCATTGCGCACCATTTGGAAGTGGAGAGCAGTTGTTTTGAGCACACTTCACGTGTCAGGGTCAAAAACAGATTTTTGGTCAAAAAGTGATTCTCTCGCTCTGAAAAGCATTTTGCACGTATAAAAACTGGAAAAGTGAATAACTCAGTCACTTTCAATGCAAACGTGTAACAGAGCTTAAATGGGGTTATTTATGCCATTGCGCACCATTTAGAAGTGGAGAGCATTTGTTTTGAGCAATATTCACGTGTCAGGGTCAAAAACACATTTTTGGTCAAAAAGTGATTCTCTCGCTCTGAAAAGCATTTTGCACGCATAAAAACTGGAAAAGTTGATAACTCAGTCACTTTCAATGCAAACGTGTAACTGAGCTTAAATAGGGTTATTTATGCCATTGCGCACCATTTGGAAGTGGAGAGCATTAACTTTGAGCATAATTCACGTGTTAGGGTCAAAAACACATTGTGGGTCAAAACATGCTTTTCTCGCTCTGAAAAGCATTTTGCAAGCATAAAAACTGGAAAAGTGAATAACTCAGTCACTTTCAATTCAAACGTGTAACTGAGCTTAAATAGGGTTATTTATGCCATCGCGCACCATTTGGAAGTGAAGAGCAGTTGTTTTGAGCACAATTCACGTGTCAGGGTCAAAAACACCTTTTGGGTCAAAAAGTGATTCTCTCGCTCTGAAAAGCATTTTGCACGTATAAAAACTGGAGAAGTGAATAACTCAGTCACTTTCAATTCAAACGTGTAACTGAGCTTAAATAGGGTTATTTATGCCACTGTGCACCATTTGGAAGTGGAGAGCAGTTGTTTTGAGCACACTTCACGTGTCAGGGTCAAAAACACCTTTTGGGTCAAAAAGTGATTCTCTCGCTCTGAAAAGCATTTTGCACGCATAAAAACTGGAAAAGTGAATAATTCAGTCACTTTCAATTCAAACGTGTAACTGAGCTTAAATAGGGTTATTTATGCCATTGCGCACCATTTGGAAGTGGAGAGCAGTTGTTTTGAGCACACTTCACGTGTCAGGGTCAAAAACAGATTTTTGGTCAAAAAGTGATTCTCTCGCTCTGAAAAGCATTTTGCACGTATAAAAACTGGAAAAGTTGATAACTCAGTCACTTTCAATGCAAACGTGTAACTGAGCTTAAATGAGGTTATTTATGCCATTGCGCACCATTTAGAAGTGGAGAGCATTTGTTTTGAGCAAAATTCACGTGTCAGGGTCAAAAACACATTTATGGTCAAAAAGTGATTCTCTCGCTCTGAAAAGCATTTTGCACGCATAAAAACTGGAAAAGTGAATAACTCAGTCACTTTCAATGCAAACGTGTAACTGAGCTTAAATAGGGTTATTTATGCCATTGCGCACCATTTGGAAGTGAAGAGCATTTGTCTTGAGCAAAATTCACGTGTTAGGGTCAAAAACACCTTTTGGGTCAAAAAGTGATTCTCTCGCTCTGAAAAGCATTTTGCACGCATAAAAACTGGAAAAGTGAATAACTCAGTCACTTTCAATGCAAACGTGTAACTGAGCTTAAATTGGGTTATTTATGCCATTGCGCACCATTTGGAAGTGGAGAGCATTTGTTTTGAGCAAAATTCACGTGTCAGGGTCAAAAACACCTTTTTGGTCAAAAAGTGATTCTCTCGCTCTGAAAAGCATTTTGCAAGCATAAAAACTGGAAAAGTGAATAACTCAGTCACTTTCAATTCAAACGTGTAACTGAGCTTAAATAGGGTTATTTATGCCATCGCGCACCATTTGGAAGTGAAGAGCAGTTGTTTTGAGCACACTTCACGTGTTAGGGTCAAAAACACCTTTTGGGTCAAAAAGTGATTCTCTCGCTCTGAAAAGCATTTTGCACGCATAAAAACTGGAAAAGTGAATAATTCAGTCACTTTCAATTCAAACGTGTAACTGAGCTTAAATAGGGTTATTTATGCCATTGCGCACCATTTGGAAGTGGAGAGCAGTTGTTTTGAGCACACTTCATGTGTCAGGGTCAAAAACACATTTTTGGTCAAAAAGTGATTCTCTCGCTCTGAAAAGCATTTTGCACGTATAAAAACTGGAAAAGTGAATAACTCAGTCACTTTCAATGCAAACGTGTAACAGAGCTTAAATGGGGTTATTTATGCCATTGCACACCATTTAGAAGTGGAGAGCATTTGGTTTGAGCAATATTCACGTGTCAGGGTCAAAAACACATTTTTGGTCAAAAAGTGATTCTCTCGCTCTGAAAAGCATTTTGCACGCATAAAAACTGGAAAAGTTGATAACTCAGTCACTTTCAATGCAAACGTGTAACTGAGCTTAAATAGGGTTATTTATGCCATTGCGCACCATTTGGAAGTGGAGAGCATTAACTTTGAGCATAATTCACGTGTTAGGGTCAAAAACACATTGTGGGTCAAAACATGCTTTTCTCGCTCTGAAAAGCATTTTGCACGCATAAAAACTGGAAAAGTGAATAACTCAGTCACTTTCAATGCAAACGTGTAACTGAGCTTAAATTGGGTTATTTATGCCATTGCGCACCATTTGGAAGTGGAGAGCATTTGTTTTGAGCAAAATTCACGTGTCAGGGTCAAAAACACCTTTTTGGTCAAAAAGTGATTCTCTCGCTCTGAAAAGCATTTTGCACGCATAAAAACTGGAAAAGTGAATAACTCAGTCACTTTCAATGCAAACGTGTAACAGAGCTTAAATGGGGTTATTTATGCCATTGCGCACCATTTAGAAGTGGAGAGCATTTGTTTTGAGCAATATTCACGTGTCAGGGTCAAAAACACATTTTTGGTCAAAAAGTGATTCTCTCGCTCTGAAAAGCATTTTGCACGCATAAAAACTGGAAAAGTTGATAACTCAGTCACTTTCAATGCAAACTTGTAACTGAGCTTAAATAGGGTTATTGATGCCATTGCGCACCATTTGGAAGTGAAGAGCAGTTGTTTTGAGCACACTTCACGTGTTAGGGTCAAAAACACCTTTTGGGTCAAAAAGTGATTCTCTCGCTCTGAAAAGCATTTTGCACGCATAAAAACTGGAAAAGTGAATAATTCAGTCACTTTCAATTCAAACGTGTAACTGAGCTTAAATAGGGTTATTTATGCCATTGCGCACCATTTGGAAGTGGAGAGCAGTTGTTTTGAGCACACTTCATGTGTCAGGGTCAAAAACACATTTTTGGTCAAAAAGTGATTCTCTCGCTCTGAAAAGCATTTTGCACGTATAAAAACTGGAAAAGTGAATAACTCAGTCACTTTCAATGCAAACGTGTAACAGAGCTTAAATGGGGTTATTTATGCCATTGCACACCATTTAGAAGTGGAGAGCATTTGGTTTGAGCAATATTCACGTGTCAGGGTCAAAAACACATTTTTGGTCAAAAAGTGATTCTCTCGCTCTGAAAAGCATTTTGCACGCATAAAAACTGGAAAAGTTGATAACTCAGTCACTTTCAATGCAAACGTGTAACTGAGCTTAAATAGGGTTATTTATGCCATTGCGCACCATTTGGAAGTGGAGAGCAGTTGTTTTGAGCACACTTCATGTGTCAGGGTCAAAAACACATTTTTGGTCAAAAAGTGATTCTCTCGCTCTGAAAAGCATTTTGCACGTATAAAAACTGGAAAAGTGAATAACTCAGTCACTTTCAATGCAAACGTGTAACAGAGCTTAAATGGGGTTATTTATGCCATTGCGCACCATTTAGAAGTGGAGAGCATTTGTTTTGAGCAATATTCACGTGTCAGGGTCAAAAACACATTTTTGGTCAAAAAGTGATTCTCTCGCTCTGAAAAGCATTTTGCACGCATAAAAACTGGAAAAGTTGATAACTCAGTCACTTTCAATGCAAACGTGTAACTGAGCTTAAATAGGGTTATTTATGCCATTGCGCACCATTTGGAAGTGGAGAGCATTAACTTTGAGCATAATTCACGTGTTAGGGTCAAAAACACATTGTGGGTCAAAACATGCTTTTCTCGCTCTGAAAAGCATTTTGCAAGCATAAAAACTGGAAAAGTGAATAACTCAGTCACTTTCAATTCAAACGTGTAACTGAGCTTAAATAGGGTTATTTATGCCATCGCGCACCATTTGGAAGTGAAGAGCAGTTGTTTTGACCACAATTCACGTGTCAGGGTCAAAAACACCTTTTTGGTCAAAAAGTGATTCTCTCGCTCTGAAAAGCATTTTGCACGCATAAAAACTGGAAAAGTGAATAACTCAGTCACTTTCAATGCAAACGTGTAACTGAGTTTAAATAGGGTTATTTATGCCATTGCGCACCATTTGGAAGTGGAGAGCATTAACTTTGAGCATAATTCACGTGTTAGGGTCAAAAACACATTGTGGGTCAAAACATGCTTTTCTCGCTCTGAAAAGCATTTTGCAAGCATAAAAACTGGAAAAGTGAATAACTCAGTCACTTTCAATTCAAACGTATGACTGAGCTTAAATAGGGTTATTTATGCCATTGCGCACCATTTGGAAGTGGAGAGCAGTTGTTTTGAGCATAATTCACGTGTCAGGGTCAAAAACACATTGTGGGTCAAAACATGCTTTTCTCGCTCTGAAAAGCATTTTGCAAGCATAAAAACTGGAGAAGTGAATAACTCAGTCACTTTCAATTCAAACGTGTAACTGAGCTTAAATAGGGTTATTTATGCCATTGTGCACCATTTGGAAGTGGAGAGCAGTTGTTTTGAGCACACTTCACGTGTCAGGGTCAAAAACACCTTTTGGGTCAAAAAGTGATTCTCTCGCTCTGAAAAGCATTTTGCACGCATAAAAACTGGAAAAGTGAATAATTCAGTCACTTTCAATTCAAACGTGTAACTGAGCTTAAATAGGGTTATTTATGCCATTGCGCACCATTTGGAAGTGGAGAGCAGTTGTTTTGAGCACACTTCACGTGTCAGGGTCAAAAACAGATTTTTGGTCAAAAAGTGATTCTCTCGCTCTGAAAAGCATTTTGCACGTATAAAAACTGGAAAAGTTGATAACTCAGTCACTTTCAATGCAAACGTGGAACTGAGCTTAAATGAGGTTATTTATGCCATTGCGCACCATTTAGAAGTGGAGAGCATTTGTTTTGAGCAAAATTCACGTGTCAGGGTCAAAAACACATTTATGGTCAAAAAGTGATTCTCTCGCTCTGAAAAGCATTTTGCACGCATAAAAACTGGAAAAGTTGATAACTCAGTCACTTTCAATGCAAACGTGTAACTGAGCTTAAATAGGGTTATTTATGCCATTGCGCACCATTTGGAAGTGGAGAGCATTTGTTTTGAGCAAAATTCACGTGTCAGGGTCAAAAACACCTTTTTGGTCAAAAAGTGATTCTCTCGCTCTGAAAAGCATTTTGCACGCATAAAAACTGGAAAAGTGAATAACTCAGTCACTTTCAATGCAAACGTGTAACAGAGCTTAAATGGGGTTATTTATGCCATTGCGCACCATTTAGAAGTGGAGAGCATTTGTTTTGAGCAATATTCACGTGTCAGGGTCAAAAACACATTTTTGGTCAAAAAGTGATTCTCTCGCTCTGAAAAGCATTTTGCACGCATAAAAACTGGAAAAGTTGATAACTCAGTCACTTTCAATGCAAACTTGTAACTGAGCTTAAATAGGGTTATTTATGCCATTGCGCACCATTTGGAAGTGGAGAGCAGTTGTTTTGAGCATAATTCACGTGTCAGGGTCAAAAACACATTGTGGGTCAAAACATGCTTTTCTCGCTTTGAAAAGCATTTTGCAAGCATAAAAACTGGAAAAGTGAATAACTCAGTCACTTTCAATTCAAACGTGTAACTGAGCTTAAATAGGGTTATTTATGCCATCGCGCACCATTTGGAAGTGAAGAGCAGTTGTTTTGAGCACAATTCACGTGTCAGGGTCAAAAACACCTTTTTGGTCAAAAAGCAATTCTCTCGCTCTGAAAAGCATTTTGCACGCATAAAAACTGGAAAAGTGAATAACTCAGTAACTTTCAATGCAAACGTGTAACTGAGCTTAAATAGGGTTATTGATGCCATTGCGCACCATTTGGAAGTGAAGAGCATTAACTTTGAGCATAATTCACGTGTTAGGGTCAAAAACACATTGCGGGTCAAAACATGCTTTTCTCGCTCTGAAAAGCATTTTGCAAGCATAAAAACTGGAAAAGTGAATAACTCAGTCACTTTCAATGCAAACGTGTAACTGAGCTTAAATAGGGTTATTTATGCCATTGCGCACCATTTGGAAGTGGAGAGCAGTTGTTTTGAGCACACTTCACGTGTTAGGGTCAAAAACACCTTTTGGGTCAAAAAGTGATTCTCTCGCTCTGAAAAGCATTTTGCACGCATAAAAACTGGAAAAGTGAATAATTCAGTCACTTTCAATTCAAACGTGTAACTGAGCTTAAATAGGGTTATTTATGCCATTGCGCACCATTTGGAAGTGGAGAGCAGTTGTTTTGAGCACACTTCATGTGTCAGGGTCAAAAACACATTTTTGGTCAAAAAGTGATTCTCTCGCTCTGAAAAGCATTTTGCACGTATAAAAACTGGAAAAGTGAATAACTCAGTCACTTTCAATGCAAACGTGTAACAGAGCTTAAATGGGGTTATTTATGCCATTGCACACCATTTAGAAGTGGAGAGCATTTGGTTTGAGCAATATTCACGTGTCAGGGTCAAAAACACATTTTTGGTCAAAAAGTGATTCTCTCGCTCTGAAAAGCATTTTGCACGCATAAAAACTGGAAAAGTTGATAACTCAGTCACTTTCAATGCAAACGTGTAACTGAGCTTAAATAGGGTTATTTATGCCATTGCGCACCATTTGGAAGTGGAGAGCATTAACTTTGAGCATAATTCACGTGTTAGGGTCAAAAACACATTGTGGGTCAAAACATGCTTTTCTCGCTCTGAAAAGCATTTTGCACGCATAAAAACTGGAAAAGTGAATAACTCAGTCACTTTCAATGCAAACGTGTAACTGAGCTTAAATTGGGTTATTTATGCCATTGCGCACCATTTGGAAGTGGAGAGCATTTGTTTTGAGCAAAATTCACGTGTCAGGGTCAAAAACACCTTTTTGGTCAAAAAGTGATTCTCTCGCTCTGAAAAGCATTTTGCACGCATAAAAACTGGAAAAGTGAATAACTCAGTCACTTTCAATGCAAACGTGTAACAGAGCTTAAATGGGGTTATTTATGCCATTGCGCACCATTTAGAAGTGGAGAGCATTTGTTTTGAGCAATATTCACGTGTCAGGGTCAAAAACACATTTTTGGTCAAAAAGTGATTCTCTCGCTCTGAAAAGCATTTTGCACGCATAAAAACTGGAAAAGTTGATAACTCAGTCACTTTCAATGCAAACTTGTAACTGAGCTTAAATAGGGTTATTGATGCCATTGCGCACCATTTGGAAGTGAAGAGCAGTTGTTTTGAGCACACTTCACGTGTTAGGGTCAAAAACACCTTTTGGGTCAAAAAGTGATTCTCTCGCTCTGAAAAGCATTTTGCACGCATAAAAACTGGAAAAGTGAATAATTCAGTCACTTTCAATTCAAACGTGTAACTGAGCTTAAATAGGGTTATTTATGCCATTGCGCACCATTTGGAAGTGGAGAGCAGTTGTTTTGAGCACACTTCATGTGTCAGGGTCAAAAACACATTTTTGGTCAAAAAGTGATTCTCTCGCTCTGAAAAGCATTTTGCACGTATAAAAACTGGAAAAGTGAATAACTCAGTCACTTTCAATGCAAACGTGTAACAGAGCTTAAATGGGGTTATTTATGCCATTGCACACCATTTAGAAGTGGAGAGCATTTGGTTTGAGCAATATTCACGTGTCAGGGTCAAAAACACATTTTTGGTCAAAAAGTGATTCTCTCGCTCTGAAAAGCATTTTGCACGCATAAAAACTGGAAAAGTTGATAACTCAGTCACTTTCAATGCAAACGTGTAACTGAGCTTAAATAGGGTTATTTATGCCATTGCGCACCATTTGGAAGTGGAGAGCAGTTGTTTTGAGCATAATTCACGTGTCAGGGTCAAAAACACATTGTGGGTCAAAACATGCTTTTCTCGCTCTGAAAAGCATTTTGCAAGCATAAAAACTGGAGAAGTGAATAACTCAGTCACTTTCAATTCAAACGTGTAACTGAGCTTAAATAGGGTTATTTATGCCACTGTGCACCATTTGGAAGTGGAGAGCAGTTGTTTTGAGCACACTTCACGTGTCAGGGTCAAAAACACCTTTTGGGTCAAAAAGTGATTCTCTCGCTCTGAAAAGCATTTTGCACGCATAAAAACTGGAAAAGTGAATAATTCAGTCACTTTCAATTCAAACGTGTAACTGAGCTTAAATAGGGTTATTTATGCCATTGCGCACCATTTGGAAGTGGAGAGCAGTTGTTTTGAGCACACTTCACGTGTCAGGGTCAAAAACAGATTTTTGGTCAAAAAGTGATTCTCTCGCTCTGAAAAGCATTTTGCACGTATAAAAACTGGAAAAGTTGATAACTCAGTCACTTTCAATGCAAACGTGTAACTGAGCTTAAATGAGGTTATTTATGCCATTGCGCACCATTTAGAAGTGGAGAGCATTTGTTTTGAGCAAAATTCACGTGTCAGGGTCAAAAACACATTTATGGTCAAAAAGTGATTCTCTCGCTCTGAAAAGCATTTTGCACGCATAAAAACTGGAAAAGTGAATAACTCAGTCACTTTCAATGCAAACGTGTAACTGAGCTTAAATAGGGTTATTTATGCCATTGCGCACCATTTGGAAGTGAAGAGCATTTGTCTTGAGCAAAATTCACGTGTTAGGGTCAAAAACACCTTTTGGGTCAAAAAGTGATTCTCTCGCTCTGAAAAGCATTTTGCACGCATAAAAACTGGAAAAGTGAATAACTCAGTCACTTTCAATGCAAACGTGTAACTGAGCTTAAATTGGGTTATTTATGCCATTGCGCACCATTTGGAAGTGGAGAGCATTTGTTTTGAGCAAAATTCACGTGTCAGGGTCAAAAACACCTTTTTGGTCAAAAAGTGATTCTCTCGCTCTGAAAAGCATTTTGCACGCATAAAAACTGGAAAAGTGAATAACTCAGTCACTTTCAATGCAAACGTGTAACAGAGCTTAAATGGGGTTATTTATGCCATTGCGCACCATTTAGAAGTGGAGAGCATTTGTTTTGAGCAATATTCACGTGTCAGGGTCAAAAACACATTTTTGGTCAAAAAGTGATTCTCTCGCTCTGAAAAGCATTTTGCACGCATAAAAACTGGAAAAGTTGATAACTCAGTCACTTTCAATGCAAACTTGTAACTGAGCTTAAATAGGGTTATTTATGCCATTGCGCACCATTTGGAAGTGGAGAGCAGTTGTTTTGAGCATAATTCACGTGTCAGGGTCAAAAACACATTGTGGGTCAAAACATGCTTTTCTCGCTTTGAAAAGCATTTTGCAAGCATAAAAACTGGAAAAGTGAATAACTCAGTCACTTTCAATTCAAACGTGTAACTGAGCTTAAATAGGGTTATTTATGCCATCGCGCACCATTTGGAAGTGAAGAGCAGTTGTTTTGAGCACAATTCACGTGTCAGGGTCAAAAACACCTTTTTGGTCAAAAAGCAATTCTCTCGCTCTGAAAAGCATTTTGCACGCATAAAAACTGGAAAAGTGAATAACTCAGTAACTTTCAATGCAAACGTGTAACTGAGCTTAAATAGGGTTATTGATGCCATTGCGCACCATTTGGAAGTGAAGAGCATTAACTTTGAGCATAATTCACGTGTTAGGGTCAAAAACACATTGCGGGTCAAAACATGCTTTTCTCGCTCTGAAAAGCATTTTGCAAGCATAAAAACTGGAAAAGTGAATAACTCAGTCACTTTCAATGCAAACGTGTAACTGAGCTTAAATAGGGTTATTTATGCCATTGCGCACCATTTGGAAGTGGAGAGCAGTTGTTTTGAGCACACTTCACGTGTTAGGGTCAAAAACACCTTTTGGGTCAAAAAGTGATTCTCTCGCTCTGAAAAGCATTTTGCACGCATAAAAACTGGAAAAGTGAATAATTCAGTCACTTTCAATTCAAACGTGTAACTGAGCTTAAATAGGGTTATTTATGCCATTGCGCACCATTTGGAAGTGGAGAGCAGTTGTTTTGAGCACACTTCATGTGTCAGGGTCAAAAACACATTTTTGGTCAAAAAGTGATTCTCTCGCTCTGAAAAGCATTTTGCACGTATAAAAACTGGAAAAGTGAATAACTCAGTCACTTTCAATGCAAACGTGTAACAGAGCTTAAATGGGGTTATTTATGCCATTGCACACCATTTAGAAGTGGAGAGCATTTGGTTTGAGCAATATTCACGTGTCAGGGTCAAAAACACATTTTTGGTCAAAAAGTGATTCTCTCGCTCTGAAAAGCATTTTGCACGCATAAAAACTGGAAAAGTTGATAACTCAGTCACTTTCAATGCAAACGTGTAACTGAGCTTAAATAGGGTTATTTATGCCATTGCGCACCATTTGGAAGTGGAGAGCAGTTGTTTTGAGCACACTTCATGTGTCAGGGTCAAAAACACATTTTTGGTCAAAAAGTGATTCTCTCGCTCTGAAAAGCATTTTGCACGTATAAAAACTGGAAAAGTGAATAACTCAGTCACTTTCAATGCAAACGTGTAACAGAGCTTAAATGGGGTTATTTATGCCATTGCGCACCATTTAGAAGTGGAGAGCATTTGTTTTGAGCAATATTCACGTGTCAGGGTCAAAAACACATTTTTGGTCAAAAAGTGATTCTCTCGCTCTGAAAAGCATTTTGCACGCATAAAAACTGGAAAAGTTGATAACTCAGTCACTTTCAATGCAAACGTGTAACTGAGCTTAAATAGGGTTATTTATGCCATTGCGCACCATTTGGAAGTGGAGAGCATTAACTTTGAGCATAATTCACGTGTTAGGGTCAAAAACACATTGTGGGTCAAAACATGCTTTTCTCGCTCTGAAAAGCATTTTGCAAGCATAAAAACTGGAAAAGTGAATAACTCAGTCACTTTCAATTCAAACGTGTAACTGAGCTTAAATAGGGTTATTTATGCCATCGCGCACCATTTGGAAGTGAAGAGCAGTTGTTTTGACCACAATTCACGTGTCAGGGTCAAAAACACCTTTTTGGTCAAAAAGTGATTCTCTCGCTCTGAAAAGCATTTTGCACGCATAAAAACTGGAAAAGTGAATAACTCAGTCACTTTCAATGCAAACGTGTAACTGAGTTTAAATAGGGTTATTTATGCCATTGCGCACCATTTGGAAGTGGAGAGCATTAACTTTGAGCATAATTCACGTGTTAGGGTCAAAAACACATTGTGGGTCAAAACATGCTTTTCTCGCTCTGAAAAGCATTTTGCAAGCATAAAAACTGGAAAAGTGAATAACTCAGTCACTTTCAATTCAAACGTATGACTGAGCTTAAATAGGGTTATTTATGCCATTGCGCACCATTTGGAAGTGGAGAGCAGTTGTTTTGAGCATAATTCACGTGTCAGGGTCAAAAACACATTGTGGGTCAAAACATGCTTTTCTCGCTCTGAAAAGCATTTTGCAAGCATAAAAACTGGAGAAGTGAATAACTCAGTCACTTTCAATTCAAACGTGTAACTGAGCTTAAATAGGGTTATTTATGCCATTGTGCACCATTTGGAAGTGGAGAGCAGTTGTTTTGAGCACACTTCACGTGTCAGGGTCAAAAACACCTTTTGGGTCAAAAAGTGATTCTCTCGCTCTGAAAAGCATTTTGCACGCATAAAAACTGGAAAAGTGAATAATTCAGTCACTTTCAATTCAAACGTGTAACTGAGCTTAAATAGGGTTATTTATGCCATTGCGCACCATTTGGAAGTGGAGAGCAGTTGTTTTGAGCACACTTCACGTGTCAGGGTCAAAAACAGATTTTTGGTCAAAAAGTGATTCTCTCGCTCTGAAAAGCATTTTGCACGTATAAAAACTGGAAAAGTTGATAACTCAGTCACTTTCAATGCAAACGTGGAACTGAGCTTAAATGAGGTTATTTATGCCATTGCGCACCATTTAGAAGTGGAGAGCATTTGTTTTGAGCAAAATTCACGTGTCAGGGTCAAAAACACATTTATGGTCAAAAAGTGATTCTCTCGCTCTGAAAAGCATTTTGCACGCATAAAAACTGGAAAAGTGAATAACTCAGTCACTTTCAATGCAAACGTGTAACTGAGCTTAAATAGGGTTATTTATGCCATTGCGCACCATTTGGAAGTGAAGAGCATTTGTCTTGAGCAAAATTCACGTGTTAGGGTCAAAAACACCTTTTGGGTCAAAAAGTGATTCTCTCGCTCTGAAAAGCATTTTGCACGCATAAAAACTGGAAAAGTGAATAACTCAGTCACTTTCAATGCAAACGTGTAACTGAGCTTAAATTGGGTTATTTATGCCATTGCGCACCATTTGGAAGTGGAGAGCATTTGTTTTGAGCAAAATTCACGTGTCAGGGTCAAAAACACCTTTTTGGTCAAAAAGTGATTCTCTCGCTCTGAAAAGCATTTTGCACGCATAAGAACTGGAAAAGTGAATAACTCAGTCACTTTCAATTCAAACGTGTTACTGACCTTAAATGGGGTTATTTATGCCATTGCGCACCATTTGGAAGTGGAGAGCAGTTTTGAGCACACTTCACGTGTCAGGGTCAAAAACACCTTTTGGGTCAAAAAGTGATTCTCTCGCTCTGAAAAGCATTTTGCACGCATAAAAACTGGAAAAGTTGATAACTCAGTCACTTTCAATGCAAACGTGTAACTGAGCTTAAATAGGGTTATTTATGCCATTGCGCACCATTTGGAAGTGGAGAGCATTAACTTTGAGCATAATTCACGTGTTAGGGTCAAAAACACATTGCGGGTCAAAACATGCTTTTCTCGCTCTGAAAAGCATTTTGCAAGCATAAAAACTGGAAAAGTGAATAACTCAGTCACTTTCAATTCAAACGTGTAACTGAGCTTAAATAGGGTTATTTATGCCATTGCGCACCATTTGGAAGTGGAGAGCAGTTGTTTTGAGCACACTTCATGTGTCAGGGTCAAAAACACATTTTTGGTCAAAAAGTGATTCTCTCGCTCTGAAAAGCATTTTGCACGTATAAAAACTGGAAAAGTGAATAACTCAGTCACTTTCAATGCAAACGTGTAACAGAGCTTAAATGGGGTTATTTATGCCATTGCGCACCATTTAGAAGTGGAGAGCATTTGTTTTGAGCAATATTCACGTGTCAGGGTCAAAAACACATTTTTGGTCAAAAAGTGATTCTCTCGCTCTGAAAAGCATTTTGCACGCATAAAAACTGGAAAAGTTGATAACTCAGTCACTTTCAATGCAAACGTGTAACTGAGCTTAAATAGGGTTATTTATGCCATTGCGCACCATTTGGAAGTGGAGAGCATTAACTTTGAGCATAATTCACGTGTTAGGGTCAAAAACACATTGTGGGTCAAAACATGCTTTTCTCGCTCTGAAAAGCATTTTGCAAGCATAAAAACTGGAAAAGTGAATAACTCAGTCACTTTCAATTCAAACGTGTAACTGAGCTTAAATATGGTTAATTATGCCATTGCGCACCATTTGGAAGTGGAGAGCAGTTGTTTTGAGCACACTTCACGTGTCAGGGTCAAAAACACCTTTTGGGTCAAAAAGTGATTCTCTCGCTCTGAAAAGCATTTTGCACGCATAAAAACTGGAAAAGTGAATAATTCAGTCACTTTCAATTCAAACGTGTAACTGAGCTTAAATAGGGTTATTTATGCCATTGCGCACTTTTTGGAAGTGGAGAGCAGTTGTTTTGAGCATAATTCACGTGTCAGGGTCAAAAACATATTGTGGGTCAAAACATGCTTTTCTCGCTCTGAAAAGCATTTTGCAAGCATAAAAACTGGAAAAGTGAATAACTCAGTCACTTTCAATTCAAACGTGTAACTGAGCTTAAATAGGGTTATTTATGCCATTGCGCACCATTTGGAAGTGGAGAGCAGTTGTTTTGAGCACACTTCACGTGTCAGGGTCAAAAACACATTTTTGGTCAAAAAGTGATTCTCTCGCTCTGAAAAGCATTTTGCACGCATAAAAACTGGAAAAGTGAATAACTCAGTCACTTTCAATGCAAACGTGTAACAGAGCTTAAATGGGGTTATTTATGCCATTGCGCACCATTTAGAAGTGGAGAGCATTTGTTTTGAGCAATATTCACGTGTCAGGGTCAAAAACACATTTTTGGTCATAAAGTGATTCTCTCGCTCTGAAAAGCATTTTGCACGCATAAAAACTGGAAAAGTTGATAACTCAGTCACTTTTAATGCAAACGTGTAACTGAGCTTAAATAGGGTTATTTATGCCATCGCGCACCATTTGGAAGTGAAGAGCAGTTGTTTTGAGCACAATTCACGTGTCAGGGTCAAAAACACCTTTTTGGTCAAAAAGTGATTCTCTCGCTCTGAAAAGCATTTTGCACGCATAAAAACTGGAAAAGTGAATAACTCAGTAACTTTCAATGCAAACGTGTAACTGAGCTTAAATAGGGTTATTTATGCCATTGCGCACCATTTGGAAGTGGAGAGCAGTTGTTTTGAGCACACTTCACGTGTCAGGGTCAAAAACACCTTTTGGGTCAAAAAGTGATTCTCTCGCTCTGAAAAGCATTTTGCACGTATAAAAACTGGAAAAGTGAATAACTCAGTCACTTTCAATGCAAACGTGTAACAGAGCTTAAATGGGGTTATTTATGCCATTGCGCACCATTTAGAAGTGGAGAGCATTTGTTTTGAGCAATATTCACGTGTCAGGGTCAAAAACACATTTTTGGTCAAAAAGTGATTCTCTCGCTCTGAAAAGCATTTTGCACGCATAAAAACTGGAAAAGTTGATAACTCAGTCACTTTCAATGCAAACGTGTAACTGAGCTTAAATAGGGTTATTTATGCCATTGCGCACCATTTGGAAGTGGAGAGCATTAACTTTGAGCATAATTCACGTGTTAGGGTCAAAAACACATTGTGGGTCAAAACATGCTTTTCTCGCTCTGAAAAGCATTTTGCAAGCATAAAAACTGGAAAAGTGAATAACTCAGTCACTTTCAATTCAAACGTGTAACTGAGCTTAAATAGGGTTAATTATGCCATTGCGCACCATTTGGAAGTGGAGAGCAGTTGTTTTGAGCACACTTCACGTGTCAGGGTCAAAAACACCTTTTGGGTCAAAAAGTGATTCTCTCGCTCTGAAAAGCATTTTGCACGCATAAAAACTGGAAAAGTGAATAATTCAGTCACTTTCAATTCAAACGTGTAACTGAGCTTAAATAGGGTTATTTATGCCATTGCGCACCATTTGGAAGTGGAGAGCAGTTGTTTTGAGCACACTTCACGTGTCAGGGTCAAAAACACATTTTTGGTCAAAAAGTGATTCTCTCGCTCTGAAAAGCATTTTGCACGTATAAAAACTGGAAAAGTTGATAACTCAGTCACTTTCAATTCAAACGTGTAACTGAGCTTAAATAGGGTTATTTATGCCATTGCGCACTTTTTGGAAGTGGAGAGCAGTTGTTTTGAGCATAATTCACGTGTCAGGGTCAAAAACATATTGTGGGTCAAAACATGCTTTTCTCGCTCTGAAAAGCATTTTGCAAGCATAAAAACTGGAAAAGTGAATAACTCAGTCACTTTCAATGCAAACGTGTAACTGAGCTTAAATAGGGTTATTTATGCCATCGCGCACCATTTGGAAGTGAAGAGCAGTTGTTTTGAGCACAATTCACGTGTCAGGGTCAAAAACACCTTTTTGGTCAAAAAGTGATTCTCTCGCTCTGAAAAGCATTTTGCACGCATAAAAACTGGAAAAGTGAATAACTCAGTAACTTTCAATGCAAACGTGTAACTGAGCTTAAATAGGGTTATTTATGCCATTGCGCACCATTTGGAAGTGGAGAGCAGTTGTTTTGAGCACACTTCACGTGTCAGGGTCAAAAACACCTTTTGGGTCAAAAAGTGATTCTCTCGCTCTGAAAAGCATTTTGCACGCAAAAAAACTGGAAAAGTGAATAATTCAGTCACTTTCAATTCAAAAGTGTAACAGAGCTTAAATAGGGTTATTTATGCCATTGCGCACCATTTGGAAGTGGAGAGCAGTTGTTTTGAGCACACTTCACGTGTCAGGGTCAAAAACACATTTTTGGTCAAAAAGTGATTCTCTCGCTCTGAAAAGCATTTTGCACGTATAAAAACTGGAAAAGTGAATAACTCAGTCACTTTCAATGCAAACGTGTAACTGAGCTTAAATAGGGTTATTTATGCCATTGCGCACCATTTGGAAGTGAAGAGCATTAACTTTGAGCATAATTCACGTGTTAGGGTCAAAAACACATTGTGGGTCAAAACATGCTTTTCTCGCTCTGAAAAGCATTTTGCAAGCATAAAAACTGGAAAAGTGAATAACTCAGTCACTTTCAATTCAAACGTGTAACTGAGCTTAAATAGGGTTATTTATGCCATTGCGCACCATTTGGAAGTGGAGAGCAGTTGTTTTGAGCATAATTCACGTGTCAGGGTCAAAAACACATTGTGGGTCAAAACATGCTTTTCTCGCTCTGAAAAGCATTTTGCAAGCATTAAAACTGGAAAAGTGAATAACTCAGTCACTTTCAATGCAAACGTGTAACTGAGTTTAAATAGGGTTATTTATGCCATTGCACACCATTTGGAAGTGGAGAGCATTAACTTTGAGCATAATTCACGTGTTAGGGTCAAAAACACATTGTGGGTCAAAACATGCTTTTCTCGCTCTGAAAAGCATTTTGCAAGCATAAAAACTGGAAAAGTGAATAACTCAGTCACTTTCAATTCAAACGTATGACTGAGCTTAAATAGGGTTATTTATGCCATTGCGCACCATTTGGAAGTGGAGAGCAGTTGTTTTGAGCATAATTCACGTGTCAGGGTCAAAAACACATTGTGGGTCAAAACATACTTTTCTCGCTCTGAAAAGCATTTTGCAAGCATAAAAACTGGAGAAGTGAATAACTCAGTCACTTTCAATTCAAACGTGTAACTGAGCTTAAATAGGGTTATTTATGCCATTGTGCACCATTTGGAAGTGGAGAGCAGTTGTTTTGAGCACACTTCACGTGTCAGGGTCAAAAACAACTTTTGGGTCAAAAAGTGATTCTCTCGCTCTGAAATGCATTTTGCACGCATAAAAACTGGAAAAGTGAATAATTCAGTCACTTTCAATTCAAACGTGTAACTGAGCTTAAATAGGGTTATTTATGCCATTGCGCACCATTTGGAAGTGGAGAGCAGTTGTTTTGAGCACACTTCACGTGTCAGGGTCAAAAACAGATTTTTGGTCAAAAAGTGATTCTCTCGCTCTGAAAAGCATTTTGCACGTATAAAAACTGGAAAAGTTGATAACTCAGTCACTTTCAATGCAAACGTGTAACTGAGCTTAAATGAGGTTATTTATGCCATTGCGCACCATTTAGAAGTGGAGAGCATTTGTTTTGAGCAAAATTCACGTGTCAGGGTCAAAAACACATTTATGGTCAAAAAGTGATTCTCTCGCTCTGAAAAGCATTTTGCACGCATAAAAACTGGAAAAGTGAATAACTCAGTCACTTTCAATGCAAAGTTGTAACTGAGCTTAAATAGGGTTATTTATGCCATTGCGCACCATTTGGAAGTGGAGAGCAGTTGTTTTGAGCATAATTCACGTGTCAGGGTCAAAAACACATTGTGGGTCAAAACATGCTTTTCTCGCTCTGAAAAGCATTTTGCAAGCATAAAAACTGGAAAAGTGAATAACTCAGTCACTTTCAATTCAAACGTGTAACTGAGCTTAAATAGGGTTATTTATGCCATCGCGCACCATTTGGAAGTGAAGAGCAGTTGTTTTGAGCACAATTCACGTGTCAGGGTCAAAAACACCTTTTTGGTCAAAAAGTGATTCTCTCGCTCTGAAAAGCATTTTGCACGCATAAAAACTGGAAAAGTGAATAACTCAGTAACTTTCAATGCAAACGTGTAACTGAGCTTAAATAGGGTTATTTATGCCATTGCGCACCATTTGGAAGTGGAGAGCAGTTGTTTTGAGCACACTTCACGTGTCAGGGTCAAAAACACCTTTTGGGTCAAAAAGTGATTCTCTCGCTCTGAAAAGCATTTTGCACGCATAAAAACTGGAAAAGTGAATAATTCAGTCACTTTCAATTCAAAAGTGTAACAGAGCTTAAATAGGGTTATTTATGCCATTGCGCACCATTTGGAAGTGGAGAGCAGTTGTTTTGAGCACACTTCACGTGTCAGGGTCAAAAACACATTTTTGGTCAAAAAGTGATTCTCTCGCTCTGAAAAGCATTTTGCACGTATAAAAACTGGAAAAGTGAATAACTCAGTCACTTTCAATGCAAACGTGTAACTGAGCTTAAATGGGGTTATTTATGCCATTGCGCACCATTTAGAAGTGGAGAGCATTTGTTTTGAGCAATATTCACGTGTCAGGGTCAAAAACACATTTTTGATCAAAAAGTGATTCTCTCGCTCTGAAAAGCATTTTGCACGCATAAAAACTGGAAAAGTGAATAACTCAGTCACTTTCAATGCAAACGTGTAACAGAGCTTAAATGGGGTTATTTATGCCATTGCGCACCATTTAGAAGTGGAGAGCATTTGTTTTGAGCAATATTCACGTGTCAGGGTCAAAAACACATTTTTGGTCAAAAAGTGATTCTCTCGCTCTGAAAAGCATTTTGCACGCATAAAAACTGGAAAAGTTGATAACTCAGTCACTTTCAATGCAAACTTGTAACTGAGCTTAAATAGGGTTATTTATGCCATTGCGCACCATTTGGAAGTGGAGAGCAGTTGTTTTGAGCATAATTCACGTGTCAGGGTCAAAAACACATTGTGGGTCAAAACATGCTTTTCTCGCTGTGAAAAGCATTTTGCAAGCATAAAAACTGGAAAAGTGAATAACTCAGTCACTTTCAATTCAAACGTGTAACTGAGCTTAAATAGGGTTATTTATGCCATCGCGCACCATTTGGAAGTGAAGAGCAGTTGTTTTGAGCACAATTCACGTGTCAGGGTCAAAAACACCTTTTTGGTTAAAAAGCTATTCTCTCGCTCTGAAAAGCATTTTGCACGCATAAAAACTGGAAAAGTGAATAACTCAGTAACTTTCAATGCAAACGTGTAACTGAGCTTAAATAGGGTTATTGATGCCATTGCGCACCATTTGGAAGTGAAGAGCATTAACTTTGAGCATAATTCACGTGTTAGGGTCAAAAACACATTGTGGGTCAAAACATGCTTTTCTCGCTCTGAAAAGCATTTTGCAAGCATAAAAACTGGAAAAGTGAATAACTCAGTCACTTTCAATTCAAACGTGTAACTGAGCTTAAATAGGGTTATTTATGCCATTGCGCACCATTTGGAAGTGGAGAGCAGTTGTTTTGAGCATAATTCACGTGTCAGGGTCAAAAACACATTGTGGGTCAAAACATGCTTTTCTCGCTCTGAAAAGCATTTTGCAAGCATAAAAACTGGAGAAGTGAATAACTCAGTCACTTTCAATTCAAACGTGTAACTGAGCTTAAATAGGGTTATTTATGCCATCGCGCACCATTTGGAAGTGAAGAGCAGTTGTTTTGAGCACAATTCACGTGTCAGGGTCAAAAACACCTTTTTGGTCAAAAAGTGATTCTCTCGCTCTGAAAAGCATTTTGCACGCATAAAAACTGGAAAAGTGAATAACTCAGTAACTTTCAATGCAAACGTGTAACTGAGCTTAAATAGGGTTATTTATGCCATTGCGCACCATTTGGAAGTGGAGAGCAGTTGTTTTGAGCACACTTCACGTGTCAGGGTCAAAAACACCTTTTGGGTCAAAAAGTGATTCTCTCGCTCTGAAAAGCATTTTGCACGCATAAAAACTGGAAAAGTGAATAATTCAGTCACTTTCAATTCAAAAGTGTAACAGAGCTTAAATAGGGTTATTTATGCCATTGCGCACCATTTGGAAGTGGAGAGCAGTTGTTTTGAGCACACTTCACGTGTCAGGGTCAAAAACACATTTTTGGTCAAAAAGTGATTCTCTCGCTCTGAAAAGCATTTTGCACGTATAAAAACTGGAAAAGTGAATAACTCAGTCACTTTCAATGCAAACGTGTAACTGAGCTTAAATGGGGTTATTTATGCCATTGCGCACCATTTAGAAGTGGAGAGCATTTGTTTTGAGCAATATTCACGTGTCAGGGTCAAAAACACATTTTTGATCAAAAAGTGATTCTCTCGCTCTGAAAAGCATTTTGCACGCATAAAAACTGGAAAAGTGAATAACTCAGTCACTTTCAATGCAAACGTGTAACAGAGCTTAAATGGGGTTATTTATGCCATTGCGCACCATTTAGAAGTGGAGAGCATTTGTTTTGAGCAATATTCACGTGTCAGGGTCAAAAACACATTTTTGGTCAAAAAGTGATTCTCTCGCTCTGAAAAGCATTTTGCACGCATAAAAACTGGAAAAGTTGATAACTCAGTCACTTTCAATGCAAACTTGTAACTGAGCTTAAATAGGGTTATTTATGCCATTGCGCACCATTTGGAAGTGGAGAGCAGTTGTTTTGAGCATAATTCACGTGTCAGGGTCAAAAACACATTGTGGGTCAAAACATGCTTTTCTCGCTTTGAAAAGCATTTTGCAAGCATAAAAACTGGAAAAGTGAATAACTCAGTCACTTTCAATTCAAACGTGTAACTGAGCTTAAATAGGGTTATTTATGCCATCGCGCACCATTTGGAAGTGAAGAGCAGTTGTTTTGAGCACAATTCACGTGTCAGGGTCAAAAACACCTTTTTGGTTAAAAAGCTATTCTCTCGCTCTGAAAAGCATTTTGCACGCATAAAAACTGGAAAAGTGAATAACTCAGTAACTTTCAATGCAAACGTGTAACTGAGCTTAAATAGGGTTATTGATGCCATTGCGCACCATTTGGAAGTGAAGAGCATTAACTTTGAGCATAATTCACGTGTTAGGGTCAAAAACACATTGTGGGTCAAAACATGCTTTTCTCGCTCTGAAAAGCATTTTGCAAGCATAAAAACTGGAAAAGTGAATAACTCAGTCACTTTCAATTCAAACGTGTAACTGAGCTTAAATAGGGTTATTTATGCCATTGCGCACCATTTGGAAGTGGAGAGCAGTTGTTTTGAGCATAATTCACGTGTCAGGGTCAAAAACACATTGTGGGTCAAAACATGCTTTTCTCGCTCTGAAAAGCATTTTGCAAGCATAAAAACTGGAGAAGTGAATAACTCAGTCACTTTCAATTCAAACGTGTAACTGAGCTTAAATAGGGTTATTTATGCCATTGTGCACCATTTGGAAGTGGAGAGCAGTTGTTTTGAGCACACTTCACGTGTCAGGGTCAAAAACACCTTTTGGGTCAAAAAGTGATTCTCTCGCTCTGAAAAGCATTTTGCACGCATAAAAACTGGAAAAGTGAATAATTCAGTCACTTTCAATTCAAACGTGTAACTGAGCTTAAATAGGGTTATTTATGCCATTGCGCACCATTTGGAAGTGGAGAGCAGTTGTTTTGAGCACACTTCACGTGTCAGGGTCAAAAACACATTTTTGGTCAAAAAGTGATTCTCTCGCTCTGAAAAGCATTTTGCACGTATAAAAACTGGAAAAGTTGATAACTCAGTCACTTTCAATTCAAACGTGTAACTGAGCTTAAATAGGGTTATTTATGCCATTGCGCACTTTTTGGAAGTGGAGAGCAGTTGTTTTGAGCATAATTCACGTGTCAGGGTCAAAAACATATTGTGGGTCAAAACATGCTTTTCTCGCTCTGAAAAGCATTTTGCAAGCATAAAAACTGGAAAAGTGAATAACTCAGTCACTTTCAATTCAAACGTGTAACTGAGCTTAAATAGGGTTATTTATGCCATTGCGCACCATTTGGAAGTGGAGAGCAGTTGTTTTGAGCACACTTCACGTGTCAGGGTCAAAAACACATTTTTGGTCAAAAAGTGATTCTCTCGCTCTGAAAAGCATTTTGCACGCATAAAAACTGGAAAAGTGAATAACTCAGTCACTTTCAATGCAAACGTGTAACTGAGCTTAAATGGGGTTATTTATGCCATTGCGCACCATTTAGAAGTGGAGAGCATTTGTTTTGAGCAAAATTCACGTGTCAGGGTCAAAAACACATTTATGGTCAAAAAGTGATTCTCTCGCTCTGAAAAGCATTTTGCACGCATAAAAACTGGAAAAGTTGATAACTCAGTCACTTTCAATTCAAACGTGTAACTGAGCTTAAATAGGGTTAATTATGCCATTGCGCACCATTTGGAAGTGGAGAGCAGTTGTTTTGAGCACACTTCACGTGTCAGGGTCAAAAACACCTTTTGGGTCAAAAAGTGATTCTCTCGCTCTGAAAAGCATTTTGCACGCATAAAAACTGGAAAAGTGAATAACTCAGTCACTTTCAATTCAAAAGTGTAACTGAGCATAAATAGGGTTATTTATGCCATTGCGCACCATTTGGAAGTGGAGAGCAGTTGTTTTGAGCACACTTCACGTGTCAGGGTCAAAAACACATTTTTGGTCAAAAAGTGATTCTCTCGCTCTGAAAAGCATTTTGCACGCATAAAAACTGGAAAAGTGAATAACTCAGTCACTTTCAATGCAAACGTGTAACTGAGCTTAAATGGGGTTATTTATGCCATTGCGCACCATTTAGAAGTGGAGAGCATTTGTTTTGAGCAAAATTCACGTGTCAGGGTCAAAAACACATTTATGGTCAAAAAGTGATTCTCTCGCTCTGAAAAGCATTTTGCACGTATAAAAACTGGAAAAGTGAATAACTCAGTCACTTTCAATGCAAACGTGTAACAGAGCTTAAATGGGGTTATTTATGCCATTGCGCACCATTTAGAAGTGGAGAGCATTTGTTTTGAGCAATATTCACGTGTCAGGGTCAAAAACACATTTTTGGTCAAAAAGTGATTCTCTCGCTCTGAAAAGCATTTTGCACGCATAAAAACTGGAAAAGTTGATAACTCAGTCACTTTCAATGCAAACGTGTAACTGAGCTTAAATAGGGTTATTTATGCCATTGCGCACCATTTGGAAGTGGAGAGCATTAACTTTGAGCATAATTCACGTGTTAGGGTCAAAAACACATTGTGGGTCAAAACATGCTTTTCTCGCTCTGAAAAGCATTTTGCACGCATAAAAACTGGAAAAGTGAATAACTCAGTCACTTTCAATGCAAACGTGTAACTGAGTTTAAATAGGGTTATTTATGCCATTGCGCACCATTTGGAAGTGGAGAGCATTAACTTTGAGCATAATTCACGTGTTAGGGTCAAAAACACATTGTGGGTCAAAACATGCTTTTCTCGCTCTGAAAAGCATTTTGCAAGCATAAAAACTGGAAAAGTGAATAACTCAGTCACTTTCAATTCAAACGTATGACTGAGCTTAAATAGGGTTATTTATGCCATTGCGCACCATTTGGAAGTGGAGAGCAGTTGTTTTGAGCATAATTCACGTGTCAGGGTCAAAAACACATTGTGGGTCAAAACATGCTTTTCTCGCTCTGAAAAGCATTTTGCAAGCATAAAAACTGGAGAAGTGAATAACTCAGTCACTTTCAATTCAAACGTGTAACTGAGCTTAAATAGGGTTATTTATGCCATTGTGCACCATTTGGAAGTGGAGAGCAGTTGTTTTGAGCACACTTCACGTGTCAGGGTCAAAAACACCTTTTGGGTCAAAAAGTGATTCTCTCGCTCTGAAAAGCATTTTGCACGCATAAAAACTGGAGAAGTGAATAACTCAGTCACTTTCAATTCAAACGTGTAACTGAGCTTAAATAGGGTTATTTATGCCATTGTGCACCATTTGGAAGTGGAGAGCAGTTGTTTTGAGCACACTTCACGTGTCAGGGTCAAAAACACCTTTTGGGTCAAAAAGTGATTCTCTCGCTCTGAAAAGCATTTTGCACGCATAAAAACTGGAAAAGTGAATAATTCAGTCACTTTCAATTCAAACGTGTAACTGAGCTTAAATAGGGTTATTTATGCCATTGCGCACCATTTGGAAGTGGAGAGCAGTTGTTTTGAGCACACTTCACGTGTCAGGGTCAAAAACACATTTTTGGTCAAAAAGTGATTCTCTCGCTCTGAAAAGCATTTTGCACGTATAAAAACTGGAAAAGTTGATAACTCAGTCACTTTCAATTCAAACGTGTAACTGAGCTTAAATAGGGTTATTTATGCCATTGCGCACTTTTTGGAAGTGGAGAGCAGTTGTTTTGAGCATAATTCACGTGTCAGGGTCAAAAACATATTGTGGGTCAAAACATGCTTTTCTCGCTCTGAAAAGCATTTTGCAAGCATAAAAACTGGAAAAGTGAATAACTCAGTCACTTTCAATTCAAACGTGTAACTGAGCTTAAATAGGGTTATTTATGCCATTGCGCACCATTTGGAAGTGGAGAGCAGTTGTTTTGAGCACACTTCACGTGTCAGGGTCAAAAACACATTTTTGGTCAAAAAGTGATTCTCTCGCTCTGAAAAGCATTTTGCACGCATAAAAACTGGAAAAGTGAATAACTCAGTCACTTTCAATGCAAACGTGTAACTGAGCTTAAATGGGGTTATTTATGCCATTGCGCACCATTTAGAAGTGGAGAGCATTTGTTTTGAGCAAAATTCACGTGTCAGGGTCAAAAACACATTTATGGTCAAAAAGTGATTCTCTCGCTCTGAAAAGCATTTTGCACGCATAAAAACTGGAAAAGTTGATAACTCAGTCACTTTCAATTCAAACGTGTAACTGAGCTTAAATAGGGTTAATTATGCCATTGCGCACCATTTGGAAGTGGAGAGCAGTTGTTTTGAGCACACTTCACGTGTCAGGGTCAAAAACACCTTTTGGGTCAAAAAGTGATTCTCTCGCTCTGAAAAGCATTTTGCACGCATAAAAACTGGAAAAGTGAATAACTCAGTCACTTTCAATTCAAAAGTGTAACTGAGCATAAATAGGGTTATTTATGCCATTGCGCACCATTTGGAAGTGGAGAGCAGTTGTTTTGAGCACACTTCACGTGTCAGGGTCAAAAACACATTTTTGGTCAAAAAGTGATTCTCTCGCTCTGAAAAGCATTTTGCACGCATAAAAACTGGAAAAGTGAATAACTCAGTCACTTTCAATGCAAACGTGTAACTGAGCTTAAATGGGGTTATTTATGCCATTGCGCACCATTTAGAAGTGGAGAGCATTTGTTTTGAGCAAAATTCACGTGTCAGGGTCAAAAACACATTTATGGTCAAAAAGTGATTCTCTCGCTCTGAAAAGCATTTTGCACGTATAAAAACTGGAAAAGTGAATAACTCAGTCACTTTCAATGCAAACGTGTAACAGAGCTTAAATGGGGTTATTTATGCCATTGCGCACCATTTAGAAGTGGAGAGCATTTGTTTTGAGCAATATTCACGTGTCAGGGTCAAAAACACATTTTTGGTCAAAAAGTGATTCTCTCGCTCTGAAAAGCATTTTGCACGCATAAAAACTGGAAAAGTTGATAACTCAGTCACTTTCAATGCAAACGTGTAACTGAGCTTAAATAGGGTTATTTATGCCATTGCGCACCATTTGGAAGTGGAGAGCATTAACTTTGAGCATAATTCACGTGTTAGGGTCAAAAACACATTGTGGGTCAAAACATGCTTTTCTCGCTCTGAAAAGCATTTTGCACGCATAAAAACTGGAAAAGTGAATAACTCAGTCACTTTCAATGCAACCGTGTAACTGAGTTTAAATAGGGTTATTTATGCCATTGCGCACCATTTGGAAGTGGAGAGCATTAACTTTGAGCATAATTCACGTGTTAGGGTCAAAAACACATTGTGGGTCAAAACATGCTTTTCTCGCTCTGAAAAGCATTTTGCAAGCATAAAAACTGGAAAAGTGAATAACTCAGTCACTTTCAATTCAAACGTATGACTGAGCTTAAATAGGGTTATTTATGCCATTGCGCACCATTTGGAAGTGGAGAGCAGTTGTTTTGAGCATAATTCACGTGTCAGGGTCAAAAACACATTGTGGGTCAAAACATGCTTTTCTCGCTCTGAAAAGCATTTTGCAAGCATAAAAACTGGAGAAGTGAATAACTCAGTCACTTTCAATTCAAACGTGTAACTGAGCTTAAATAGGGTTATTTATGCCATTGTGCACCATTTGGAAGTGGAGAGCAGTTGTTTTGAGCACACTTCACGTGTCAGGGTCAAAAACACCTTTTGGGTCAAAAAGTGATTCTCTCGCTCTGAAAAGCATTTTGCACGCATAAAAACTGGAAAAGTGAATAATTCAGTCACTTTCAATTCAAACGTGTAACTGAGCTTAAATAGGGTTATTTATGCCATTGCGCACCATTTGGAAGTGGAGAGCAGTTGTTTTGAGCACACTTCACGTGTCAGGGTCAAAAACAGATTTTTGGTCAAAAAGTGATTCTCTCGCTCTGAAAAGCATTTTGCACGTATAAAAACTGGAAAAGTTGATAACTCAGTCACTTTCAATGCAAACGTGTAACTGAGCTTAAATGAGGTTATTTATGCCATTGCGCACCATTTAGAAGTGGAGAGCATTTGTTTTGAGCAAAATTCACGTGTCAGGGTCAAAAACACATTTATGGTCAAAAAGTGATTCTCTCGCTCTGAAAAGCATTTTGCACGCATAAAAACTGGAAAAGTGAATAACTCAGTCACTTTCAATGCAAACGTGTAACTGAGCTTAAATAGGGTTAATTATGCCATTGCGCACCATTTGGAAGTGGAGAGCAGTTGTTTTGAGCACACTTCACGTGTCAGGGTCAAAAACACCTTTTGGGTCAAAAAGTGATTCTCTCGCTCTGAAAAGCATTTTGCACGCATAAAAACTGGAAAAGTGAATAATTCAGTCACTTTCAATTCAAACGTGTAACTGAGCTTAAATAGGGTTATTTATGCCATTGCGCACCATTTGGAAGTGGAGAGCAGTTGTTTTGAGCACACTTCACGTGTCAGGGTCAAAAACACATTTTTGGTCAAAAAGTGATTCTCTCGCTCTGAAAAGCATTTTGCACGTATAAAAACTGGAAAAGTTGATAACTCAGTCACTTTCAATTCAAACGTGTAACTGAGCTTAAATAGGGTTATTTATGCCATTGCGCACTTTTTGGAAGTGGAGAGCAGTTGTTTTGAGCATAATTCACGTGTCAGGGTCAAAAACATATTGTGGGTCAAAACATGCTTTTCTCGCTCTGAAAAGCATTTTGCAAGCATAAAAACTGGAAAAGTGAATAACTCAGTCACTTTCAATGCAAACGTGTAACTGAGCTTAAATAGGGTTATTTATGCCATTGCGCACCATTTGGAAGTGGAGAGCAGTTGTTTTGAGCACACTTCACGTGTTAGGGTCAAAAACACCTTTTGGGTCAAAAAGTGATTCTCTCGCTCTGAAAAGCATTTTGCACGCATAAAAACTGGAAAAGTGAATAATTCAGTCACTTTCAATTCAAACGTGTAACTGAGCTTAAATAGGGTTATTTATGCCATTGCGCACCATTTGGAAGTGGAGAGCAGTTGTTTTGAGCACACTTCATGTGTCAGGGTCAAAAACACATTTTTGGTCAAAAAGTGATTCTCTCGCTCTGAAAAGCATTTTGCACGTATAAAAACTGGAAAAGTGAATAACTCAGTCACTTTCAATGCAAACGTGTAACAGAGCTTAAATGGGGTTATTTATGCCATTGCGCACCATTTAGAAGTGGAGAGCATTTGTTTTGAGCAATATTCACGTGTCAGGGTCAAAAACACATTTTTGGTCAAAAAGTGATTCTCTCGCTCTGAAAAGCATTTTGCACGCATAAAAACTGGAAAAGTTGATAACTCAGTCACTTTCAATGCAAACGTGTAACTGAGCTTAAATAGGGTTATTTATGCCATTGCGCACCATTTGGAAGTGGAGAGCATTAACTTTGAGCATAATTCACGTGTTAGGGTCAAAAACACATTGTGGGTCAAAACATGCTTTTCTCGCTCTGAAAAGCATTTTGCAAGCATAAAAACTGGAAAAGTGAATAACTCAGTCACTTTCAATTCAAACGTGTAACTGAGCTTAAATAGGGTTATTTATGCCATCGCGCACCATTTGGAAGTGAAGAGCAGTTGTTTTGACCACAATTCACGTGTCAGGGTCAAAAACACCTTTTTGGTCAAAAAGTGATTCTCTCGCTCTGAAAAGCATTTTGCACGCATAAAAACTGGAAAAGTGAATAACTCAGTCACTTTCAATGCAAACGTGTAACTGAGTTTAAATAGGGTTATTTATGCCATTGCGCACCATTTGGAAGTGGAGAGCATTAACTTTGAGCATAATTCACGTGTTAGGGTCAAAAACACATTGTGGGTCAAAACATGCTTTTCTCGCTCTGAAAAGCATTTTGCAAGCATAAAAACTGGAAAAGTGAATAACTCAGTCACTTTCAATTCAAACGTATGACTGAGCTTAAATAGGGTTATTTATGCCATTGCGCACCATTTGGAAGTGGAGAGCAGTTGTTTTGAGCATAATTCACGTGTCAGGGTCAAAAACACATTGTGGGTCAAAACATGCTTTTCTCGCTCTGAAAAGCATTTTGCAAGCATAAAAACTGGAGAAGTGAATAACTCAGTCACTTTCAATTCAAACGTGTAACTGAGCTTAAATTGGGTTATTTATGCCATTGCGCACCATTTGGAAGTGGAGAGCATTTGTTTTGAGCAAAATTCACGTGTCAGGGTCAAAAACACCTTTTTGGTCAAAAAGTGATTCTCTCGCTCTGAAAAGCATTTTGCACGCATAAGAACTGGAAAAGTGAATAACTCAGTCACTTTCAATTCAAACGTGTTACTGACCTTAAATGGGGTTATTTATGCCATTGCGCACCATTTGGAAGTGGAGAGCAGTTTTGAGCACACTTCTCGTGTCAGGGTCAAAAACACCTTTTGGGTCAAAAAGTGATTCTCTCGCTCTGAAAAGCATTTTGCACGCATAAAAACTGGAAAAGTTGATAACTCAGTCACTTTCAATTCAAACGTGTAACTGAGCTTAAATGGGGTTATTTATGCCATTGCGCACCATTTAGAAGTGGAGAGCATTTGTTTTGAGCAATATTCACGTGTCAGGGTCAAAAACACATTTTTGGTCAAAAAGTGATTCTCTCGCTCTGAAAAGCATTTTGCACGCATAAAAACTGGAAAAGTTGATAACTCAGTCACTTTCAATGCAAACGTGTAACTGAGCTTAAATAGGGTTATTTATGCCATTGCGCACCATTTGGAAGTGGAGAGCATTAACTTTGAGCATAATTCACGTGTTAGGGTCAAAAACACATTGTGGGTCAAAACATGCTTTTCTCGCTCTGAAAAGCATTTTGCAAGCATAAAAACTGGAAAAGTGAATAACTCAGTCACTTTCAATTCAAACGTGTAACTGAGCTTAAATAGGGTTAATTATGCCATTGCGCACCATTTGGAAGTGGAGAGCAGTTGTTTTGAGCACACTTCACGTGTCAGGGTCAAAAACACCTTTTGGGTCAAAAAGTGATTCTCTCGCTCTGAAAAGCATTTTGCACGCATAAAAACTGGAAAAGTGAATAATTCAGTCACTTTCAATTCAAACGTGTAACTGAGCTTAAATAGGGTTATTTATGCCATTGCGCACCATTTGGAAGTGGAGAGCAGTTGTTTTGAGCACACTTCACGTGTCAGGGTCAAAAACACATTTTTGGTCAAAAAGTGATTCTCTCGCTCTGAAAAGCATTTTGCACGTATAAAAACTGGAAAAGTTGATAACTCAGTCACTTTCAATTCAAACGTGTAACTGAGCTTAAATAGGGTTATTTATGCCATTGCGCACTTTTTGGAAGTGGAGAGCAGTTGTTTTGAGCATAATTCACGTGTCAGGGTCAAAAACATATTGTGGGTCAAAACATGCTTTTCTCGCTCTGAAAAGCATTTTGCAAGCATAAAAACTGGAAAAGTGAATAACTCAGTCACTTTCAATTCAAACGTGTAACTGAGCTTAAATAGGGTTATTTATGCCATTGCGCACCATTTGGAAGTGGAGAGCAGTTGTTTTGAGCACACTTCACGTGTCAGGGTCAAAAACACATTTTTGGTCAAAAAGTGATTCTCTCGCTCTGAAAAGCATTTTGCACGCATAAAAACTGGAAAAGTGAATAACTCAGTCACTTTCAATGCAAACGTGTAACAGAGCTTAAATGGGGTTATTTATGCCATTGCGCACCATTTAGAAGTGGAGAGCATTTGTTTTGAGCAATATTCACGTGTCAGGGTCAAAAACACATTTTTGGTCATAAAGTGATTCTCTCGCTCTGAAAAGCATTTTGCACGCATAAAAACTGGAAAAGTTGATAACTCAGTCACTTTCAATGCAAACGTGTAACTGAGCTTAAATAGGGTTATTTATGCCATTGCGCACCATTTGGAAGTGGAGAGCATTAACTTTGAGCATAATTCACGTGTTAGGGTCAAAAACACATTGTGGGTCAAAACATGCTTTTCTCGCTCTGAAAAGCATTTTGCAAGCATAAAAACTGGAAAAGTGAATAACTCAGTCACTTTCAATTCAAACGTGTAACTGAGCTTAAATAGGGTTAATTATGCCATTGCGCACCATTTGGAAGTGGAGAGCAGTTGTTTTGAGCACACTTCACGTGTCAGGGTCAAAAACACCTTTTGGGTCAAAAAGTGATTCTCTCGCTCTGAAAAGCATTTTGCACGCATAAAAACTGGAAAAGTGAATAATTCAGTCACTTTCAATTCAAACGTGTAACTGAGCTTAAATGGGGTTATTTATGCCATTGCGCACCATTTAGAAGTGGAGAGCATTTGTTTTGAGCAAAATTCACGTGTCAGGGTCAAAAACACATTTATGGTCAAAAAGTGATTCTCTCGCTCTGAAAAGCATTTTGCACGCATAAAAACTGGAAAAGTGAATAACTCAGTCACTTTCAATGCAAACGTGTAACAGAGCTTAAATGGGGTTATTTATGCCATTGCGCACCATTTAGAAGTGGAGAGCATTTGTTTTGAGCAATATTCACGTGTCAGGGTCAAAAACACATTTTTGGTCATAAAGTGATTCTCTCGCTCTGAAAAGCATTTTGCACGCATAAAAACTGGAAAAGTTGATAACTCAGTCACTTTCAATGCAAACGTGTAACTGAGCTTAAATAGGGTTATTTATGCCATTGCGCACCATTTGGAAGTGGAGAGCATTAACTTTGAGCATAATTCACGTGTTAGGGTCAAAAACACATTGTGGGTCAAAACATGCTTTTCTCGCTCTGAAAAGCATTTTGCAAGCATAAAAACTGGAAAAGTGAATAACTCAGTCACTTTCAATTCAAACGTGTAACTGAGCTTAAATAGGGTTAATTATGCCATTGCGCACCATTTGGAAGTGGAGAGCAGTTGTTTAGAGCATAATTCACGTGTCAGTGTCAAAAACACATTGTGGGTCAAAACATGATTCTCTCGCTCTGAAAAGCATTTTGCACGCATAAAAACTGGAAAAGTGAATAACTCAGTCACTTTCAATGCAAACGTGTAACTGAGCTTAAATAGGGTTATTTATGCCATTGCGCACCATTTGGAAGTGGAGAGCATTAACTTTGAGCATAATTCACGTGTCAGGGTCAAAAACACCTTTTTGGTCAAAAAGTGATTCTCTCGCTCTGAAAAGCATTTTGCACGCATAAAAACTGGAAAAGTGAATAACTCAGTCACTTTCAATGCAAACGTGTAACTGAGCTTAAATAGGGTTATTTATGCCATTGCGCACCATTTGGAAGTGGAGAGCAGTTGTTTTGAGCATAATTCACGTGTCAGGGTCAAAAACACATTGTGGGTCAAAACATGCTTTTCTCGCTCTGAAAAGCATTTTGCAAGCATAAAAACTGGAAAAGTGAATAACTCAGTCACTTTCAATTCAAACGTTTAACTGAGCTTAAATAGGGTTATTTATGCCATTGCGCACCATTTGGAAGTGGAGAGCAGTTGTTTTGAGCATAATTCACGTGTCGGGGTCAAAAACACATTATGGGTCAAATAGTGATTCTCTCGCTCTGAAAAGCATTTTGCACGCATAAAAACTGGAAAAGTGAATAACTCAGTCACTTTCAATGCAAACGTGTAACTGAGCTTAAATAGGGTTATTTATGCCATTGCGCACCATTTGGAAGTGGAGAGCAGTTGTTTTGAGCATAATTCACGTGTCAGGGTCAAAAACACATTGTGGGTCAAAACATGCTTTTCTCGCTCTGAAAAGCATTTTGCAAGCATAAAAACTGGAAAAGTGAATAACTCAGTCACTTTCAATTCAAACGTTTAACTGAGCTTAAATAGGGTTATTTATGCCATTGCGCACCATTTGGAAGTGAAGAGCAGTTGTTTTGAGCACAATTCACGTGTCAGGGTCAAAAACACCTTTTTGGTCAAAAAGTGATTCTCTCGCTCTGAAAAGCATTTTGCACGCATAAAAACTGGAAAAGTGAATAACTCAGTCACTTTCAATGCAAACGTGTAACTGAGCTTAAATAGGGTTATTTATGCCATTGCGCACCATTTGGAAGTGGAGAGCAGTTGTTTAGAGCATAATTCACGTGTCAGTGTCAAAAACACATTGTGGGTCAAAACATGATTCTCTCGCTCTGAAAAGCATTTTGCACGCATAAAAACTGGAAAAGTGAATAACTCAGTCACTTTCAATGCAAACGTGTAACTGAGCTTAAATAGGGTTATTTATGCCATTGCGCACCATTTGGAAGTGGAGAGCATTAACTTTGAGCATAATTCACGTGTCAGGGTCAAAAACACCTTTTTGGTCAAAAAGTGATTCTCTCGCTCTGAAAAGCATTTTGCACGCATAAAAACTGGAAAAGTGAATAACTCAGTCACTTTCAATGCAAACGTGTAACTGAGCTTAAATAGGGTTATTTATGCCATTGCGCACCATTTGGAAGTGGAGAGCAGTTGTTTAGAGCATAATTCACGTGTCAGTGTCAAAAACACATTGTGGGTCAAAACATGATTCTCTCGCTCTGAAAAGCATTTTGCACGCATAAAAACTGGAAAAGTGAATAACTCAGTCACTTTCAATGCAAACGTGTAACTGAGCTTAAATAGGGTTATTTATGCCATTGCGCACCATTTGGAAGTGGAGAGCATTAACTTTGAGCATAATTCACGTGTTAGGGTCAAAAACACATTGTGGGTCAAAACATGCTTTTCTCGCTCTGAAAAGCATTTTGCAAGCATAAAAACTGGAAAAGTGAATAACTCAGTCACTTTCAATTCAAACGTATGACTGAGCTTAAATAGGGTTATTTATGCCATTGCGCACCATTTGGAAGTGGAGAGCAGTTGTTTTGAGCATAATTCACGTGTCAGGGTCAAAAACACATTGTGGGTCAAAACATGCTTTTCTCGCTCTGAAAAGCATTTTGCAAGCATAAAAACTGGAGAAGTGAATAACTCAGTCACTTTCAATTCAAACGTGTAACTGAGCTTAAATAGGGTTATTTATGCCATTGTGCACCATTTGGAAGTGGAGAGCAGTTGTTTTGAGCACACTTCACGTGTCAGGGTCAAAAACACCTTTTGGGTCAAAAAGTGATTCTCTCGCTCTGAAAAGCATTTTGCACGCATAAAAACTGGAAAAGTGAATAATTCAGTCACTTTCAATTCAAACGTGTAACTGAGCTTAAATAGGGTTATTTATGCCATTGCGCACCATTTGGAAGTGGAGAGCAGTTGTTTTGAGCACACTTCACGTGTCAGGGTCAAAAACAGATTTTTGGTCAAAAAGTGATTCTCTCGCTCTGAAAAGCATTTTGCACGTATAAAAACTGGAAAAGTTGATAACTCAGTCACTTTCAATGCAAACGTGTAACTGAGCTTAAATGAGGTTATTTATGCCATTGCGCACCATTTAGAAGTGGAGAGCATTTGTTTTGAGCAAAATTCACGTGTCAGGGTCAAAAACACATTTATGGTCAAAAAGTGATTCTCTCGCTCTGAAAAGCATTTTGCACGCATAAAAACTGGAAAAGTGAATAACTCAGTCACTTTCAATGCAAACGTGTAACTGAGCTTAAATAGGGTTAATTATGCCATTGCGCACCATTTGGAAGTGGAGAGCAGTTGTTTTGAGCACACTTCACGTGTCAGGGTCAAAAACACCTTTTGGGTCAAAAAGTGATTCTCTCGCTCTGAAAAGCATTTTGCACGCATAAAAACTGGAAAAGTGAATAATTCAGTCACTTTCAATTCAAACGTGTAACTGAGCTTAAATAGGGTTATTTATGCCATTGCGCACCATTTGGAAGTGGAGAGCAGTTGTTTTGAGCACACTTCACGTGTCAGGGTCAAAAACACATTTTTGGTCAAAAAGTGATTCTCTCGCTCTGAAAAGCATTTTGCACGTATAAAAACTGGAAAAGTTGATAACTCAGTCACTTTCAATTCAAACGTGTAACTGAGCTTAAATAGGGTTATTTATGCCATTGCGCACTTTTTGGAAGTGGAGAGCATTTGTTTTGAGCAAAATTCACGTGTCAGGGTCAAAAACACCTTTTTGGTCAAAAAGTGATTCTCTCGCTCTGAAAAGCATTTTGCACGCATAAGAACTGGAAAAGTGAATAACTCAGTCACTTTCAATTCAAACGTGTTACTGACCTTAAATGGGGTTATTTATGCCATTGCGCACCATTTGGAAGTGGAGAGCAGTTTTGAGCACACTTCTCGTGTCAGGGTCAAAAACACCTTTTGGGTCAAAAAGTGATTCTCTCGCTCTGAAAAGCATTTTGCACGCATAAAAACTGGAAAAGTTGATAACTCAGTCACTTTCAATTCAAACGTGTAACTGAGCTTAAATAGGGTTATTTATGCCATTGCGCACCATTTGGAAGTGGAGAGCAGTTGTTTTGAGCACACTTCATGTGTCAGGGTCAAAAACACATTTTTGGTCAAAAAGTGATTCTCTCGCTCTGAAAAGCATTTTGCACGCATAAAAACTGGAAAAGTGAATAACTCAGTCACTTTCAATTCAAACGTGTAACAGAGCTTAAATGGGGTTATTTATGCCATTGCGCACCATTTAGAAGTGGAGAGCATTTGTTTTGAGCAATATTCACGTGTCAGGGTCAAAAACACATTTTTGGTCAAAAAGTGATTCTCTCGCTCTGAAAAGCATTTTGCACGCATAAAAACTGGAAAAGTTGATAACTCAGTCACTTTCAATGCAAACGTGTAACTGAGCTTAAATAGGGTTATTTATGCCATTGCGCACCATTTGGAAGTGGAGAGCATTAACTTTGAGCATAATTCACGTGTTAGGGTCAAAAACACATTGTGGGTCAAAACATGCTTTTCTCGCTCTGAAAAGCATTTTGCAAGCATAAAAACTGGAAAAGTGAATAACTCAGTCACTTTCAATTCAAACGTGTAACTGAGCTTAAATAGGGTTAATTATGCCATTGCGCACCATTTGGAAGTGGAGAGCAGTTGTTTTGAGCACACTTCACGTGTCAGGGTCAAAAACACCTTTTGGGTCAAAAAGTGATTCTCTCGCTCTGAAAAGCATTTTGCACGCATAAAAACTGGAAAAGTGAATAATTCAGTCACTTTCAATTCAAACGTGTAACTGAGCTTAAATAGGGTTATTTATGCCATTGCGCACCATTTGGAAGTGGAGAGCAGTTGTTTTGAGCACACTTCACGTGTCAGGGTCAAAAACACATTTTTGGTCAAAAAGTGATTCTCTCGCTCTGAAAAGCATTTTGCACGTATAAAAACTGGAAAAGTTTATAACTCAGTCACTTTCAATTCAAACGTGTAACTGAGCTTAAATAGGGTTATTTATGCCATTGCGCACTTTTTGGAAGTGGAGAGCAGTTGTTTTGAGCATAATTCACGTGTCAGGGTCAAAAACATATTGTGGGTCAAAACATGCTTTTCTCGCTCTGAAAAGCATTTTGCAAGCATAAAAACTGGAAAAGTGAATAACTCAGTCACTTTCAATTCAAACGTGTAACTGAGCTTAAATAGGGTTATTTATGCCATTGCGCACCATTTGGAAGTGGAGAGCAGTTGTTTTGAGCACACTTCACGTGTCAGGGTCAAAAACACATTTTTGGTCAAAAAGTGATTCTCTCGCTCTGAAAAGCATTTTGCACGCATAAAAACTGGAAAAGTGAATAACTCAGTCACTTTCAATGCAAACGTGTAACAGAGCTTAAATGGGGTTATTTATGCCATTGCGCACCATTTAGAAGTGGAGAGCATTTGTTTTGAGCAATATTCACGTGTCAGGGTCAAAAACACATTTTTGGTCATAAAGTGATTCTCTCGCTCTGAAAAGCATTTTGCAAGCATAAAAACTGGAAAAGTTGATAACTCAGTCACTTTCAATGCAAACGTGTAACTGAGCTTAAATAGGGTTATTTATGCCATTGCGCACCATTTGGAAGTGGAGAGCATTAACTTTGAGCATAATTCACGTGTTAGGGTCAAAAACACATTGTGGGTCAAAACATGCTTTTCTCGCTCTGAAAAGCATTTTGCAAGCATAAAAACTGGAAAAGTGAATAACTCAGTCACTTTCAATTCAAACGTGTAACTGAGCTTAAATAGGGTTAATTATGCCATTGCGCACCATTTGGAAGTGGAGAGCAGTTGTTTTGAGCACACTTCACGTGTCAGGGTCAAAAACACCTTTTGGGTCAAAAAGTGATTCTCTCGCTCTGAAAAGCATTTTGCACGCATAAAAACTGGAAAAGTGAATAATTCAGTCACTTTCAATTCAAACGTGTAACTGAGCTTAAATAGGGTTATTTATGCCATTGCGCACCATTTGGAAGTGGAGAGCAGTTGTTTTGAGCACACTTCACGTGTCAGGGTCAAAAACACATTTTTGGTCAAAAAGTGATTCTCTCGCTCTGAAAAGCATTTTGCACGTATAAAAACTGGAAAAGTTGATAACTCAGTCACTTTCAATTCAAACGTGTAACTGAGCTTAAATGGGGTTATTTATGCCATTGCGCACCATTTAGAAGTGGAGAGCATTTGTTTTGAGCAAAATTCACGTGTCAGGGTCAAAAACACATTTATGGTCAAAAAGTGATTCTCTCGCTCTGAAAAGCATTTTGCACGCATAAAAACTGGAAAAGTGAATAACTCAGTCACTTTCAATGCAAACGTGTAACAGAGCTTAAATGGGGTTATTTATGCCATTGCGCACCATTTAGAAGTGGAGAGCATTTGTTTTGAGCAATATTCACGTGTCAGGGTCAAAAACACATTTTTGGTCATAAAGTGATTCTCTCGCTCTGAAAAGCATTTTGCACGCATAAAAACTGGAAAAGTTGATAACTCAGTCACTTTCAATGCAAACGTGTAACTGAGCTTAAATAGGGTTATTTATGCCATTGCGCACCATTTGGAAGTGGAGAGCATTAACTTTGAGCATAATTCACGTGTTAGGGTCAAAAACACATTGTGGGTCAAAACATGCTTTTCTCGCTCTGAAAAGCATTTTGCAAGCATAAAAACTGGAAAAGTGAATAACTCAGTCACTTTCAATTCAAACGTGTAACTGAGCTTAAATAGGGTTAATTATGCCATTGCGCACCATTTGGAAGTGGAGAGCAGTTGTTTAGAGCATAATTCACGTGTCAGTGTCAAAAACACATTGTGGGTCAAAACATGATTCTCTCGCTCTGAAAAGCATTTTGCACGCATAAAAACTGGAAAAGTGAATAACTCAGTCACTTTCAATGCAAACGTGTAACTGAGCTTAAATAGGGTTATTTATGCCATTGCGCACCATTTGGAAGTGGAGAGCATTAACTTTGAGCATAATTCACGTGTCAGGGTCAAAAACACCTTTTTGGTCAAAAAGTGATTCTCTCGCTCTGAAAAGCATTTTGCACGCATAAAAACTGGAAAAGTGAATAACTCAGTCACTTTCAATGCAAACGTGTAACTGAGCTTAAATAGGGTTATTTATGCCATTGCGCACCATTTGGAAGTGGAGAGCAGTTGTTTTGAGCATAATTCACGTGTCAGGGTCAAAAACACATTGTGGGTCAAAACATGCTTTTCTCGCTCTGAAAAGCATTTTGCAAGCATAAAAACTGGAAAAGTGAATAACTCAGTCACTTTCAATTCAAACGTTTAACTGAGCTTAAATAGGGTTATTTATGCCATTGCGCACCATTTGGAAGTGGAGAGCAGTTGTTTTGAGCATAATTCACGTGTCGGGGTCAAAAACACATTATGGGTCAAATAGTGATTCTCTCGCTCTGAAAAGCATTTTGCACGCATAAAAACTGGAAAAGTGAATAACTCAGTCACTTTCAATGCAAACGTGTAACTGAGCTTAAATAGGGTTATTTATGCCATTGCGCACCATTTGGAAGTGGAGAGCAGTTGTTTTGAGCATAATTCACGTGTCAGGGTCAAAAACACATTGTGGGTCAAAACATGCTTTTCTCGCTCTGAAAAGCATTTTGCAAGCATAAAAACTGGAAAAGTGAATAACTCAGTCACTTTCAATTCAAACGTTTAACTGAGCTTAAATAGGGTTATTTATGCCATTGCGCACCATTTGGAAGTGAAGAGCAGTTGTTTTGAGCACAATTCACGTGTCAGGGTCAAAAACACCTTTTTGGTCAAAAAGTGATTCTCTCGCTCTGAAAAGCATTTTGCACGCATAAAAACTGGAAAAGTGAATAACTCAGTCACTTTCAATGCAAACGTGTAACTGAGCTTAAATAGGGTTATTTATGCCATTGCGCACCATTTGGAAGTGGAGAGCAGTTGTTTAGAGCATAATTCACGTGTCAGTGTCAAAAACACATTGTGGGTCAAAACATGATTCTCTCGCTCTGAAAAGCATTTTGCACGCATAAAAACTGGAAAAGTGAATAACTCAGTCACTTTCAATGCAAACGTGTAACTGAGCTTAAATAGGGTTATTTATGCCATTGCGCACCATTTGGAAGTGGAGAGCATTAACTTTGAGCATAATTCACGTGTCAGGGTCAAAAACACCTTTTTGGTCAAAAAGTGATTCTCTCGCTCTGAAAAGCATTTTGCACGCATAAAAACTGGAAAAGTGAATAACTCAGTCACTTTCAATGCAAACGTGTAACTGAGCTTAAATAGGGTTATTTATGCCATTGCGCACCATTTGGAAGTGGAGAGCAGTTGTTTAGAGCATAATTCACGTGTCAGTGTCAAAAACACATTGTGGGTCAAAACATGATTCTCTCGCTCTGAAAAGCATTTTGCACGCATAAAAACTGGAAAAGTGAATAACTCAGTCACTTTCAATGCAAACGTGTAACTGAGCTTAAATAGGGTTATTTATGCCATTGCGCACCATTTGGAAGTGGAGAGCATTAACTTTGAGCATAATTCACGTGTTAGGGTCAAAAACACATTGTGGGTCAAAACATGCTTTTCTCGCTCTGAAAAGCATTTTGCAAGCATAAAAACTGGAAAAGTGAATAACTCAGTCACTTTCAATTCAAACGTCTAACTGAGCTTAAATAGGGTTATTTATGCCATTGCGCACCATTTGGAAGTGGAGAGCAGTTGTTTTGAGCATAATTCACGTGTCAGGGTCAAAAACACATTGTGGGTCAAAACATGCTTTTCTCGCTCTGAAAAGCATTTTGCAAGCATAAAAACTGGAAAAGTGAATAACTCAGTCACTTTCAATGCAAACGTGTAACTGAGCTTAAATAGGGTTATTTATGCCATTGCGCACCATTTGGAAGTGGAGAGCAGTTGTTTTGAGCATAATTCACGTGTCAGGGTCAAAAACACATTGTGGGTCAAAACATGCTTTTCTCGCTCTGAAAAGCATTTTGCAAGCATAAAAACTGGAAAAGTGAATAACTCAGTCACTTTCAATTCAAACGTTTAACTGAGCTTAAATAGGGTTATTTATGCCATTGCGCACCATTTGGAAGTGAAGAGCAGTTGTTTTGAGCACAATTCACGTGTCAGGGTCAAAAACACCTTTTTGGTCAAAAAGTGATTCTCTCGCTCTGAAAAGCATTTTGCACGCATAAAAACTGGAAAAGTGAATAACTCAGTCACTTTCAATGCAAACGTGTAACTGAGCTTAAATAGGGTTATTTATGCCATTGCGCACCATTTGGAAGTGGAGAGCATTAACTTTGAGCATAATTCACGTGTTAGGGTCAAAAACACATTGTGGGTCAAAACATGCTTTTCTCGCTCTGAAAAGCATTTTGCAAGCATAAAAACTGGAAAAGTGAATAACTCAGTCACTTTCAATTCAAACGTGTAACTGAGCTTAAATAGGGTTATTTATGCCATTGCGCACCATTTGGAAGTGGAGAGCAGTTGTTTTGAGCATAATTCACGTGTCAGGGTCAAAAACACATTGTGGGTCAAAACATGCTTTTCTCGCTCTGAAAAGCATTTTGCAAGCATAAAAACTGGAAAAGTGAATAACTCAGTCACTTTCAATGCAAACGTGTAACTGAGCTTAAATAGGGTTATTTATGCCATTGCGCACCATTTGGAAGTGGAGAGCAGTTGTTTTGAGCATAATTCACGTGTCAGGGTCAAAAACACATTGTGGGTCAAAACATGCTTTTCTCGCTCTGAAAAGCATTTTGCAAGCATAAAAACTGGAAAAGTGAATAACTCAGTCACTTTCAATTCAAACGTGTAACTGAGCTTAAATAGGGTTATTTATGCCATCGCGCACCATTTGGAAGTGAAGAGCAGTTGTTTTGAGCACAATTCACGTGTCAGGGTCAAAAACACCTTTTTGGTCAAAAAGTGATTCTCTCGCTCTGAAAAGCATTTTGCACGCATAAAAACTGGAAAAGTGAATAACTCAGTCACTTTCAATGCAAACGTGTAACTGAGCTTAAATAGGGTTATTTATGCCATTGCGCACCATTTGGAAGTGGAGAGCAGTTGTTTAGAGCATAATTCACGTGTCAGTGTCAAAAACACATTGTGGGTCAAAACATGATTCTCTCGCTCTGAAAAGCATTTTGCACGCATAAAAACTGGAAAAGTGAATAACTCAGTCACTTTCAATGCAAACGTGTAACTGAGCTTAAATAGGGTTATTTATGCCATTGCGCACCATTTGGAAGTGGAGAGCATTAACTTTGAGCATAATTCACGTGTTAGGGTCAAAAACACATTGTGGGTCAAAACATGCTTTTCTCGCTCTGAAAAGCATTTTGCAAGCATAAAAACTGGAAAAGTGAATAACTCAGTCACTTTCAATTCAAACGTGTAACTGAGCTTAAATAGGGTTATTTATGCCATTGCGCACCATTTGGAAGTGGAGAGCAGTTGTTTTGAGCATAATTCACGTGTCAGGGTCAAAAACACATTGTGGGTCAAAACATGCTTTTCTCGCTCTGAAAAGCATTTTGCAAGCATAAAAACTGGAAAAGTGAATAACTCAGTCACTTTCAATTCAAACGTGTAACTGAGCTTAAATAGGGTTATTTATGCCATCGCGCACCATTTGGAAGTGAAGAGCAGTTGTTTTGAGCATAATTCACGTGTCAGGGTCAAAAACACATTGTGGGTCAAAACATGCTTTTCTCGCTCTGAAAAGCATTTTGCAAGCATAAAAACTGGAAAAGTGAATAACTCAGTCACTTTCAATGCAAACGTGTAACTGAGCTTAAATAGGGTTATTTATGCCATCGCGCACCATTTGGAAGTGAAGAGCAGTTGTTTTGAGCATAATTCACGTGTCAGGGTCAAAAACACATTGTGGGTCAAAACATGCTTTTCTCGCTCTGAAAAGCATTTTGCAAGCATAAAAACTGGAAAAGTGAATAACTCAGTCACTTTCAATGCAAACGTGTAACTGAGCTTAAATAGGGTTATTTATGCCATTGCGCACCATTTGGAAGTGGAGAGCAGTTGTTTAGAGCATAATTCACGTGTCAGTGTCAAAAACACATTGTGGGTCAAAACATGATTCTCTCGCTCTGAAAAGCATTTTGCACGCATAAAAACTGGAAAAGTGAATAACTCAGTCACTTTCAATGCAAACGTGTAACTGAGCTTAAATAGGGTTATTTATGCCATTGCGCACCATTTGGAAGTGGAGAGCATTAACTTTGAGCATAATTCACGTGTTAGGGTCAAAAACACATTGTGGGTCAAAACATGCTTTTCTCGCTCTGAAAAGCATTTTGCAAGCATAAAAACTGGAAAAGTGAATAACTCAGTCACTTTCAATTCAAACGTGTAACTGAGCTTAAATAGGGTTATTTATGCCATTGCGCACCATTTGGAAGTGGAGAGCAGTTGTTTTGAGCATAATTCACGTGTCAGGGTCAAAAACACATTGTGGGTCAAAACATGCTTTTCTCGCTCTGAAAAGCATTTTGCAAGCATAAAAACTGGAAAAGTGAATAACTCAGTCACTTTCAATTCAAACGTGTAACTGAGCTTAAATAGGGTTATTTATGCCATCGCGCACCATTTGGAAGTGAAGAGCAGTTGTTTTGAGCATAATTCACGTGTCAGGGTCAAAAACACATTGTGGGTCAAAACATGCTTTTCTCGCTCTGAAAAGCATTTTGCAAGCATAAAAACTGGAAAAGTGAATAACTCAGTCACTTTCAATGCAAACGTGGAACTGAGCTTAAATAGGGTTATTTATGCCATCGCGCACCATTTGGAAGTGAAGAGCAGTTGTTTTGAGCACAATTCACGTGTCAGGGTCAAAAACACCTTTTTGGTCAAAAAGTGATTCTCTCGCTCTGAAAAGCATTTTGCACGCATAAAAACTGGAAAAGTGAATAACTCAGTCACTTTCAATGCAAACGTGTAACTGAGCTTAAATAGGGTTATTTATGCCATTGCGCACCATTTGGAAGTGGAGAGCAGTTGTTTAGAGCATAATTCACGTGTCAGTGTCAAAAACACATTGTGGGTCAAAACATGATTCTCTCGCTCTGAAAAGCATTTTGCACGCATAAAAACTGGAAAAGTGAATAACTCAGTCACTTTCAATGCAAACGTGTAACTGAGCTTAAATAGGGTTATTTATGCCATTGCGCACCATTTGGAAGTGGAGAGCATTAACTTTGAGCATAATTCACGTGTTAGGGTCAAAAACACATTGTGGGTCAAAACATGCTTTTCTCGCTCTGAAAAGCATTTTGCAAGCATAAAAACTGGAAAAGTGAATAACTCAGTCACTTTCAATTCAAACGTGTAACTGAGCTTAAATAGGGTTATTTATGCCATTGCGCACCATTTGGAAGTGGAGAGCAGTTGTTTTGAGCATAATTCACGTGTCAGGGTCAAAAACACATTGTGGGTCAAAACATGCTTTTCTCGCTCTGAAAAGCATTTTGCAAGCATAAAAACTGGAAAAGTGAATAACTCAGTCACTTTCAATTCAAACGTTTAACTGAGCTTAAATAGGGTTATTTATGCCATTGCGCACCATTTGGAAGTGGAGAGCAGTTGTTTTGAGCATAATTCACGTGTCGGGGTCAAAAACACATTATGGGTCAAATAGTGATTCTCTCGCTCTGAAAAGCATTTTGCACGCATAAAAACTGGAAAAGTGAATAACTCAGTCACTTTCAATGCAAACGTGTAACTGAGCTTAAATAGGGTTATTTATGCCATTGCGCACCATTTGGAAGTGGAGAGCAGTTGTTTTGAGCATAATTCACGTGTCAGGGTCAAAAACACATTGTGGGTCAAAACATGCTTTTCTCGCTCTGAAAAGCATTTTGCAAGCGTAAAAACTGGAAAAGTGAATAACTCAGTCACTTTCAATTCAAACGTTTAACTGAGCTTAAATAGGGTTATTTATGCCATTGCGCACCATTTGGAAGTGAAGAGCAGTTGTTTTGAGCACAATTCACGTGTCAGGGTCAAAAACACCTTTTTGGTCAAAAAGTGATTCTCTCGCTCTGAAAAGCATTTTGCACGCATAAAAACTGGAAAAGTGAATAACTCAGTCACTTTCAATGCAAACGTGTAACTGAGCTTAAATAGGGTTATTTATGCCATTGCGCACCATTTGGAAGTGGAGAGCAGTTGTTTAGAGCATAATTCACGTGTCAGTGTCAAAAACACATTGTGGGTCAAAACATGATTCTCTCGCTCTGAAAAGCATTTTGCACGCATAAAAACTGGAAAAGTGAATAACTCAGTCACTTTCAATGCAAACGTGTAACTGAGCTTAAATAGGGTTATTTATGCCATTGCGCACCATTTGGAAGTGGAGAGCATTAACTTTGAGCATAATTCACGTGTTAGGGTCAAAAACACATTGTGGGTCAAAACATGCTTTTCTCGCTCTGAAAAGCATTTTGCAAGCATAAAAACTGGAAAAGTGAATAACTCAGTCACTTTCAATTCAAACGTTTAACTGAGCTTAAATAGGGTTATTTATGCCATTGCGCACCATTTGGAAGTGGAGAGCATTAACTTTGAGCATAATTCACGTGTTAGGGTCAAAAACACATTGTGGGTCAAAACATGCTTTTCTCGCTCTGAAAAGCATTTTGCAAGCATAAAAACTGGAAAAGTGAATAACTCAGTCACTTTCAATTCAAACGTGTAACTGAGCTTAAATAGGGTTATTTATGCCATTGCGCACCATTTGGAAGTGGAGAGCAGTTGTTTTGAGCATAATTCACGTGTCAGGGTCAAAAACACATTGTGTGTCAAAACATGGTTTTCTCGCTCTGAAAAGCATTTTGCAAGCATAAAAACTGGAAAAGTGAATAACTCAGTCACTTTCAATGCAAACGTGTAACTGAGCTTAAATAGGGTTATTTATGCCATTGCGCACCATTTGGAAGTGAAGAGCAGTTGTTTTGAGCACAATTCACGTGTCAGGGTCAAAAACACCTTTTTGGTCAAAAAGTGATTCTCTCGCTCTGAAAAGCATTTTGCACGCATAAAAACTGGAAAAGTGAATAACTCAGTCACTTTCAATGCAAACGTGTAACTGAGCTTAAATAGGGTTATTTATGCCATTGCGCACCATTTGGAAGTGGAGAGCAGTTGTTTAGAGCATAATTCACGTGTCAGTGTCAAAAACACATTGTGGGTCAAAACATGATTCTCTCGCTCTGAAAAGCATTTTGCACGCATAAAAACTGGAAAAGTGAATAACTCAGTCACTTTCAATGCAAACGTGTAACTGAGCTTAAATAGGGTTATTTATGCCATTGCGCACCATTTGGAAGTGGAGAGCATTAACTTTGAGCATAATTCACGTGTTAGGGTCAAAAACACATTGTGGGTCAAAACATGCTTTTCTCGCTCTGAAAAGCATTTTGCAAGCATAAAAACTGGAAAAGTGAATAACTCAGTCACTTTCAATTCAAACGTTTAACTGAGCTTAAATAGGGTTATTTATGCCATTGCGCACCATTTGGAAGTGGAGAGCATTAACTTTGAGCATAATTCACGTGTTAGGGTCAAAAACACATTGTGGGTCAAAACATGCTTTTCTCGCTCTGAAAAGCATTTTGCAAGCATAAAAACTGGAAAAGTGAATAACTCAGTCACTTTCAATTCAAACGTGTAACTGAGCTTAAATAGGGTTATTTATGCCATTGCGCACCATTTGGAAGTGGAGAGCAGTTGTTTTGAGCATAATTCACGTGTCAGGGTCAAAAACACATTGTGTGTCAAAACATGGTTTTCTCGCTCTGAAAAGCATTTTGCAAGCATAAAAACTGGAAAAGTGAATAACTCAGTCACTTTCAATGCAAACGTGTAACTGAGCTTAAATAGGGTTATTTATGCCATTGCGCACCATTTGGAAGTGGAGAGCAGTTGTTTTGAGCATAATTCACGTGTCAGGGTCAAAAACACATTGTGGGTCAAAAAGTGATTCTCTCGCTCTGAAAAGCATTTTGCACGCATAAAAACTGGAAAAGTGAATAACTCAGTCACTTTCAATGCAAACGTGTAACTGAGCTTAAATAGGGTTATTTATGCCATTGCGCACCATTTGGAAGTGGAGAGCAGTTGTTTTGAGCATAATTCACGTGTCAGGGTCAAAAACACATTGTGGGTCAAAACATGCTTTTCTCGCTCTGAAAAGCATTTTGCAAGCATAAAAACTGGAAAAGTGAATAACTCAGTCACTTTCAATGCAAACGTGTAACTGAGCTTAAATAGGGTTATTTATGCCATTGCGCACCATTTGGAAGTGGAGAGCAGTTGTTTTGAGCATAATTCACGTGTCAGGGTCAAAAACACATTGTGGGTCAAAACATGATTCTCTCGCTCTGAAAAGCATTTTGCACGCATAAAAACTGGAAAAGTGAATAACTCAGTCACTTTCAATGCAAACGTGGAACTGAGCTTAAATAGGGTTATTTATGCCATCGCGCACCATTTGGAAGTGAAGAGCAGTTGTTTTGAGCACAATTCACGTGTCAGGGTCAAAAACACCTTTTTGGTCAAAAAGTGATTCTCTCGCTCTGAAAAGCATTTTGCACGCATAAAAACTGGAAAAGTGAATAACTCAGTCACTTTCAATGCAAACGTGTAACTGAGCTTAAATAGGGTTATTTATGCCATTGCGCACCATTTGGAAGTGGAGAGCAGTTGTTTAGAGCATAATTCACGTGTCAGTGTCAAAAACACATTGTGGGTCAAAACATGATTCTCTCGCTCTGAAAAGCATTTTGCACGCATAAAAACTGGAAAAGTGAATAACTCAGTCACTTTCAATGCAAACGTGTAACTGAGCTTAAATAGGGTTATTTATGCCATTGCGCACCATTTGGAAGTGGAGAGCATTAACTTTGAGCATAATTCACGTGTTAGGGTCAAAAACACATTGTGGGTCAAAACATGCTTTTCTCGCTCTGAAAAGCATTTTGCAAGCATAAAAACTGGAAAAGTGAATAACTCAGTCACTTTCAATTCAAACGTGTAACTGAGCTTAAATAGGGTTATTTATGCCATTGCGCACCATTTGGAAGTGGAGAGCAGTTGTTTTGAGCATAATTCACGTGTCAGGGTCAAAAACACATTGTGGGTCAAAACATGCTTTTCTCGCTCTGAAAAGCATTTTGCAAGCATAAAAACTGGAAAAGTGAATAACTCAGTCACTTTCAATTCAAACGTGTAACTGAGCTTAAATAGGGTTATTTATGCCATCGCGCACCATTTGGAAGTGAAGAGCAGTTGTTTTGAGCATAATTCACGTGTCAGGGTCAAAAACACATTGTGGGTCAAAACATGCTTTTCTCGCTCTGAAAAGCATTTTGCAAGCATAAAAACTGGAAAAGTGAATAACTCAGTCACTTTCAATGCAAACGTGTAACTGAGCTTAAATAGGGTTATTTATGCCATCGCGCACCATTTGGAAGTGAAGAGCAGTTGTTTTGAGCATAATTCACGTGTCAGGGTCAAAAACACATTGTGGGTCAAAACATGCTTTTCTCGCTCTGAAAAGCATTTTGCAAGCATAAAAACTGGAAAAGTGAATAACTCAGTCACTTTCAATTCAAACGTGTAACTGAGCTTAAATAGGGTTATTTATGCCATCGCGCACCATTTGGAAGTGAAGAGCAGTTGTTTTGAGCACAATTCACGTGTCAGGGTCAAAAACACCTTTTTGGTCAAAAAGTGATTCTCTCGCTCTGAAAAGCATTTTGCACGCATAAAAACTGGAAAAGTGAATAACTCAGTCACTTTCAATGCAAACGTGTAACTGAGCTTAAATAGGGTTATTTATGCCATTGCGCACCATTTGGAAGTGGAGAGCAGTTGTTTAGAGCATAATTCACGTGTCAGTGTCAAAAACACATTGTGGGTCAAAACATGATTCTCTCGCTCTGAAAAGCATTTTGCACGCATAAAAACTGGAAAAGTGAATAACTCAGTCACTTTCAATGCAAACGTGTAACTGAGCTTAAATAGGGTTATTTATGCCATTGCGCACCATTTGGAAGTGGAGAGCATTAACTTTGAGCATAATTCACGTGTTAGGGTCAAAAACACATTGTGGGTCAAAACATGCTTTTCTCGCTCTGAAAAGCATTTTGCAAGCATAAAAACTGGAAAAGTGAATAACTCAGTCACTTTCAATTCAAACGTGTAACTGAGCTTAAATAGGGTTATTTATGCCATTGCGCACCATTTGGAAGTGGAGAGCAGTTGTTTTGAGCATAATTCACGTGTCAGGGTCAAAAACACATTGTGGGTCAAAACATGCTTTTCTCGCTCTGAAAAGCATTTTGCAAGCATAAAAACTGGAAAAGTGAATAACTCAGTCACTTTCAATTCAAACGTGTAACTGAGCTTAAATAGGGTTATTTATGCCATCGCGCACCATTTGGAAGTGAAGAGCAGTTGTTTTGAGCATAATTCACGTGTCAGGGTCAAAAACACATTGTGGGTCAAAACATGCTTTTCTCGCTCTGAAAAGCATTTTGCAAGCATAAAAACTGGAAAAGTGAATAACTCAGTCACTTTCAATGCAAACGTGTAACTGAGCTTAAATAGGGTTATTTATGCCATCGCGCACCATTTGGAAGTGAAGAGCAGTTGTTTTGAGCATAATTCACGTGTCAGGGTCAAAAACACATTTTGGGTCAAAACATGCTTTTCTCGCTCTGAAAAGCATTTTGCAAGCATAAAAACTGGAAAAGTGAATAACTCAGTCACTTTCAATTCAAACGTGTAACTGAGCTTAAATAGGGTTATTTATGCCATCGCGCACCATTTGGAAGTGAAGAGCAGTTGTTTTGAGCACAATTCACGTGTCAGGGTCAAAAACACCTTTTTGGTCAAAAAGTGATTCTCTCGCTCTGAAAAGCATTTTGCACGCATAAAAACTGGAAAAGTGAATAACTCAGTCACTTTCAATGCAAACGTGTAACTGAGCTTAAATAGGGTTATTTATGCCATTGCGCACCATTTGGAAGTGGAGAGCAGTTGTTTTGAGCATAATTCACGTGTCAGGGTCAAAAACACATTGTGGGTCAAAACATGATTCTCTCGCTCTGAAAAGCATTTTGCACGCATAAAAACTGGAAAAGTGAATAACTCAGTCACTTTCAATGCAAACGTGTAACTGAGCTTAAATAGGGTTATTTATGCCATTGCGCACCATTTGGAAGTGGAGAGCATTAACTTTGAGCATAATTCACGTGTTAGGGTCAAAAACACATTGTGGGTCAAAACATGCTTTTCTCGCTCTGAAAAGCATTTTGCAAGCATAAAAACTGGAAAAGTGAATAACTCAGTCACTTTCAATTCAAACGTGTAACTGAGCTTAAATAGGGTTATTTATGCCATTGCGCACCATTTGGAAGTGGAGAGCAGTTGTTTTGAGCATAATTCACGTGTCAGGGTCAAAAACACATTGTGGGTCAAAACATGCTTTTCTCGCTCTGAAAAGCATTTTGCAAGCATAAAAACTGGAAAAGTGAATAACTCAGTCACTTTCAATTCAAACGTGTAACTGAGCTTAAATAGGGTTATTTATGCCATCGCGCACCATTTGGAAGTGAAGAGCAGTTGTTTTGAGCATAATTCAGGTGTCAGGGTCAAAAACACATTGTGGGTCAAAACATGCTTTTCTCGCTCTGAAAAGCATTTTGCAAGCATAAAAACTGGAAAAGTGAATAACTCAGTCACTTTCAATTCAAACGTGTAACTGAGCTTAAATAGGGTTATTTATGCCATCGCGCACCATTTGGAAGTGAAGAGCAGTTGTTTTGAGCACAATTCACGTGTCAGAGTCAAAAAGACCTTTTTGGTCAAAAAGTGATTCTCTCGCTCTGAAAAGCATTTTGCACGCATAAAAACTGGAAAAGTGAATAACTCAGTCACTTTCAATGCAAACGTGTAACTGAGCTTAAATAGGGTTATTTATGCCATTGCGCACCATTTGGAAGTGGAGAGCAGTTGTTTAGAGCATAATTCACGTGTCAGTGTCAAAAACACATTGTGGGTCAAAACATGATTCTCTCGCTCTGAAAAGCATTTTGCACGCATAAAAACTGGAAAAGTGAATAACTCAGTCACTTTCAATGCAAACGTGGAACTGAGCTTAAATAGGGTTATTTATGCCATCGCGCACCATTTGGAAGTGAAGAGCAGTTGTTTTGAGCACAATTCACGTGTCAGGGTCAAAAACACATTGTGGGTCAAAACATGCTTTTCTCGCTCTGAAAAGCATTTTGCAAGCATAAAAACTGGAAAAGTGAATAACTCAGTCACTTTCAATTCAAACGTGTAACTGAGCTTAAATAGGGTTATTTATGCCATTGCGCACCATTTGGAAGTGGAGAGCAGTTGTTTTGAGCATAATTCACGTGTCAGGGTCAAAAACACATTGTGGGTCAAAACATGCTTTTCTCGCTCTGAAAAGCATTTTGCAAGCATAAAAACTGGAAAAGTGAATAACTCAGTCACTTTCAATTCAAACGTTTAACTGAGCTTAAATAGGGTTATTTATGCCATTGCGCACCATTTGGAAGTGGAGAGCAGTTGTTTTGAGCATAATTCACGTGTCAGGGTCAAAAACACATTGTGGGTCAAAACATGCTTTTCTCGCTCTGAAAAGCATTTTGCAAGCATAAAAACTGGAAAAGTGAATAACTCAGTCACTTTCAATGCAAACGTGTAACTGAGCTTAAATAGGGTTATTTATGCCATTGCGCACCATTTGGAAGTGGAGAGCAGTTGTTTTGAGCATAATTCACGTGTCAGGGTCAAAAACACATTGTGGGTCAAAACATGATTCTCTCGCTCTGAAAAGCATTTTGCACGCATAAAAACTGGAAAAGTGAATAACTCAGTCACTTTCAATGCAAACGTGGAACTGAGCTTAAATAGGGTTATTTATGCCATCGCGCACCATTTGGAAGTGAAGAGCAGTTGTTTTGAGCACAATTCACGTGTCAGGGTCAAAAACACCATTTTGGTCAAAAAGTGATTCTCTCGCTCTGAAAAGCATTTTGCACGCATAAAAACTGGAAAAGTGAATAACTCAGTCACTTTCAATGCAAACGTGTAACTGAGCTTAAATAGGGTTATTTATGCCATCGCGCACCATTTGGAAGTGAAGAGCAGTTGTTTTGAGCACAATTCACGTGTCAGGGTCAAAAACACCTTTTTGGTCAAAAAGTGATTCTCTCGCTCTGAAAAGCATTTTGCACGCATAAAAACTGGAAAAGTGAATAACTCAGTCACTTTCAATGCAAACGTGTAACTGAGCTTAAATAGGGTTATTTATGCCATTGCGCACCATTTGGAAGTGGAGAGCAGTTGTTTAGAGCATAATTCACGTGTCAGTGTCAAAAACACATTGTGGGTCAAAACATGATTCTCTCGCTCTGAAAAGCATTTTGCACGCATAAAAACTGGAAAAGTGAATAACTCAGTCACTTTCAATGCAAACGTGTAACTGAGCTTAAATAGGGTTATT
>NC_140280.1:11725971-12029622 GCF_964030765.1 Micromesistius poutassou
ATAAATAACCCTATTTAAGCTCAGTTACACGTTTGAATTGAAAGTGACTGAGTTATTCACTTTTCCAGTTTTTATGCTTGCAAAATGCTTTTCAGAGCGAGAAAAGCATGTTTTGACCCACAATGTGTTTTTGACCCTAACACGTGAATTATGCTCAAAGTTAATGCTCTCCACTTCAAATGGTGCGCAATGGCATAAATAACCCTATTTAAGCTCAGTTACACGTTTGCATTGAAAGTGACTGAGTTATTCACTTTTCCAGTTTTTATGCGTGCAAAATGCTTTTCAGAGCGAGATTATCACTTTTTGACCAAAAAGGTGTTTTTGACCCTGACACGTGAATTGTGCTCAAAACAACTGCTCTTCACTTCCAAATGGTGCGCGATGGCATAAATAACCCTATTTAAGCTCAGTTACACGTTTGAATTGAAAGTGACTGAGTTATTCACTTTTCCAGTTTTTATGCTTGCAAAATGCTTTTCAGAGCGAGAAAAGCATGTTTTGACCCACAATGTGTTTTTGACCCTGACACGTGAATTATGCTCAAAACAACTGCTCTCCACTTCCAAATGGTGCGCAATGGCATACATAACCCTATTTAAGCTCAGTTACACGTTTGCATTGAAAGTGACTGAGTTATTCACTTTTCCAGTTTTTATGCGTGCAAAATGCTTTTCAGAGCGAGAGAATCACTTTTTGACCAAAAAGGTGTTTTGACCCTGACACGTGAATTGTGCTCAAAACAACTGCTCTTCACTTCCAAATGGTGAGCGATGGCATAAATAACCCTATTTAAGCTCAGTTACACGTTTGAATTGAAAGTGACTGAGTTATTCACTTTTCCAGTTTTTATGCTTGCAAAATGCTTTTCAGAGCGAGAAAAGCATGTTTTGACCCACAATGTGTTTTTGACCCTGACACGTGAATTATGCTCAAAACAACTGCTCTCCACTTCCAAATGGTGCGCAATGGCATAAATAACCCTATTTAAGCTCAGTTACACGTTTGAATTGAAAGTGACTGAGTTATTCACTTTTCCAGTTTTTATGCTTGCAAAATGCTTTTCAGAGCGAGAAAGCATGTTTTGACCATGAAGGTGTTTTTGACCCTGACACGTGATTGTGCTCAAAACAACTGCTCTCCACTTCCAAATGGTGCGCAATGGTATAAATAACCCTATTTAAGCTCAGTTACACGTTTGAATTGAAAGTGACTGAGTTATTCACTTTTCCAGTTTTTATGCTTGCAAAATGCTTTTCAGAGCGAGAAAAGCATGTTTTGACCCACAATGTGTTTTTGACCCTAACACGTGAATTATGCTCAAAGTTAATGCTCTCCACTTCCAAATGGTGCGCAATGGCATAAATAACCCTATTTAAGCTCAGTTACACGTTGCATTGAAAGTGACTGAGTTATTCACTTTTCCAGTTTTTATGCGTGCAAAATGCTTTTCAGAGCGAGATTATCACTTTTTGACCAAAAAGGTGTTTTTGACCCTGACACGTGAATTGTGCTCAAAACAACTGCTCTTCACTTCCAAATGGTGCGCGATGGCATAAATAACCCTATTTAAGCTCAGTTACACGTTTGAATTGAAAGTGACTGAGTTATTCACTTTTCCAGTTTTTATGCTTGCAAAATGCTTTTCAGAGCGAGAAAAGCATGTTTTGACCCACAATGTGTTTTTGACCCTGACACGTGAATTATGCTCAAAACAACTGCTCTCCACTTCCAAATGGTGCGCAATGGCATAAATAACCCTATTTAAGCTCAGTACACGTTTGCATTGAAAGTGACTGAGTTATTCACTTTTCCAGTTTTTATGCGTGCAAAATGCTTTTCAGAGCGAGAGAATCACTTTTTGACCAAAAAGGTGTTTTTGACCCTGACACGTGAATTGTGCTCAAAACAACTGCTCTTCACTTCCAAATGGTGAGCGATGGCATAAATAACCCTATTTAAGCTCAGTTACACGTTTGAATTGAAAGTGACTGAGTTATTCACTTTTCCAGTTTTTATGCTTGCAAAATGCTTTTCAGAGCGAGAAAAGCATGTTTTGACCCACAATGTGTTTTTGACCCTGACACGTGGATTGTGCTCAAAACAACTGCTCTCCACTTCCAATTGGTGCGCAATGGTATAAATAACCCTATTTAACCTCAGTTACACGTTTGAATTGAAAGTGACTGAGTTATTCACTTTTCCAGTTTTTATGTTTGCAAAATGCTTTTCAGAGCGAGAAAAGCATGTTTTGACCCACAATGTGTTTTTGACCCTAACACGTGAATTATGCTCAAAGTTAATGCTCTCCACTTCCAAATGGTGCGCAATGGCATAAATAACCCTATTTAAGCTCAGTTACACGTTTGCATTGAAAGTGACTGAGTTATTCACTTTTCCAGTTTTTATGCGTGCAAAATGCTTTTCAGAGCGAGATTATCACTTTTTGACCAAAAAGGTGTTTTTGACCCTGACACGTGAATTGTGCTCAAAACAACTGCTCTTCACTTCCAAATGGTGCGCGATGGCATAAATAACCCTATTTAAGCTCAGTTACACGTTTGAATTGAAAGTGACTGAGTTATTCACTTTTCCAGTTTTTATGCTTGCAAAATGCTTTTCAGAGCGAGAAAAGCATGTTTTGACCCACAATGTGTTTTTGACCCTGACACGTGAATTATGCTCAAAACAACTGCTCTCCACTTCCAAATGGTGCGCAATGGCATAAATAACCCTATTTAAGCTCAGTTACACGTTTGCATTGAAAGTGACTGAGTTATTCACTTTTCCAGTTTTTATGCGTGCAAAATGCTTTTCAGAGCGAGAGAATCACTTTTTGACCAAAAAGGTGTTTTTGACCCTGACACGTGAATTGTGCTCAAAACAACTGCTCTTCACTTCCAAATGGTGAGCGATGGCATAAATAACCCTATTTAAGCTCAGTTACACGTTTGAATTGAAAGTGACTGAGTTATTCACTTTTCCAGTTTTTATGCTTGCAAAATGCTTTTCAGAGCGAGAAAAGCATGTTTTGACCCACAATGTGTTTTTGACCCTGACACGTGAATTATGGCTCAAAACAACTGCTCTCCACTTCCAAATGGTGCGCAATGGCATAAATAACCCTATTTAAGCTCAGTTACACGTTTGAATTGAAAGTGACTGAGTTATTCACTTTTCCAGTTTTTATGCTTGCAAAATGCTTTTCAGAGCGAGAAAAGCATGTTTTGACCATGAAGGTGTTTTTGACCCTGACACGTGGATTGTGCTCAAACAACTGCTCTTCACTTCCAAATGGTGCGCGATGGCATAAATAACCCTATTTAAGCTCAGTTACACGTTTGCATTGAAAGTGACTGAGTTATTCACTTTTCCAGTTTTTATGCGTGCAAAATGCTTTTCAGAGCGAGAGAATCACTTTTTGACCAAAAAGGTGTTTTTGACCCTGACACGTGAATTGTGCTCAAAACAACTGCTCTTCACTTCCAAATGGTGCGCGATGGCATAAATAACCCTATTTAAGCTCAGTTACACGTTTGAATTGAAAGTGACTGAGTTATTCACTTTTCCAGTTTTTATGTTTGCAAAATGCTTTTCAGAGCGAGAAAAGCATGTTTTGACCCACAATGTGTTTTGACCCTAACACGTGAATTATGCTCAAAGTTAATGCTCTCCACTTCCAAATGGTGCGCAATGGCATAAATAACCCTATTTAAGCTCAGTTACACGTTTGCATTGAAAGTGACTGAGTTATTCACTTTTCCAGTTTTTATGCGTGCAAAATGCTTTCAGAGCGAGATTATCACTTTTTGACCAAAAAGGTGTTTTTGACCCTGACACGTGAATTGTGCTCAAAACAACTGCTCTTCACTTCCAAATGGTGCGCGATGGCATAAATAACCCTATTTAAGCTCAGTTACACGTTTGAATTGAAAGTGACTGAGTTATTCACTTTTCCAGTTTTTATGCTTGCAAAATGCTTTTCAGAGCGAGAAAAGCATGTTTTGACCCACAATGTGTTTTTGACCCTGACACGTGAATTATGCTCAAAACAACTGCTCTCCACTTCCAAATGGTGCGCAATGGCATAAATAACCCTATTTAAGCTCAGTTACACGTTTGCATTGAAAGTGACTGAGTTATTCACTTTTCCAGTTTTTATGCGTGCAAAATGCTTTTCAGAGCGAGAGAATCACTTTTTGACCAAAAAGGTGTTTTTGACCCTGACACGTGAATTGTGCTCAAAACAACTGCTCTTCACTTCCAAATGGTGAGCGATGGCATAAATAACCCTATTTAAGCTCAGTTACACGTTTGAATTGAAAGTGACTGAGTTATTCACTTTTCCAGTTTTTATGCTTGCAAAATGCTTTCAGAGCGAGAAAAGCATGTTTTGACCCACAATGTGTTTTTGACCCTGACACGTGAATTATGCTCAAAACAACTGCTCTCCACTTCCAAATGGTGCGCAATGGCATAAATAACCCTATTTAAGCTCAGTTACACGTTTGAATTGAAAGTGACTGAGTTATTCACTTTTCCAGTTTTTATGCTTGCAAAATGCTTTTCAGAGCGAGAAAAGCATGTTTTGACCATGAAGGTGTTTTTGACCCTGACACGTGGATTGTGCTCAAAACAACTGCTCTTCACTTCCAAATGGTGCGCGATGGCATAAATAACCCTATTTAAGCTCAGTTACACGTTTGCATTGAAAGTGACTGAGTTATTCACTTTTCCAGTTTTTATGCGTGCAAAATGCTTTTCAGAGCGAGAGAATCACTTTTTGACCAAAAAGGTGTTTTTGACCCTGACACGTGAATTGTGCTCAAAACAACTGCTCTTCACTTCCAAATGGTGCGCGATGGCATAAATAACCCTATTTAAGCTCAGTTACACGTTTGAATTGAAAGTGACTGAGTTATTCACTTTTCCAGTTTTTATGCTTGCAAAATGCTTTTCAGAGCGAGAAAAGCATGTTTTGACCCACAATGTGTTTTTGACCCTAACACGTGAATTATGCTCAAAGTTAATGCTCTCCACTTCCAAATGGTGCGCAATGGCATAAATAACCCTATTTAAGCTCAGTTACACGTTTGCATTGAAAGTGACTGAGTTATTCACTTTTCCAGTTTTTATGCGTGCAAAATGCTTTTCAGAGCGAGATTATCACTTTTTGACCAAAAAGGTGTTTTTGACCCTGACACGTGAATTGTGCTCAAAACAACTGCTCTTCACTTCCAAATGGTGCGCGATGGCATAAATAACCCTATTTAAGCTCAGTTACACGTTTGAATTGAAAGTGACTGAGTTATTCACTTTTCCAGTTTTTATGCTTGCAAAATGCTTTTCAGAGCGAGAAAAGCATGTTTGACCCACAATGTGTTTTTGACCCTGACACGTGAATTATGCTCAAAACAACTGCTCTCCACTTCCAAATGGTGCGCAATGGCATAAATAACCCTATTTAAGCTCAGTTACACGTTTGCATTGAAAGTGACTGAGTTATTCACTTTTCCAGTTTTTATGCGTGCAAAATGCTTTTCAGAGCGAGAGAATCACTTTTTGACCAAAAAGGTGTTTTGACCCTGACACGTGAATTGTGCTCAAAACAACTGCTCTTCACTTCCAAATGGTGAGCGATGGCATAAATAACCCTATTTAAGCTCAGTTACACGTTTGAATTGAAAGTGACTGAGTTATTCACTTTTCCAGTTTTTATGCTTGCAAAATGCTTTTCAGAGCGAGAAAAGCATGTTTTGACCCACAATGTGTTTTTGACCCTGACACGTGAATTATGCTCAAAACAACTGCTCTCCACTTCCAAATGGTGCGCAATGGCATAAATAACCCTATTTAAGCTCAGTTACACGTTTGAATTGAAAGTGACTGAGTTATTCACTTTTCCAGTTTTTATGCTTGCAAAATGCTTTTCAGAGCGAGAAAAGCATGTTTTGACCATGAAGGTGTTTTTGACCCTGACACGTGGATTGTGCTCAAAACAACTGCTCTTCACTTCCAAATGGTGCGCGATGGCATAAATAACCCTATTTAAGCTCAGTTACACGTTTGCATTGAAAGTGACTGAGTTATTCACTTTTCCAGTTTTTATGCGTGCAAAATGCTTTTCAGAGCGAGAGAATCACTTTTTGACCAAAAAGGTGTTTTTGACCCTGACACGTGAATTGTGCTCAAAACAACTGCTCTTCACTTCCAAATGGTGCGCGATGGCATAAATAACCCTATTTAAGCTCAGTTACACGTTTGAATTGAAAGTGACTGAGTTATTCACTTTTCCAGTTTTATGTTGCAAAATGCTTTTCAGAGCGAGAAAAGCATGTTTTGACCCACAATGTGTTTTTGACCCTAACACGTGAATTATGCTCAAAGTTAATGCTCTCCACTTCCAAATGGTGCGCAATGGCATAAATAACCCTATTTAAGCTCAGTTACACGTTTGCATTGAAAGTGACTGAGTTATTCACTTTTCCAGTTTTTATGCGTGCAAAATGCTTTTCAGAGCGAGATTATCACTTTTGACCAAAAAGGTGTTTTTGACCCTGACACGTGAATTGTGCTCAAAACAACTGCTCTTCACTTCCAAATGGTGCGCGATGGCATAAATAACCCTATTTAAGCTCAGTTACACGTTTGAATTGAAAGTGACTGAGTTATTCACTTTTCCAGTTTTTATGCTTGCAAAATGCTTTTCAGAGCGAGAAAAGCATGTTTTGACCCACAATGTGTTTTTGACCCTGACACGTGAATTATGCTCAAAACAACTGCTCTCCACTTCCAAATGGTGCGCAATGGCATAAATAACCCTATTTAAGCTCAGTTACACGTTTGCATTGAAAGTGACTGAGTTATTCACTTTTCCAGTTTTTATGCGTGCAAAATGCTTTTCAGAGCGAGAGAATCACTTTTTGACCAAAAAGGTGTTTTTGACCCTGACACGTGAATTGTGCTCAAAACAACTGCTCTTCACTTCCAAATGGTGAGCGATGGCATAAATAACCCTATTTAAGCTCAGTTACACGTTTGAATTGAAAGTGACTGAGTTATTCACTTTTCCAGTTTTTATGCTTGCAAAATGCTTTCAGAGCGAGAAAAGCATGTTTTGACCCACAATGTGTTTTTGACCCTGACACGTGAATTATGCTCAAAACAACTGCTCTCCACTTCCAAATGGTGCGCAATGGCATAAATAACCCTATTTAAGCTCAGTTACACGTTTGAATTGAAAGTGACTGAGTTATTCACTTTTCCAGTTTTTATGCTTGCAAAATGCTTTTCAGAGCGAGAAAAGCATGTTTTGACCATGAAGGTGTTTTTGACCCTGACACGTGGATTGTGCTCAAAACAACTGCTCTTCACTTCCAAATGGTGCGCGATGGCATAAATAACCCTATTTAAGCTCAGTTACACGTTTGCATTGAAAGTGACTGAGTTATTCACTTTTCCAGTTTTTATGCGTGCAAAATGCTTTTCAGAGCGAGAGAATCACTTTTTGACCAAAAAGGTGTTTTTGACCCTGACACGTGAATTGTGCTCAAAACAACTGCTCTTCACTTCCAAATGGTGCGCGATGGCATAAATAACCCTATTTAAGCTCAGTTACACGTTTGAATTGAAAGTGACTGAGTTATTCACTTTTCCAGTTTTTATGCTTGCAAAATGCTTTTCAGAGCGAGAAAAGCATGTTTTGACCCACAATGTGTTTTTGACCCTAACACGTGAATTATGCTCAAAGTTAATGCTCTCCACTTCCAAATGGTGCGCAATGGCATAAATAACCCTATTTAAGCTCAGTTACACGTTTGCATTGAAAGTGACTGAGTTATTCACTTTTCCAGTTTTTATGCGTGCAAAATGCTTTTCAGAGCGAGATTATCACTTTTTGACCAAAAAGGTGTTTTTGACCCTGACACGTGAATTGTGCTCAAAACAACTGCTCTTCACTTCCAAATGGTGCGCGATGGCATAAATAACCCTATTTAAGCTCAGTTACACGTTTGAATTGAAAGTGACTGAGTTATTCACTTTTCCAGTTTTTATGCTTGCAAAATGCTTTTCAGAGCGAGAAAAGCATGTTTTGACCCACAATGTGTTTTTGACCCTGACACGTGAATTATGCTCAAAACAACTGCTCTCCACTTCCAAATGGTGCGCAATGGCATACATAACCCTATTTAAGCTCAGTTACACGTTTGCATTGAAAGTGACTGAGTTATTCACTTTTCCAGTTTTTATGCGTGCAAAATGCTTTTCAGAGCGAGAGAATCACTTTTTGACCAAAAAGGTGTTTTTGACCCTGACACGTGAATTGTGCTCAAAACAACTGCTCTTCACTTCCAAATGGTGAGCGATGGCATAAATAACCCTATTTAAGCTCAGTTACACGTTTGAATTGAAAGTGACTGAGTTATTCACTTTTCCAGTTTTTATGCTTGCAAAATGCTTTTCAGAGCGAGAAAAGCATGTTTTGACCCACAATGTGTTTTTGACCCTGACACGTGAATTATGCTCAAAACAACTGCTCTCCACTTCCAAATGGTGCGCAATGGCATAAATAACCCTATTTAAGCTCAGTTACACGTTTGAATTGAAAGTGACTGAGTTATTCACTTTTCCAGTTTTTATGCTTGCAAAATGCTTTTCAGAGCGAGAAAAGCATGTTTTGACCATGAAGGTGTTTTTGACCCTGACACGTGGATTGTGCTCAAAACAACTGCTCTCCACTTCCAAATGGTGCGCAATGGTATAAATAACCCTATTTAAGCTCAGTTACACGTTTGAATTGAAAGTGACTGAGTTATTCACTTTTCCAGTTTTTATGCTTGCAAAATGCTTTTCAGAGCGAGAAAAGCATGTTTTGACCCACAATGTGTTTTTGACCCTAACACGTGAATTATGCTCAAAGTTAATGCTCTCCACTTCCAAATGGTGCGCAATGGCATAAATAACCCTATTTAAGCTCAGTTACACGTTTGCATTGAAAGTGACTGAGTTATTCACTTTTCCAGTTTTTATGCGTGCAAAATGCTTTTCAGAGCGAGATTATCACTTTTTGACCAAAAAGGTGTTTTTGACCCTGACACGTGAATTGTGCTCAAAACAACTGCTCTTCACTTCCAAATGGTGCGCGATGGCATAAATAACCCTATTTAAGCTCAGTTACACGTTTGAATTGAAAGTGACTGAGTTATTCACTTTTCCAGTTTTTATGCTTGCAAAATGCTTTTCAGAGCGAGAAAAGCATGTTTTGACCCACAATGTGTTTTTGACCCTGACACGTGAATTATGCTCAAAACAACTGCTCTCCACTTCCAAATGGTGCGCAATGGCATAAATAACCCTATTTAAGCTCAGTTACACGTTTGCATTGAAAGTGACTGAGTTATTCACTTTTCCAGTTTTTATGCGTGCAAAATGCTTTTCAGAGCGAGAGAATCACTTTTTGACCAAAAAGGTGTTTTTGACCCTGACACGTGAATTGTGCTCAAAACAACTGCTCTTCACTTCCAAATGGTGAGCGATGGCATAAATAACCCTATTTAAGCTCAGTTACACGTTTGAATTGAAAGTGACTGAGTTATTCACTTTTCCAGTTTTTATGCTTGCAAAATGCTTTTCAGAGCGAGAAAAGCATGTTTTGACCATAAAGGTGTTTTTGACCCTGACACGTGGATTGTGCTCAAAACAACTGCTCTCCACTTCCAATTGGTGCGCAATGGTATAAATAACCCTATTTAACCTCAGTTACACGTTTGAATTGAAAGTGACTGAGTTATTCACTTTTCCAGTTTTTATGTTTGCAAAATGCTTTTCAGAGCGAGAAAAGCATGTTTTGACCCACAATGTGTTTTTGACCCTAACACGTGAATTATGCTCAAAGTTAATGCTCTCCACTTCCAAATGGTGCGCAATGGCATAAATAACCCTATTTAAGCTCAGTTACACGTTTGCATTGAAAGTGACTGAGTTATTCACTTTTCCAGTTTTTATGCGTGCAAAATGCTTTTCAGAGCGAGATTATCACTTTTTGACCAAAAAGGTGTTTTTGACCCTGACACGTGAATTGTGCTCAAAACAACTGCTCTTCACTTCCAAATGGTGCGCGATGGCATAAATAACCCTATTTAAGCTCAGTTACACGTTTGAATTGAAAGTGACTGAGTTATTCACTTTTCCAGTTTTTATGCTTGCAAAATGCTTTTCAGAGCGAGAAAAGCATGTTTTGACCCACAATGTGTTTTTGACCCTGACACGTGAATTATGCTCAAAACAACTGCTCTCCACTTCCAAATGGTGCGCAATGGCATAAATAACCCTATTTAAGCTCAGTTACACGTTTGCATTGAAAGTGACTGAGTTATTCACTTTTCCAGTTTTTATGCGTGCAAAATGCTTTTCAGAGCGAGAGAATCACTTTTTGACCAAAAAGGTGTTTTTGACCCTGACACGTGAATTGTGCTCAAAACAACTGCTCTTCACTTCCAAATGGTGAGCGATGGCATAAATAACCCTATTTAAGCTCAGTTACACGTTTGAATTGAAAGTGACTGAGTTATTCACTTTTCCAGTTTTTATGCTTGCAAAATGCTTTTCAGAGCGAGAAAAGCATGTTTTGACCCACAATGTGTTTTTGACCCTGACACGTGAATTATGCTCAAAACAACTGCTCTCCACTTCCAAATGGTGCGCAATGGCATAAATAACCCTATTTAAGCTCAGTTACACGTTTGAATTGAAAGTGACTGAGTTATTCACTTTTCCAGTTTTTATGCTTGCAAAATGCTTTTCAGAGCGAGAAAAGCATGTTTTGACCATGAAGGTGTTTTTGACCCTGACACGTGGATTGTGCTCAAAACAACTGCTCTTCACTTCCAAATGGTGCGCGATGGCATAAATAACCCTATTTAAGCTCAGTTACACGTTTGCATTGAAAGTGACTGAGTTATTCACTTTTCCAGTTTTTATGCGTGCAAAATGCTTTTCAGAGCGAGAGAATCACTTTTTGACCAAAAAGGTGTTTTTGACCCTGACACGTGAATTGTGCTCAAAACAACTGCTCTTCACTTCCAAATGGTGCGCGATGGCATAAATAACCCTATTTAAGCTCAGTTACACGTTTGAATTGAAAGTGACTGAGTTATTCACTTTTCCAGTTTTTATGCTTGCAAAATGCTTTTCAGAGCGAGAAAAGCATGTTTTGACCCACAATGTGTTTTTGACCCTGACACGTGAATTATGCTCAAAACAACTGCTCTTCACTTCCAAATGGTGCGCGATGGCATAAATAACCCTATTTAAGCTCAGTTACACGTTTGAATTGAAAGTGACTGAGTTATTCACTTTTCCAGTTTTTATGCTTGCAAAATGCTTTTCAGAGCGAGAAAAGCATGTTTTGACCCACAATGTGTTTTTGACCCTGACACGTGAATTATGCTCAAAACAACTGCTCTCCACTTCCAAATGGTGCGCAATGGCATAAATAACCCTATTTAAGCTCAGTTACACGTTTGAATTGGAAGTGACTGAGTTATTCACTTTTCCAGTTTTTATGCTTGCAAAATGCTTTTCAGAGCGAGAAAAGCATGTTTTGACCCACAATTTGTTTTTGACCCTAACACGTGAATTATGCTCAAAGTTAATGCTCTCCACTTCCAAATGGTGCGCAATGGCATAAATAACCCTATTTAAGCTCAGTTACACGTTTGCATTGAAAGTGACTGAGTTATTCACTTTTCCAGTTTTTATGCGTGCAAAATGCTTTTCAGAGCGAGAGAATCATGTTTTGACCCACAATGTGTTTTTGACACTGACACGTGAATTATGCTCTAAACAACTGCTCTCCACTTCCAAATGGTGCGCAATGGCATAAATAACCCTATTTAAGCTCAGTTACACGTTTGCATTGAAAGTGACTGAGTTATTCACTTTTCCAGTTTTTATGCGTGCAAAATGCTTTTCAGAGCGAGAGAATCACTTTTTGACCAAAAAGGTGTTTTTGACCCTGACACGTGAATTGTGCTCAAAACAACTGCTCTTCACTTCCAAATGGTGCGCGATGGCATAAATAACCCTATTTAAGCTCAGTTACACGTTTGAATTGAAAGTGACCGAGTTATTCACTTTTCCAGTTTTTATGCTTGCAAAATGCTTTTCAGAGCGAGAAAAGCATGTTTTGACCCACAATGTGTTTTTGACCCTGACACGTGAATTATGCTCAAAACAACTGCTCTCCACTTCCAAATGGTGCGCGATGGCATAAATAACCCTATTTAAGCTCAGTTACACGTTTGCATTGAAAGTGACTGAGTTATTCACTTTTCCAGTTTTTATGCGTGCAAAATGCTTTTCAGAGCGAGAGAATCACTTTTTGACCAAAAAGGTGTTTTTGACCCTGACACGTGAATTGTGCTCAAAACAACTGCTCTTCACTTCCAAATGGTGCGCGATGGCATAAATAACCCTATTTAAGCTCAGTTACACGTTTGAATTGAAAGTGACCGAGTTATTCACTTTTCCAGTTTTTATGCTTGCAAAATGCTTTTCAGAGCGAGAAAAGCATGTTTTGACCCACAATGTGTTTTTGACCCTGACACGTGAATTATGCTCAAAACAACTGCTCTCCACTTCCAAATGGTGCGCAATGGCATAAATAACCCTATTTTAGCTCAGTTACACGTTTGCATTGAAAGTGACTGAGTTATTCACTTTTCCAGTTTTTATGCTTGCAAAATGCTTTTCAGAGCGAGAAAAGCATGTTTTGACCCACAATGTGTTTTTGACCCTGACACGTGAATTATGCTCAAAACAACTGCTCTCCACTTCCAAATGGTGCGCAATGGCATAAATAACCCTATTTAAGCTCAGTTACACGTTTGCATTGAAAGTGACTGAGTTATTCACTTTTCCAGTTTTTATGCGTGCAAAATGCTTTTCAGAGCGAGAGAATCACTTTTTGACCCACAATGTGTTTTTGACCCTGACACGTGAATTATGCTCAAAACAACTGCTCTCCACTTCCAAATGGTGCGCAATGGCATAAATAACCCTATTTAAGCTCAGTTAAACGTTTGAATTGAAAGTGACTGAGTTATTCACTTTTCCAGTTTTTATGCTTGCAAAATGCTTTTCAGAGCGAGAAAAGCATGTTTTGACCCACAATGTGTTTTTGACCCTGACACGTGAATTATGCTCAAAACAACTGCTCTCCACTTCCAAATGGTGCGCAATGGCATAAATAACCCTATTTAAGCTCAGTTACACGTTTGCATTGAAAGTGACTGAGTTATTCACTTTTCCAGTTTTTATGCGTGCAAAATGCTTTTCAGAGCGAGAGAATCACTTTTTGACCAAAAAGGTGTTTTTGACCCTGACACGTGAATTATGCTCAAAACAACTGCTCTCCACTTCCAAATGGTGCGCAATGGCATAAATAACCCTATTTAAGCTCAGTTAAACGTTTGAATTGAAAGTGACTGAGTTATTCACTTTTCCAGTTTTTATGCTTGCAAAATGCTTTTCAGAGCGAGAAAAGCATGTTTTGACCCACAATGTGTTTTTGACCCTGACACGTGAATTATGCTCAAAACAACTGCTCTCCACTTCCAAATGGTGCGCAATGGCATAAATAACCCTATTTAAGCTCAGTTACACGTTTGCATTGAAAGTGACTGAGTTATTCACTTTTCCAGTTTTTATGCTTGCAAAATGCTTTTCAGAGCGAGAAAAGCATGTTTTGACCCACAATGTGTTTTTGACCCTAACACGTGAATTATGCTCAAAGTTAATGCTCTCCACTTCCAAATGGTGCGCAATGGCATAAATAACCCTATTTAAGCTCAGTTACACGTTTGCATTGAAAGTGACTGAGTTATTCACTTTTCCAGTTTTTATGCGTGCAAAATGCTTTTCAGAGCGAGATTATCACTTTTTGACCAAAAAGGTGTTTTTGACCCTGACACGTGAATTGTGCTCAAAACAACTGCTCTTCACTTCCAAATGGTGCGCGATGGCATAAATAACCCTATTTAAGCTCAGTTACACGTTTGAATTGAAAGTGACTGAGTTATTCACTTTTCCAGTTTTTATGCTTGCAAAATGCTTTTCAGAGCGAGAAAAGCATGTTTTGACCCACAATGTGTTTTTGACCCTGACACGTGAATTATGCTCAAAACAACTGCTCTCCACTTCCAAATGGTGCGCAATGGCATAAATAACCCTATTTAAGCTCAGTTACACGTTTGCATTGAAAGTGACTGAGTTATTCACTTTTCCAGTTTTTATGCGTGCAAAATGCTTTTCAGAGCGAGAGAATCACTTTTTGACCAAAAAGGTGTTTTTGACCCTGACACGTGAATTGTGCTCAAAACAACTGCTCTTCACTTCCAAATGGTGAGCGATGGCATAAATAACCCTATTTAAGCTCAGTTACACGTTTGAATTGAAAGTGACTGAGTTATTCACTTTTCCAGTTTTTATGCTTGCAAAATGCTTTTCAGAGCGAGAAAAGCATGTTTTGACCATAAAGGTGTTTTTGACCCTGACACGTGGATTGTGCTCAAAACAACTGCTCTCCACTTCCAATTGGTGCGCAATGGTATAAATAACCCTATTTAACCTCAGTTACACGTTTGAATTGAAAGTGACTGAGTTATTCACTTTTCCAGTTTTTATGTTTGCAAAATGCTTTTCAGAGCGAGAAAAGCATGTTTTGACCCACAATGTGTTTTTGACCCTGACACGTGAATTATGCTCAAAACAACTGCTCTCCACTTCCAAATGGTGCGCAATGGCATAAATAACCCTATTTAAGCTCAGTTACACGTTTGAATTGAAAGTGACTGAGTTATTCACTTTTCCAGTTTTTATGCTTGCAAAATGCTTTTCAGAGCGAGAAAAGCATGTTTTGACCATGAAGGTGTTTTTGACCCTGACACGTGGATTGTGCTCAAAACAACTGCTCTTCACTTCCAAATGGTGCGCGATGGCATAAATAACCCTATTTAAGCTCAGTTACACGTTTGCATTGAAAGTGACTGAGTTATTCACTTTTCCAGTTTTTATGCGTGCAAAATGCTTTTCAGAGCGAGAGAATCACTTTTTGACCAAAAAGGTGTTTTTGACCCTGACACGTGAATTGTGCTCAAAACAACTGCTCTTCACTTCCAAATGGTGCGCGATGGCATAAATAACCCTATTTAAGCTCAGTTACACGTTTGAATTGAAAGTGACTGAGTTATTCACTTTTCCAGTTTTTATGCTTGCAAAATGCTTTTCAGAGCGAGAAAAGCATGTTTTGACCCACAATGTGTTTTTGACCCTGACACGTGAATTATGCTCAAAACAACTGCTCTTCACTTCCAAATGGTGCGCGATGGCATAAATAACCCTATTTAAGCTCAGTTACACGTTTGAATTGAAAGTGACTGAGTTATTCACTTTTCCAGTTTTTATGCTTGCAAAATGCTTTTCAGAGCGAGAAAAGCATGTTTTGACCCACAATGTGTTTTTGACCCTGACACGTGAATTATGCTCAAAACAACTGCTCTCCACTTCCAAATGGTGCGCAATGGCATAAATAACCCTATTTAAGCTCAGTTACACGTTTGAATTGAAAGTGACTGAGTTATTCACTTTTCCAGTTTTTATGCTTGCAAAATGCTTTTCAGAGCGAGAAAAGCATGTTTTGACCCACAATGTGTTTTTGACCCTAACACGTGAATTATGCTCAAAGTTAATGCTCTCCACTTCCAAATGGTGCGCAATGGCATAAATAACCCTATTTAAGCTCAGTTACACGTTTGCATTGAAAGTGACTGAGTTATTCACTTTTCCAGTTTTTATGCGTGCAAAATGCTTTTCAGAGCGAGAGAATCACTTTTTGACCCACAATGTGTTTTTGACCCTGACACGTGAATTATGCTCAAAACAACTGCTCTCCACTTCCAAATGGTGCGCAATGGCATAAATAACCCTATTTAAGCTCAGTTAAAGGTTTGAATTGAAAGTGACTGAGTTATTCACTTTTCCAGTTTTTATGCTTGCAAAATGCTTTTCAGAGCGAGAGAATCACTTTTTGACCCACAATGTGTTTTTGACCCTGACACGTGAATTATGCTCAAAACAACTGCTCTCCACTTCCAAATGGTGCGCAATGGCATAAATAACCCTATTTAAGCTCAGTTACACGTTTGCATTGAAAGTGACTGAGTTATTCACTTTTCCAGTTTTTATGCGTGCAAAATGCTTTTCAGAGCGAGAGAATCACTTTTTGACCAAAAAGGTGTTTTTGACCCTGACACGTAAATTGTGCTCAAAACAACTGCTCTTCACTTCCAAATGGTGAGCGATGGCATAAATAACCCTATTTAAGCTCAGTTACACGTTTGAATTGAAAGTGACTGAGTTATTCACTTTTCCAGTTTTTATGCTTGCAAAATGCTTTTCAGAGCGAGAAAAGCATGTTTTGACCATAAAGGTGTTTTTGACCCTGACACGTGGATTGTGCTCAAAACAACTGCTCTCCACTTCCAATTGGTGCGCAATGGTATAAATAACCCTATTTAACCTCAGTTACACGTTTGAATTGAAAGTGACTGAGTTATTCACTTTTCCAGTTTTTATGTTTGCAAAATGCTTTTCAGAGCGAGAAAAGCATGTTTTGACCCACAATGTGTTTTTGACCCTAACACGTGAATTATGCTCAAAGTTAATGCTCTCCACTTCCAAATGGTGCGCAATGGCATAAATAACCCTATTTAAGCTCAGTTACACGTTTGCATTGAAAGTGACTGAGTTATTCACTTTTCCAGTTTTTATGCGTGCAAAATGCTTTTCAGAGCGAGAGAATCACTTTTTGACCAAAAAGGTGTTTTTGACCCTGACACGTGAATTGTGCTCAAAACAACTGCTCTTCACTTCCAAAAGGTGCGCGATGGCATAAATAACCCTATTTAAGCTCAGTTACACGTTTGAATTGAAAGTGACTGAGTTATTCACTTTTCCAGTTTTTATGCTTGCAAAATGCTTTTCAGAGCGAGAAAAGCATGTTTTGACCCACAATGTGTTTTTGACCCTGACACGTGAATTATGCTCAAAACAACTGCTCTCCACTTCCAAATGGTGCGCAATGGCATAAATAACCCTATTTAAGCTCAGTTACACGTTTGCATTGAAAGTGACTGAGTTATTCACTTTTCCAGTTTTTATGCGTGCAAAATGCTTTTCAGAGCGAGAGAATCACTTTTTGACCAAAAAGGTGTTTTTGACCCTGACACGTGAATTGTGCTCAAAACAACTGCTCTTCACTTCCAAATGGTGAGCGATGGCATAAATAACCCTATTTAAGCTCAGTTACACGTTTGAATTGAAAGTGACTGAGTTATTCACTTTTCCAGTTTTTATGCTTGCAAAATGCTTTTCAGAGCGAGAAAAGCATGTTTTGACCATAAAGGTGTTTTTGACCCTGACACGTGGATTGTGCTCAAAACAACTGCTCTCCACTTCCAATTGGTGCGCAATGGTATAAATAACCCTATTTAACCTCAGTTACACGTTTGAATTGAAAGTGACTGAGTTATTCACTTTTCCAGTTTTTATGTTTGCAAAATGCTTTTCAGAGCGAGAAAAGCATGTTTTGACCCACAATGTGTTTTTGACCCTGACACGTGAATTATGCTCAAAACAACTGCTCTCCACTTCCAAATGGTGCGCAATGGCATAAATAACCCTATTTAAGCTCAGTTACACGTTTGAATTGAAAGTGACTGAGTTATTCACTTTTCCAGTTTTTATGCTTGCAAAATGCTTTTCAGAGCGAGAAAAGCATGTTTTGACCATGAAGGTGTTTTTGACCCTGACACGTGGATTGTGCTCAAAACAACTGCTCTTCACTTCCAAATGGTGCGCGATGGCATAAATAACCCTATTTAAGCTCAGTTACACGTTTGCATTGAAAGTGACTGAGTTATTCACTTTTCCAGTTTTTATGCGTGCAAAATGCTTTTCAGAGCGAGAGAATCACTTTTTGACCAAAAAGGTGTTTTTGACCCTGACACGTGAATTGTGCTCAAAACAACTGCTCTTCACTTCCAAATGGTGCGCGATGGCATAAATAACCCTATTTAAGCTCAGTTACACGTTTGAATTGAAAGTGACTGAGTTATTCACTTTTCCAGTTTTTATGCTTGCAAAATGCTTTTCAGAGCGAGAAAAGCATGTTTTGACCCACAATGTGTTTTTGACCCTGACACGTGAATTATGCTCAAAACAACTGCTCTTCACTTCCAAATGGTGCGCGATGGCATAAATAACCCTATTTAAGCTCAGTTACACGTTTGAATTGAAAGTGACTGAGTTATTCACTTTTCCAGTTTTTATGCTTGCAAAATGCTTTTCAGAGCGAGAAAAGCATGTTTTGACCCACAATGTGTTTTTGACCCTGACACGTGAATTATGCTCAAAACAACTGCTCTCCACTTCCAAATGGTGCGCAATGGCATAAATAACCCTATTTAAGCTCAGTTACACGTTTGAATTGAAAGTGACTGAGTTATTCACTTTTCCAGTTTTTATGCTTGCAAAATGCTTTTCAGAGCGAGAAAAGCATGTTTTGACCCACAATGTGTTTTTGACCCTAACACGTGAATTATGCTCAAAGTTAATGCTCTCCACTTCCAAATGGTGCGCAATGGCATAAATAACCCTATTTAAGCTCAGTTACACGTTTGCATTGAAAGTGACTGAGTTATTCACTTTTCCAGTTTTTATGCGTGCAAAATGCTTTTCAGAGCGAGAGAATCACTTTTTGACCCACAATGTGTTTTTGACCCTGACACGTGAATTATGCTCAAAACAACTGCTCTCCACTTCCAAATGGTGCGCAATGGCATAAATAACCCTATTTAAGCTCAGTTAAAGGTTTGAATTGAAAGTGACTGAGTTATTCACTTTTCCAGTTTTTATGCTTGCAAAATGCTTTTCAGAGCGAGAGAATCACTTTTTGACCCACAATGTGTTTTTGACCCTGACACGTGAATTATGCTCAAAACAACTGCTCTCCACTTCCAAATGGTGCGCAATGGCATAAATAACCCTATTTAAGCTCAGTTACACGTTTGCATTGAAAGTGACTGAGTTATTCACTTTTCCAGTTTTTATGCGTGCAAAATGCTTTTCAGAGCGAGAGAATCACTTTTTGACCAAAAAGGTGTTTTTGACCCTGACACGTAAATTGTGCTCAAAACAACTGCTCTTCACTTCCAAATGGTGAGCGATGGCATAAATAACCCTATTTAAGCTCAGTTACACGTTTGAATTGAAAGTGACTGAGTTATTCACTTTTCCAGTTTTTATGCTTGCAAAATGCTTTTCAGAGCGAGAAAAGCATGTTTTGACCATAAAGGTGTTTTTGACCCTGACACGTGGATTGTGCTCAAAACAACTGCTCTCCACTTCCAATTGGTGCGCAATGGTATAAATAACCCTATTTAACCTCAGTTACACGTTTGAATTGAAAGTGACTGAGTTATTCACTTTTCCAGTTTTTATGTTTGCAAAATGCTTTTCAGAGCGAGAAAAGCATGTTTTGACCCACAATGTGTTTTTGACCCTAACACGTGAATTATGCTCAAAGTTAATGCTCTCCACTTCCAAATGGTGCGCAATGGCATAAATAACCCTATTTAAGCTCAGTTACACGTTTGCATTGAAAGTGACTGAGTTATTCACTTTTCCAGTTTTTATGCGTGCAAAATGCTTTTCAGAGCGAGAGAATCACTTTTTGACCAAAAAGGTGTTTTTGACCCTGACACGTGAATTGTGCTCAAAACAACTGCTCTTCACTTCCAAATGGTGAGCGATGGCATAAATAACCCTATTTAAGCTCAGTTACACGTTTGAATTGAAAGTGACTGAGTTATTCACTTTTCCAGTTTTTATGCTTGCAAAATGCTTTTCAGAGCGAGAAAAGCATGTTTTGACCCACAATGTGTTTTTGACCCTGACACGTGAATTATGCTCAAAACAACTGCTCTCCACTTCCAAATGGTGCGCAATGGCATAAATAACCCTATTTAAGCTCAGTTACACGTTTGCATTGAAAGTGACTGAGTTATTCACTTTTCCAGTTTTTATGCGTGCAAAATGCTTTTCAGAGCGAGAGAATCACTTTTTGACCAAAAAGTTGTTTTTGACCCTGACACGTGAATTGTGCTCAAAACAACTGCTCTTCACTTCCAAATGGTGCGTGATGGCATAAATAACCCTATTTAAGCTCAGTTACACGTTTGAATTGAAAGTGACTGAGTTATTCACTTTTCCAGTTTTTATGCTTGCAAAATGCTTTTCAGAGCGAGAAAAGCATGTTTTGACCCACAATGTGTTTTTGACCCTGACACGTGAATTATGCTCAAAACAACTGCTCTCCACTTCCAAATGGTGCGCAATGGCATAAATAACCCTATTTAAGCTCAGTTACACGTTTGAATTGAAAGTGACTGAGTTATTCACTTTTCCAGTTTTTATGCTTGCAAAATGCTTTTCAGAGCGAGAAAAGCATGTTTTGACCATAAAGGTGTTTTTGACCCTGACACGTGGATTGTGCTCAAAACAACTGCTCTCCACTTCCAAATGGTGCGCAATGGTATAAATAATCCTATTTAAGCTCAGTTACACGTTTGAATTGAAAGTGACTGAGTTATTCACTTTTCCAGTTTTTATGCTTGCAAAATGCTTTTCAGAGCGAGAAAAGCATGTTTTGACCCACAATGTGTTTTTGACCCTAACACGTGAATTATGCTCAAAGTTAATGCTCTCCACTTCCAAATGGTGCGCAATGGCATAAATAACCCTATTTAAGCTCAGTTACACGTTTGCATTGAAAGTGACTGAGATTCACTTTTCCAGTTTTTATGCGTGCAAAATGCTTTTCAGAGCGAGATTATCACTTTTTGACCAAAAAGGTGTTTTTGACCCTGACACGTGAATTGTGCTCAAAACAACTGCTCTTCACTTCCAAATGGTGCGCGATGGCATAAATAACCCTATTTAAGCTCAGTTACACGTTTGAATTGAAAGTGACTGAGTTATTCACTTTTCCAGTTTTTATGCTTGCAAAATGCTTTTCAGAGCGAGAAAAGCATGTTTTGACCCACAATGTGTTTTTGACCCTGACACGTGAATTATGCTCAAAACAACTGCTCTTCACTTCCAAATGGTGCGCGATGGCATAAATAACCCTATTTAAGCTCAGTTACACGTTTGAATTGAAAGTGACTGAGTTATTCACTTTTCCAGTTTTTATGCTTGCAAAATGCTTTTCAGAGCGAGAAAAGCATGTTTTGACCCACAATGTGTTTTTGACCCTGACACGTGAATTATGCTCAAAACAACTGCTCTCCACTTCCAAATGGTGCGCAATGGCATAAATAACCCTATTTAAGCTCAGTTAAACGTTTGAATTGAAAGTGACTGAGTTATTCACTTTTCCAGTTTTTATGCTTGCAAAATGCTTTTCAGAGCGAGAAAAGCATGTTTTGACCCACAATGTGTTTTTGACCCTGACACGTGAATTATGCTCAAAACAACTGCTCTCCACTTCCAAATGGTGCGCAATGGCATAAATAACCCTATTTAAGCTCAGTTACACGTTTGCATTGAAAGTGACTGAGTTATTCACTTTTCCAGTTTTTATGCGTGCAAAATGCTTTTCAGAGCGAGAGAATCACTTTTTGACCAAAAAGGTGTTTTTGACCCTGACACGTAAATTGTGCTCAAAACAACTGCTCTTCACTTCCAAATGGTGAGCGATGGCATAAATAACCCTATTTAAGCTCAGTTACACGTTTGAATTGAAAGTGACTGAGTTATTCACTTTTCCAGTTTTTATGCTTGCAAAATGCTTTTCAGAGCGAGAAAAGCATGTTTTGACCATAAAGGTGTTTTTGACCCTGACACGTGGATTGTGCTCAAAACAACTGCTCTCCACTTCCAATTGGTGCGCAATGGTATAAATAACCCTATTTAACCTCAGTTACACGTTTGAATTGAAAGTGACTGAGTTATTCACTTTTCCAGTTTTTATGTTTGCAAAATGCTTTTCAGAGCGAGAAAAGCATGTTTTGACCCACAATGTGTTTTTGACCCTAACACGTGAATTATGCTCAAAGTTAATGCTCTCCACTTCCAAATTGTGCGCAATGGCATAAATAACCCTATTTAAGCTCACTTACAAATTTGCATTGAAAGTGACTGAGTTATTCACTTTTCCAGTTTTTATGCGTGCAAAATGCTTTTCAGAGCGAGAGAATCACTTTTTGACCAAAAAGGTGTTTTTGACCCTGACACGTGAATTGTGCTCAAAACAACTGCTCTTCACTTCCAAATGGTGAGCGATGGCATAAATAACCCTATTTAAGCTCAGTTACACGTTTGAATTGAAAGTGACTGAGTTATTCACTTTTCCAGTTTTTATGCTTGCAAAATGCTTTTCAGAGCGAGAAAAGCATGTTTTGACCCACAATGTGTTTTTGACCCTGACACGTGAATTATGCTCAAAACAACTGCTCTCCACTTCCAAATGGTGCGCAATGGCATAAATAACCCTATTTAAGCTCAGTTACACGTTTGAATTGAAAGTGACTGAGTTATTCACTTTTCCAGTTTTTATGCTTGCAAAATGCTTTTCAGAGCGAGAAAAGCATGTTTTGACCATAAAGGTGTTTTTGACCCTGACACGTGGATTATGCTCAAAACAACTGCTCTTCACTTCCAAATGGTGCGCGATGGCATAAATAACCCTATTTAAGCTCAGTTACACGTTTGAATTGAAAGTGACTGAGTTATTCACTTTTCCAGTTTTTATGCTTGCAAAATGCTTTTCAGAGCGAGAAAAGCATGTTTTGACCATAAAGGTGTTTTTGACCCTGACACGTGGATTGTGCTCAAAACAACTGCTCTCCACTTCCAATTGGTGCGCAATGGTATAAATAACCCTATTTAACCTCAGTTACACGTTTGAATTGAAAGTGACTGAGTTATTCACTTTTCCAGTTTTTATGTTTGCAAAATGCTTTTCAGAGCGAGAAAAGCATGTTTTGACCCACAATGTGTTTTTGACCCTAACACGTGAATTATGCTCAAAGTTAATGCTCTCCACTTCCAAATGGTGCGCAATGGCATAAATAACCCTATTTAAGCTCAGTTACACGTTTGCATTGAAAGTGACTGAGTTATTCACTTTTCCAGTTTTTATGCGTGCAAAATGCTTTTCAGAGCGAGAGAATCACTTTTTGACCAAAAAGGTGTTTTTGACCCTGACACGTGAATTGTGCTCAAAACAACTGCTCTTCACTTCCAAATGGTGAGCGATGGCATAAATAACCCTATTTAAGCTCAGTTACACGTTTGAATTGAAAGTGACTGAGTTATTCACTTTTCCAGTTTTTATGCTTGCAAAATGCTTTTCAGAGCGAGAAAAGCATGTTTTGACCCACAATGTGTTTTTGACCCTGACACGTGAATTATGCTCAAAACAACTGCTCTCCACTTCCAAATGGTGCGCAATGGCATAAATAACCCTATTTAAGCTCAGTTACACGTTTGCATTGAAAGTGACTGAGTTATTCACTTTTCCAGTTTTTATGCGTGCAAAATGCTTTTCAGAGCGAGAGAATCACTTTTTGACCAAAAAGTTGTTTTTGACCCTGACACGTGAATTGTGCTCAAAACAACTGCTCTTCACTTCCAAATGGTGCGTGATGGCATAAATAACCCTATTTAAGCTCAGTTACACGTTTGAATTGAAAGTGACTGAGTTATTCACTTTTCCAGTTTTTATGCTTGCAAAATGCTTTTCAGAGCGAGAAAAGCATGTTTTGACCCACAATGTGTTTTTGACCCTGACACGTGAATTATGCTCAAAACAACTGCTCTCCACTTCCAAATGGTGCGCAATGGCATAAATAACCCTATTTAAGCTCAGTTACACGTTTGAATTGAAAGTGACTGAGTTATTCACTTTTCCAGTTTTTATGCTTGCAAAATGCTTTTCAGAGCGAGAAAAGCATGTTTTGACCATAAAGGTGTTTTTGACCCTGACACGTGGATTGTGCTCAAAACAACTGTTCTCCACTTCCAAATGGTGCGCAATGGTATAAATAATCCTATTTAAGCTCAGTTACACGTTTGAATTGAAAGTGACTGAGTTATTCACTTTTCCAGTTTTTATGCTTGCAAAATGCTTTTCAGAGCGAGAAAAGCATGTTTTGACCCACAATGTGTTTTTGACCCTAACACGTGAATTATGCTCAAAGTTAATGCTCTCCACTTCCAAATGGTGCGCAATGGCATAAATAACCCTATTTAAGCTCAGTTACACGTTTGCATTGAAAGTGACTGAGATTCACTTTTCCAGTTTTTATGCGTGCAAAATGCTTTTCAGAGCGAGATTATCACTTTTTGACCAAAAAGGTGTTTTTGACCCTGACACGTGAATTGTGCTCAAAACAACTGCTCTTCACTTCCAAATGGTGCGCGATGGCATAAATAACCCTATTTAAGCTCAGTTACACGTTTGAATTGAAAGTGACTGAGTTATTCACTTTTCCAGTTTTTATGCTTGCAAAATGCTTTTCAGAGCGAGAAAAGCATGTTTTGACCCACAATGTGTTTTTGACCCTGACACGTGAATTATGCTCAGAACAACTGCTCTCCACTTCCAAATGGTGCGCAATGGCATAAATAACCCTATTTAAGCTCAGTTACACGTTTGCATTGAAAGTGACTGAGTTATTCACTTTTCCAGTTTTTATGCGTGCAAAATGCTTTTCAGAGCGAGAGAATCACTTTTTGACCAAAAAGGTGTTTTTGACCCTGACACGTGAATTGTGCTCAAAACAACTGCTCTTCACTTCCAAAAGGTGCGCGATGGCATAAATAACCCTATTTAAGCTCAGTTACACGTTTGAATTGAAAGTGACTGAGTTATTCACTTTTCCAGTTTTTATGCTTGCAAAATGCTTTTCAGAGCGAGAAAAGCATGTTTTGACCCACAATGTGTTTTTGACCCTGACACGTGAATTATGCTCAAAACAACTGCTCTCCACTTCCAAATGGTGCGCAATGGCATAAATAACCCTATTTAAGCTCAGTTACACGTTTGCATTGAAAGTGACTGAGTTATTCACTTTTCCAGTTTTTATGCGTGCAAAATGCTTTTCAGAGCGAGAGAATCACTTTTTGACCAAAAAGGTGTTTTTGACCCTGACACGTAAATTGTGCTCAAAACAACTGCTCTTCACTTCCAAATGGTGAGCGATGGCATAAATAACCCTATTTAAGCTCAGTTACACGTTTGAATTGAAAGTGACTGAGTTATTCACTTTTCCAGTTTTTATGCTTGCAAAATGCTTTTCAGAGCGAGAAAAGCATGTTTTGACCCACAATGTGTTTTTGACCCTAACACGTGAATTATGCTCAAAGTTAATGCTCTCCACTTCCAAATGGTGCGCAATGGCATAAATAACCCTATTTAAGCTCACTTACACGTTTGCATTGAAAGTGACTGAGTTATTCACTTTTCCAGTTTTTATGCGTGCAAAATGCTTTTCAGAGCGAGAGAATCACTTTTTGACCAAAAAGGTGTTTTTGACCCTGACACGTGAATTGTGCTCAAAACAACTGCTCTTCACTTCCAAATGGTGAGCGATGGCATAAATAACCCTATTTAAGCTCAGTTACACGTTTGAATTGAAAGTGACTGAGTTATTCACTTTTCCAGTTTTTATGCTTGCAAAATGCTTTTCAGAGCGAGAAAAGCATGTTTTGACCCACAATGTGTTTTTGACCCTGACACGTGAATTATGCTCAAAACAACTGCTCTCCACTTCCAAATGGTGCGCAATGGCATAAATAACCCTATTTAAGCTCAGTTACACGTTTGAATTGAAAGTGACTGAGTTATTCACTTTTCCAGTTTTTATGCTTGCAAAATGCTTTTCAGAGCGAGAAAAGCATGTTTTGACCATAAAGGTGTTTTTGACCCTGACACGTGGATTATGCTCAAAACAACTGCTCTTCACTTCCAAATGGTGCGCGATGGCATAAATAACCCTATTTAAGCTCAGTTACACGTTTGAATTGAAAGTGACTGAGTTATTCACTTTTCCAGTTTTTATGCTTGCAAAATGCTTTTCAGAGCGAGAAAAGCATGTTTTGACCATAAAGGTGTTTTTGACCCTGACACGTGGATTGTGCTCAAAACAACTGCTCTCCACTTCCAAATGGTGCGCAATGGTATAAATAACCCTATTTAAGCTCAGTTACACGTTTGAATTGAAAGTGACTGAGTTATTCACTTTTCCAGTTTTTATGCTTGCAAAATGCTTTTCAGAGCGAGAAAAGCATGTTTTGACCCACAATGTGTTTTTGACCCTAACACGTGAATTATGCTCAAAGTTAATGCTCTCCACTTCCAAATGGTGCGCAATGGCATAAATAACCCTATTTAAGCTCAGTTACACGTTTGCATTGAAAGTGACTGAGTTATTCACTTTTCCAGTTTTTATGCGTGCAAAATGCTTTTCAGAGCGAGATTATCACTTTTTGACCAAAAAGGTGTTTTTGACCCTGACACGTGAATTGTGCTCAAAACAACTGCTCTTCACTTCCAAATGGTGCGCGATGGCATAAATAACCCTATTTAAGCTCAGTTACACGTTTGAATTGAAAGTGACTGAGTTATTCACTTTTCCAGTTTTTATGCTTGCAAAATGCTTTTCAGAGCGAGAAAAGCATGTTTTGACCCACAATGTGTTTTTGACCCTGACACGTGAATTATGCTCAGAACAACTGCTCTCCACTTCCAAATGGTGCGCAATGGCATAAATAACCCTATTTAAGCTCAGTTACACGTTTGCATTGAAAGTGACTGAGTTATTCACTTTTCCAGTTTTTATGCGTGCAAAATGCTTTTCAGAGCGAGAGAATCACTTTTTGACCAAAAAGGTGTTTTTGACCCTGACACGTAAATTGTGCTCAAAACAACTGCTCTTCACTTCCAAATGGTGAGCGATGGCATAAATAACCCTATTTAAGCTCAGTTACACGTTTGAATTGAAAGTGACTGAGTTATTCACTTTTCCAGTTTTTATGCTTGCAAAATGCTTTTCAGAGCGAGAAAAGCATGTTTTGACCATAAAGGTGTTTTTGACCCTGACACGTGGATTGTGCTCAAAACAACTGCTCTCCACTTCCAATTGGTGCGCAATGGTATAAATAACCCTATTTAACCTCAGTTACACGTTTGAATTGAAAGTGACTGAGTTATTCACTTTTCCAGTTTTTATGTTTGCAAAATGCTTTTCAGAGCGAGAAAAGCATGTTTTGACCCACAATGTGTTTTTGACCCTAACACGTGAATTATGCTCAAAGTTAATGCTCTCCACTTCCAAATTGTGCGCAATGGCATAAATAACCCTATTTAAGCTCACTTACACGTTTGCATTGAAAGTGACTGAGTTATTCACTTTTCCAGTTTTTATGCGTGCAAAATGCTTTTCAGAGCGAGAGAATCACTTTTTGACCAAAAAGGTGTTTTTGACCCTGACACGTGAATTGTGCTCAAAACAACTGCTCTTCACTTCCAAATGGTGAGCGATGGCATAAATAACCCTATTTAAGCTCAGTTACACGTTTGAATTGAAAGTGACTGAGTTATTCACTTTTCCAGTTTTTATGCTTGCAAAATGCTTTTCAGAGCGAGAAAAGCATGTTTTGACCCACAATGTGTTTTTGACCCTGACACGTGAATTATGCTCAAAACAACTGCTCTCCACTTCCAAATGGTGCGCAATGGCATAAATAACCCTATTTAAGCTCAGTTACACGTTTGAATTGAAAGTGACTGAGTTATTCACTTTTCCAGTTTTTATGCTTGCAAAATGCTTTTCAGAGCGAGAAAAGCATGTTTTGACCATAAAGGTGTTTTTGACCCTGACACGTGGATTATGCTCAAAACAACTGCTCTTCACTTCCAAATGGTGCGCGATGGCATAAATAACCCTATTTAAGCTCAGTTACACGTTTGAATTGAAAGTGACTGAGTTATTCACTTTTCCAGTTTTTATGCTTGCAAAATGCTTTTCAGAGCGAGAAAAGCATGTTTTGACCATAAAGGTGTTTTTGACCCTGACACGTGGATTGTGCTCAAAACAACTGCTCTCCACTTCCAATTGGTGCGCAATGGTATAAATAACCCTATTTAACCTCAGTTACACGTTTGAATTGAAAGTGACTGAGTTATTCACTTTTCCAGTTTTTATGTTTGCAAAATGCTTTTCAGAGCGAGAAAAGCATGTTTTGACCCACAATGTGTTTTTGACCCTAACACGTGAATTATGCTCAAAGTTAATGCTCTCCACTTCCAAATGGTGCGCAATGGCATAAATAACCCTATTTAAGCTCAGTTACACGTTTGCATTGAAAGTGACTGAGTTATTCACTTTTCCAGTTTTTATGCGTGCAAAATGCTTTTCAGAGCGAGAGAATCACTTTTTGACCAAAAAGGTGTTTTTGACCCTGACACGTGAATTGTGCTCAAAACAACTGCTCTTCACTTCCAAATGGTGAGCGATGGCATAAATAACCCTATTTAAGCTCAGTTACACGTTTGAATTGAAAGTGACTGAGTTATTCACTTTTCCAGTTTTTATGCTTGCAAAATGCTTTTCAGAGCGAGAAAAGCATGTTTTGACCCACAATGTGTTTTTGACCCTGACACGTGAATTATGCTCAAAACAACTGCTCTCCACTTCCAAATGGTGCGCAATGGCATAAATAACCCTATTTAAGCTCAGTTACACGTTTGCATTGAAAGTGACTGAGTTATTCACTTTTCCAGTTTTTATGCGTGCAAAATGCTTTTCAGAGCGAGAGAATCACTTTTTGACCAAAAAGTTGTTTTTGACCCTGACACGTGAATTGTGCTCAAAACAACTGCTCTTCACTTCCAAATGGTGCGTGATGGCATAAATAACCCTATTTAAGCTCAGTTACACGTTTGAATTGAAAGTGACTGAGTTATTCACTTTTCCAGTTTTTATGCTTGCAAAATGCTTTTCAGAGCGAGAAAAGCATGTTTTGACCATAAAGGTGTTTTTGACCCTGACACGTGGATTGTGCTCAAAACAACTGCTCTCCACTTCCAAATGGTGCGCAATGGTATAAATAACCCTATTTAAGCTCAGTTACACGTTTGAATTGAAAGTGACTGAGTTATTCACTTTTCCAGTTTTTATGCTTGCAAAATGCTTTTCAGAGCGAGAAAAGCATGTTTTGACCCACAATGTGTTTTTGACCCTAACACGTGAATTATGCTCAAAGTTAATGCTCTCCACTTCCAAATGGTGCGCAATGGCATAAATAACCCTATTTAAGCTCAGTTACACGTTTGCATTGAAAGTGACTGAGATTCACTTTTCCAGTTTTTATGCGTGCAAAATGCTTTTCAGAGCGAGATTATCACTTTTTGACCAAAAAGGTGTTTTTGACCCTGACACGTGAATTGTGCTCAAAACAACTGCTCTTCACTTCCAAATGGTGCGCGATGGCATAAATAACCCTATTTAAGCTCAGTTACACGTTTGAATTGAAAGTGACTGAGTTATTCACTTTTCCAGTTTTTATGCTTGCAAAATGCTTTTCAGAGCGAGAAAAGCATGTTTTGACCCACAATGTGTTTTTGACCCTGACACGTGAATTATGCTCAGAACAACTGCTCTCCACTTCCAAATGGTGCGCAATGGCATAAATAACCCTATTTAAGCTCAGTTACACGTTTGCATTGAAAGTGACTGAGTTATTCACTTTTCCAGTTTTTATGCGTGCAAAATGCTTTTCAGAGCGAGAGAATCACTTTTTGACCAAAAAGGTGTTTTTGACCCTGACACGTGAATTGTGCTCAAAACAACTGCTCTTCACTTCCAAAAGGTGCGCGATGGCATAAATAACCCTATTTAAGCTCAGTTACACGTTTGAATTGAAAGTGACTGAGTTATTCACTTTTCCAGTTTTTATGCTTGCAAAATGCTTTTCAGAGCGAGAAAAGCATGTTTTGACCCACAATGTGTTTTTGACCCTGACACGTGAATTATGCTCAAAACAACTGCTCTCCACTTCCAAATGGTGCGCAATGGCATAAATAACCCTATTTAAGCTCAGTTACACGTTTGCATTGAAAGTGACTGAGTTATTCACTTTTCCAGTTTTTATGCGTGCAAAATGCTTTTCAGAGCGAGAGAATCACTTTTTGACCAAAAAGGTGTTTTTGACCCTGACACGTAAATTGTGCTCAAAACAACTGCTCTTCACTTCCAAATGGTGAGCGATGGCATAAATAACCCTATTTAAGCTCAGTTACACGTTTGAATTGAAAGTGACTGAGTTATTCACTTTTCCAGTTTTTATGCTTGCAAAATGCTTTTCAGAGCGAGAAAAGCATGTTTTGACCATAAAGGTGTTTTTGACCCTGACACGTGGATTGTGCTCAAAACAACTGCTCTCCACTTCCAATTGGTGCGCAATGGTATAAATAACCCTATTTAACCTCAGTTACACGTTTGAATTGAAAGTGACTGAGTTATTCACTTTTCCAGTTTTTATGTTTGCAAAATGCTTTTCAGAGCGAGAAAAGCATGTTTTGACCCACAATGTGTTTTTGACCCTAACACGTGAATTATGCTCAAAGTTAATGCTCTCCACTTCCAAATGGTGCGCAATGGCATAAATAACCCTATTTAAGCTCACTTACACGTTTGCATTGAAAGTGACTGAGTTATTCACTTTTCCAGTTTTTATGCGTGCAAAATGCTTTTCAGAGCGAGAGAATCACTTTTTGACCAAAAAGGTGTTTTTGACCCTGACACGTGAATTGTGCTCAAAACAACTGCTCTTCACTTCCAAATGGTGAGCGATGGCATAAATAACCCTATTTAAGCTCAGTTACACGTTTGAATTGAAAGTGACTGAGTTATTCACTTTTCCAGTTTTTATGCTTGCAAAATGCTTTTCAGAGCGAGAAAAGCATGTTTTGACCCACAATGTGTTTTTGACCCTGACACGTGAATTATGCTCAAAACAACTGCTCTCCACTTCCAAATGGTGCGCAATGGCATAAATAACCCTATTTAAGCTCAGTTACACGTTTGAATTGAAAGTGACTGAGTTATTCACTTTTCCAGTTTTTATGCTTGCAAAATGCTTTTCAGAGCGAGAAAAGCATGTTTTGACCATAAAGGTGTTTTTGACCCTGACACGTGGATTATGCTCAAAACAACTGCTCTTCACTTCCAAATGGTGCGCGATGGCATAAATAACCCTATTTAAGCTCAGTTACACGTTTGAATTGAAAGTGACTGAGTTATTCACTTTTCCAGTTTTTATGCTTGCAAAATGCTTTTCAGAGCGAGAAAAGCATGTTTTGACCATAAAGGTGTTTTTGACCCTGACACGTGGATTGTGCTCAAAACAACTGCTCTCCACTTCCAATTGGTGCGCAATGGTATAAATAACCCTATTTAACCTCAGTTACACGTTTGAATTGAAAGTGACTGAGTTATTCACTTTTCCAGTTTTTATGTTTGCAAAATGCTTTTCAGAGCGAGAAAAGCATGTTTTGACCCACAATGTGTTTTTGACCCTAACACGTGAATTATGCTCAAAGTTAATGCTCTCCACTTCCAAATGGTGCGCAATGGCATAAATAACCCTATTTAAGCTCAGTTACACGTTTGCATTGAAAGTGACTGAGTTATTCACTTTTCCAGTTTTTATGCGTGCAAAATGCTTTTCAGAGCGAGATAATCACTTTTTGACCAAAAAGGTGTTTTTGACCCTGACACGTGAATTGTGCTCAAAACAACTGCTCTTCACTTCCAAATGGTGAGCGATGGCATAAATAACCCTATTTAAGCTCAGTTACACGTTTGAATTGAAAGTGACTGAGTTATTCACTTTTCCAGTTTTTATGCTTGCAAAATGCTTTTCAGAGCGAGAAAAGCATGTTTTGACCCACAATGTGTTTTTGACCCTGACACGTGAATTATGCTCAAAACAACTGCTCTCCACTTCCAAATGGTGCGCAATGGCATAAATAACCCTATTTAAGCTCAGTTACACGTTTGAATTGAAAGTGACTGAGTTATTCACTTTTCCAGTTTTTATGCTTGCAAAATGCTTTTCAGAGCGAGAAAAGCATGTTTTGACCCACAATGTGTTTTTGACCCTGACACGTGAATTATGCTCAAAACAACTGCTCTCCACTTCCAAATGGTGCGCAATGGCATAAATAACCCTATTTAAGCTCAGTTACACGTTTGAATTGAAAGTGACTGAGTTATTCACTTTTCCAGTTTTTATGCTTGCAAAATGCTTTTCAGAGCGAGAAAAGCATGTTTTGACCATGAAGGTGTTTTTGACCCTGACACGTGGATTGTGCTCAAAACAACTGCTCTCCACTTCCAAATGGTGCGCAATGGTATAAATAACCCTATTTAAGCTCAGTTACACGTTTGAATTGAAAGTGACTGAGTTATTCACTTTTCCAGTTTTTATGCTTGCAAAATGCTTTTCAGAGCGAGAAAAGCATGTTTTGACCCACAATGTGTTTTTGACCCTGACACGTGAATTATGCTCAAAACAACTGCTCTCCACTTCCAAATGGTGCGCAATGGCATAAATAACCCTATTTTAGCTCAGTTACACGTTTGCATTGAAAGTGACTGAGTTATTCACTTTTCCAGTTTCTATGCGTGCAAAATGCTTTTCAGAGCGAGAGAATCACTTTTTGACCCACAATGTGTTTTTGACCCTGACACGTGAATTATGCTCAAAACAACTGCTCTCCACTTCCAAATGGTGCGCAATGGCATAAATAACCCTATTTAAGCTCAGTTAAACGTTTGAATTGAAAGTGACTGAGTTATTCACTTTTCCAGTTTTTATGCTTGCAAAATGCTTTTCAGAGCGAGAAAAGCATGTTTTGACCCACAATGTGTTTTTGACCCTGACACGTGAATTATGCTCAAAACAACTGCTCTCCACTTCCAAATGGTGCGCAATGGCATAAATAACCCTATTTAAGCTCAGTTACACGTTTGCATTGAAAGTGACTGAGTTATTCACTTTTCCAGTTTTTATGCGTGCAAAATGCTTTTCAGAGCGAGAGAATCACTTTTTGACCCACAATGTGTTTTTGACCCTGACACGTGAATTATGCTCAAAACAACTGCTCTCCACTTCCAAATGGTGCGCAATGGCATAAATAACCCTATTTAAGCTCAGTTAAACGTTTGAATTGAAAGTGACTGAGTTATTCACTTTTCCAGTTTTTATGCTTGCAAAATGCTTTTCAGAGCGAGAAAAGCATGTTTTGACCCACAATGTGTTTTTGACCCTGACACGTGAATTATGCTCAGAACAACTGCTCTCCACTTCCAAATGGTGCGCAATGGCATAAATAACCCTATTTAAGCTCAGTTACACGTTTGCATTGAAAGTGACTGAGTTATTCACTTTTCCAGTTTTTATGCGTGCAAAATGCTTTTCAGAGCGAGAGAATCACTTTTTGACCAAAAAGGTGTTTTTGACCCTGACACGTGAATTGTGCTCAAAACAACTGCTCTTCACTTCCAAAAGGTGCGCGATGGCATAAATAACCCTATTTAAGCTCAGTTACACGTTTGAATTGAAAGTGACTGAGTTATTCACTTTTCCAGTTTTTATGCTTGCAAAATGCTTTTCAGAGCGAGAAAAGCATGTTTTGACCCACAATGTGTTTTTGACCCTGACACGTGAATTATGCTCAAAACAACTGCTCTCCACTTCCAAATGGTGCGCAATGGCATAAATAACCCTATTTAAGCTCAGTTACACGTTTGCATTGAAAGTGACTGAGTTATTCACTTTTCCAGTTTTTATGCGTGCAAAATGCTTTTCAGAGCGAGAGAATCACTTTTTGACCAAAAAGGTGTTTTTGACCCTGACACGTAAATTGTGCTCAAAACAACTGCTCTTCACTTCCAAATGGTGAGCGATGGCATAAATAACCCCATTTAAGCTCAGTTACACGTTTGAATTGAAAGTGACTGAGTTATTCACTTTTCCAGTTTTTATGCTTGCAAAATGCTTTTCAGAGCGAGAAAAGCATGTTTTGACCATAAAGGTGTTTTTGACCCTGACACGTGGATTGTGCTCAAAACAACTGCTCTCCACTTCCAATTGGTGCGCAATGGTATAAATAACCCTATTTAACCTCAGTTACACGTTTGAATTGAAAGTGACTGAGTTATTCACTTTTCCAGTTTTTATGTTTGCAAAATGCTTTTCAGAGCGAGAAAAGCATGTTTTGACCCACAATGTGTTTTTGACCCTAACACGTGAATTATGCTCAAAGTTAATGCTCTCCACTTCCAAATGGTGCGCAATGGCATAAATAACCCTATTTAAGCTCACTTACACGTTTGCATTGAAAGTGACTGAGTTATTCACTTTTCCAGTTTTTATGCGTGCAAAATGCTTTTCAGAGCGAGAGAATCACTTTTTGACCAAAAAGGTGTTTTTGACCCTGACACGTGAATTGTGCTCAAAACAACTGCTCTTCACTTCCAAATGGTGAGCGATGGCATAAATAACCCTATTTAAGCTCAGTTACACGTTTGAATTGAAAGTGACTGAGTTATTCACTTTTCCAGTTTTTATGCTTGCAAAATCCTTTTCAGAGCGAGAAAAGCATGTTTTGACCATAAAGGTGTTTTTGACCCTGACACGTGGATTATGCTCAAAACAACTGCTCTTCACTTCCAAATGGTGCGCGATGGCATAAATAACCCTATTTAAGCTCAGTTACACGTTTGAATTGAAAGTGACTGAGTTATTCACTTTTCCAGTTTTTATGCTTGCAAAATGCTTTTCAGAGCGAGAAAAGCATGTTTTGACCATAAAGGTGTTTTTGACCCTGACACGTGGATTGTGCTCAAAACAACTGCTCTCCACTTCCAATTGGTGCGCAATGGTATAAATAACCCTATTTAACCTCAGTTACACGTTTGAATTGAAAGTGACTGAGTTATTCACTTTTCCAGTTTTTATGTTTGCAAAATGCTTTTCAGAGCGAGAAAAGCATGTTTTGACCCACAATGTGTTTTTGACCCTAACACGTGAATTATGCTCAAAGTTAATGCTCTCCACTTCCAAATGGTGCGCAATGGCATAAATAACCCTATTTAAGCTCAGTTACACGTTTGCATTGAAAGTGACTGAGTTATTCACTTTTCCAGTTTTTATGCGTGCAAAATGCTTTTCAGAGCGAGAGAATCACTTTTTGACCAAAAAGGTGTTTTTGACCCTGACACGTGAATTGTGCTCAAAACAACTGCTCTTCACTTCCAAATGGTGAGCGATGGCATAAATAACCCTATTTAAGCTCAGTTACACGTTTGAATTGAAAGTGACTGAGTTATTCACTTTTCCAGTTTTTATGCTTGCAAAATGCTTTTCAGAGCGAGAAAAGCATGTTTTGACCCACAATGTGTTTTTGACCCTGACACGTGAATTATGCTCAAAACAACTGCTCTCCACTTCCAAATGGTGCGCAATGGCATAAATAACCCTATTTAAGCTCAGTTACACGTTTGAATTGAAAGTGACTGAGTTATTCACTTTTCCAGTTTTTATGCTTGCAAAATGCTTTTCAGAGCGAGAAAAGCATGTTTTGACCATAAAGGTGTTTTTGACCCTGACACGTGGATTATGCTCAAAACAACTGCTCTTCACTTCCAAATGGTGCGCGATGGCATAAATAACCCTATTTAAGCTCAGTTACACGTTTGAATTGAAAGTGACTGAGTTATTCACTTTTCCAGTTTTTATGCTTGCAAAATGCTTTTCAGAGCGAGAAAAGCATGTTTTGACCATAAAGGTGTTTTTGACCCTGACACGTGGATTGTTCTCAAAACAACTGCTCTCCACTTCCAAATGGTGCGCAATGGTATAAATAACCCTATTTAAGCTCAGTTACACGTTTGAATTAAAAGTGACTGAGTTATTCACTTTTCCAGTTTTTATGCTTGCAAAATGCTTTTCAGAGCGAGAAAAGCATGTTTTGACCCACAATGTGTTTTTGACCCTAACACGTGAATTATGCTCAAAGTTAATGCTCTCCACTTCCAAATGGTGCGCAATGGCATAAATAACCCTATTTAAGCTCAGTTACACGTTTGCATTGAAAGTGACTGAGTTATTCACTTTTCCAGTTTTTATGCGTGCAAAATGCTTTTCAGAGCGAGATTATCACTTTTTGACCAAAAAGGTGTTTTTGACCCTGACACGTGAATTGTGCTCAAAACAACTGCTCTTCACTTCCAAATGGTGCGCGATGGCATAAATAACCCTATTTAAGCTCAGTTACACGTTTGAATTGAAAGTGACTGAGTTATTCACTTTTCCAGTTTTTATGCTTGCAAAATGCTTTTCAGAGCGAGAAAAGCATGTTTTGACCCACAATGTGTTTTTGACCCTGACACGTGAATTATGCTCAAAACAACTGCTCTCCACTTCCAAATGGTGCGCAATGGCATAAATAACCCTATTTAAGCTCAGTTAAACGTTTGAATTGAAAGTGACTGAGTTATTCACTTTTCCAGTTTTTATGCTTGCAAAATGCTTTTCAGAGCGAGAAAAGCATGTTTTGACCCACAATGTGTTTTTGACCCTAACACGTGAATTATGCTCAAAGTTAATGCTCTCCACTTCCAAATGGTGCGCAATGGCATAAATAACCCTATTTAAGCTCAGTTACACGTTTGCATTGAAAGTGACTGAGTTATTCACTTTTCCAGTTTTTATGCGTGCAAAATGCTTTTCAGAGCGAGAGAATCATGTTTTGACCCACAATGTGTTTTTGACACTGACACGTGAATTATGCTCTAAACAACTGCTCTCCACTTCCAAATGGTGCGCAATGGCATAAATAACCCTATTTAAGCTCAGTTACACGTTTGCATTGAAAGTGACTGAGTTATTCACTTTTCCAGTTTTTATGCGTGCAAAATGCTTTTCAGAGCGAGAGAATCACTTTTTGACCCACAATGTGTTTTTGACCCTGACACGTGAATTATGCTCAAAACAACTGCTCTTCACTTCCAAATGGTGCGCGATGGCATAAATAACCCTATTTAAGCTCAGTTAAACGTTTGAATTGAAAGTGACTGAGTTATTCACTTTTCCAGTTTTTATGCTTGCAAAATGCTTTTCAGAGCGAGAAAAGCATGTTTTGACCCACAATGTGTTTTTGACCCTGACACGTGAATTATGCTCAAAACAACTGCTCTCCACTTCCAAATGGTGCGCAATGGCATAAATAACCCTATTTAAGCTCAGTTAAACGTTTGAATTGAAAGTGACTGAGTTATTCACTTTTCCAGTTTTTATGCTTGCAAAATGCTTTTCAGAGCGAGAAAAGCATGTTTTGACCCACTTTGTGTTTTTGACCCTAACACGTGAATTATGCTCAAAGTTAATGCTCTCCACTTCCAAATGGTGCGCAATGGCATAAATAACCCTATTTAAGCTCAGTTAAACGTTTGAATTGAAAGTGACTGAGTTATTCACTTTTCCAGTTTTTATGCTTGCAAAATGCTTTTCAGAGCGAGAAAAGCATGTTTTGACCCACAATGTGTTTTTGACCCTAACACGTGAATTATGCTCAAAGTTAATGCTCTCCACTTCCAAATGGTGCGCAATGGCATAAATAACCCTATTTAAGCTCAGTTACACGTTTGCATTGAAAGTGACTGAGTTATTCACTTTTCCAGTTTTTATGCGTGCAAAATGCTTTTCAGAGCGAGAGAATCACTTTTTGACCAAAAAGGTGTTTTTGACCCTGACACGTGAATTGTGCTCAAAACAACTGCTCTTCACTTCCAAATGGTGCGCGATGGCATAAATAACCCTATTTAAGCTCAGTTACACGTTTGAATTGAAAGTGACTGAGTTATTCACTTTTCCAGTTTTTATGCTTGCAAAATGCTTTTCAGAGCGAGAAAAGCATGTTTTGACCCACAATGTGTTTTTGACCCTAACACGTGAATTATGCTCAAAGTTAATGCTCTCCACTTCCAAATGGTGCGCAATGGCATAAATAACCCTATTTAAGCTCAGTTACACGTTTGCATTGAAAGTGACTGAGTTATTCACTTTTCCAGTTTTTATGCGTGCAAAATCCTTTTCAGAGCGAGAGAATCATGTTTTGACCCACAATGTGTTTTTGACCCTGACACGTGAATTATGCTCAAAACAACTGCTCTCCACTTCCAAATGGTGCGCAATGGCATAAATAACCCTATTTAAGCTCAGTTACACGTTTGAATTGAAAGTGACTGAGTTATTCACTTTTCCAGTTTTTATGCTTGCAAAATGCTTTTCAGAGCGAGAAAAGCATGTTTTGACCCACAATGTGTTTTTGACCCTAACACGTGAATTATGCTCAAAGTTAATGCTCTCCACTTCCAAATGGTGCGCAATGGCATAAATAACCCTATTTAAGCTCAGTTACACGTTTGCATTGAAAGTGACTGAGTTATTCACTTTTCCAGTTTTTATGCGTGCAAAATGCTTTTCAGAGCGAGAGAATCATGTTTTGACCCACAATGTGTTTTTGACACTGACACGTGAATTATGCTCTAAACAACTGCTCTCCACTTCCAAATGGTGCGCAATGGCATAAATAACCCTATTTAAGCTCAGTTACACGTTTGCATTGAAAGTGACTGAGTTATTCACTTTTCCAGTTTTTATGCGTGCAAAATGCTTTTCAGAGCGAGAGAATCACTTTTTGACCAAAAAGTTGTTTTTGACCCTGACACGTGAATTGTGCTCAAAACAACTGCTCTTCACTTCCAAATGGTGCGTGATGGCATAAATAACCCTATTTAAGCTCAGTTACACGTTTGAATTGAAAGTGACTGAGTTATTCACTTTTCCAGTTTTTATGCTTGCAAAATGCTTTTCAGAGCGAGAAAAGCATGTTTTGACCATAAAGGTGTTTTTGACCCTGACACGTGGATTGTGCTCAAAACAACTGCTCTCCACTTCCAAATGGTGCGCAATGGTATAAATAACCCTATTTAAGCTCAGTTACACGTTTGAATTGAAAGTGACTGAGTTATTCACTTTTCCAGTTTTTATGCTTGCAAAATGCTTTTCAGAGCGAGAAAAGCATGTTTTGACCCACAATGTGTTTTTGACCCTAACACGTGAATTATGCTCAAAGTTAATGCTCTCCACTTCCAAATGGTGCGCAATGGCATAAATAACCCTATTTAAGCTCAGTTACACGTTTGCATTGAAAGTGACTGAGATTCACTTTTCCAGTTTTTATGCGTGCAAAATGCTTTTCAGAGCGAGATTATCACTTTTTGACCAAAAAGGTGTTTTTGACCCTGACACGTGAATTGTGCTCAAAACAACTGCTCTTCACTTCCAAATGGTGCGCGATGGCATAAATAACCCTATTTAAGCTCAGTTACACGTTTGAATTGAAAGTGACTGAGTTATTCACTTTTCCAGTTTTTATGCTTGCAAAATGCTTTTCAGAGCGAGAAAAGCATGTTTTGACCCACAATGTGTTTTTGACCCTGACACGTGAATTATGCTCAGAACAACTGCTCTCCACTTCCAAATGGTGCGCAATGGCATAAATAACCCTATTTAAGCTCAGTTACACGTTTGCATTGAAAGTGACTGAGTTATTCACTTTTCCAGTTTTTATGCGTGCAAAATGCTTTTCAGAGCGAGAGAATCACTTTTTGACCAAAAAGGTGTTTTTGACCCTGACACGTGAATTGTGCTCAAAACAACTGCTCTTCACTTCCAAAAGGTGCGCGATGGCATAAATAACCCTATTTAAGCTCAGTTACACGTTTGAATTGAAAGTGACTGAGTTATTCACTTTTCCAGTTTTTATGCTTGCAAAATGCTTTTCAGAGCGAGAAAAGCATGTTTTGACCCACAATGTGTTTTTGACCCTGACACGTGAATTATGCTCAAAACAACTGCTCTCCACTTCCAAATGGTGCGCAATGGCATAAATAACCCTATTTAAGCTCAGTTACACGTTTGCATTGAAAGTGACTGAGTTATTCACTTTTCCAGTTTTTATGCGTGCAAAATGCTTTTCAGAGCGAGAGAATCACTTTTTGACCAAAAAGGTGTTTTTGACCCTGACACGTAAATTGTGCTCAAAACAACTGCTCTTCACTTCCAAATGGTGAGCGATGGCATAAATAACCCTATTTAAGCTCAGTTACACGTTTGAATTGAAAGTGACTGAGTTATTCACTTTTCCAGTTTTTATGCTTGCAAAATGCTTTTCAGAGCGAGAAAAGCATGTTTTGACCATAAAGGTGTTTTTGACCCTGACACGTGGATTGTGCTCAAAACAACTGCTCTCCACTTCCAATTGGTGCGCAATGGTATAAATAACCCTATTTAACCTCAGTTACACGTTTGAATTGAAAGTGACTGAGTTATTCACTTTTCCAGTTTTTATGTTTGCAAAATGCTTTTCAGAGCGAGAAAAGCATGTTTTGACCCACAATGTGTTTTTGACCCTAACACGTGAATTATGCTCAAAGTTAATGCTCTCCACTTCCAAATGGTGCGCAATGGCATAAATAACCCTATTTAAGCTCACTTACACGTTTGCATTGAAAGTGACTGAGTTATTCACTTTTCCAGTTTTTATGCGTGCAAAATGCTTTTCAGAGCGAGAGAATCACTTTTTGACCAAAAAGGTGTTTTTGACCCTGACACGTGAATTGTGCTCAAAACAACTGCTCTTCACTTCCAAATGGTGAGCGATGGCATAAATAACCCTATTTAAGCTCAGTTACACGTTTGAATTGAAAGTGACTGAGTTATTCACTTTTCCAGTTTTTATGCTTGCAAAATGCTTTTCAGAGCGAGAAAAGCATGTTTTGACCCACAATGTGTTTTTGACCCTGACACGTGAATTATGCTCAAAACAACTGCTCTCCACTTCCAAATGGTGCGCAATGGCATAAATAACCCTATTTAAGCTCAGTTACACGTTTGAATTGAAAGTGACTGAGTTATTCACTTTTCCAGTTTTTATGCTTGCAAAATGCTTTTCAGAGCGAGAAAAGCATGTTTTGACCATAAAGGTGTTTTTGACCCTGACACGTGGATTATGCTCAAAACAACTGCTCTTCACTTCCAAATGGTGCGCGATGGCATAAATAACCCTATTTAAGCTCAGTTACACGTTTGAATTGAAAGTGACTGAGTTATTCACTTTTCCAGTTTTTATGCTTGCAAAATGCTTTTCAGAGCGAGAAAAGCATGTTTTGACCATAAAGGTGTTTTTGACCCTGACACGTGGATTGTGCTCAAAACAACTGCTCTCCACTTCCAATTGGTGCGCAATGGTATAAATAACCCTATTTAACCTCAGTTACACGTTTGAATTGAAAGTGACTGAGTTATTCACTTTTCCAGTTTTTATGTTTGCAAAATGCTTTTCAGAGCGAGAAAAGCATGTTTTGACCCACAATGTGTTTTTGACCCTAACACGTGAATTATGCTCAAAGTTAATGCTCTCCACTTCCAAATGGTGCGCAATGGCATAAATAACCCTATTTAAGCTCAGTTACACGTTTGCATTGAAAGTGACTGAGTTATTCACTTTTCCAGTTTTTATGCGTGCAAAATGCTTTTCAGAGCGAGATAATCACTTTTTGACCAAAAAGGTGTTTTTGACCCTGACACGTGAATTGTGCTCAAAACAACTGCTCTTCACTTCCAAATGGTGAGCGATGGCATAAATAACCCTATTTAAGCTCAGTTACACGTTTGAATTGAAAGTGACTGAGTTATTCACTTTTCCAGTTTTTATGCTTGCAAAATGCTTTTCAGAGCGAGAAAAGCATGTTTTGACCCACAATGTGTTTTTGACCCTGACACGTGAATTATGCTCAAAACAACTGCTCTCCACTTCCAAATGGTGCGCAATGGCATAAATAACCCTATTTAAGCTCAGTTACACGTTTGAATTGAAAGTGACTGAGTTATTCACTTTTCCAGTTTTTATGCTTGCAAAATGCTTTTCAGAGCGAGAAAAGCATGTTTTGACCATAAAGGTGTTTTTGACCCTGACACGTGGATTATGCTCAAAACAACTGCTCTTCACTTCCAAATGGTGCGCGATGGCATAAATAACCCTATTTAAGCTCAGTTACACGTTTGAATTGAAAGTGACTGAGTTATTCACTTTTCCAGTTTTTATGCTTGCAAAATGCTTTTCAGAGCGAGAAAAGCATGTTTTGACCATAAAGGTGTTTTTGACCCTGACACGTGGATTGTGCTCAAAACAACTGCTCTCCACTTCCAATTGGTGCGCAATGGTATAAATAACCCTATTTAACCTCAGTTACACGTTTGAATTGAAAGTGACTGAGTTATTCACTTTTCCAGTTTTTATGTTTGCAAAATGCTTTTCAGAGCGAGAAAAGCATGTTTTGACCCACAATGTGTTTTTGACCCTAACACGTGAATTATGCTCAAAGTTAATGCTCTCCACTTCCAAATGGTGCGCAATGGCATAAATAACCCTATTTAAGCTCAGTTACACGTTTGCATTGAAAGTGACTGAGTTATTCACTTTTCCAGTTTTTATGCGTGCAAAATGCTTTTCAGAGCGAGAGAATCACTTTTTGACCAAAAAGGTGTTTTTGACCCTGACACGTGAATTGTGCTCAAAACAACTGCTCTTCACTTCCAAATGGTGAGCGATGGCATAAATAACCCTATTTAAGCTCAGTTACACGTTTGAATTGAAAGTGACTGAGTTATTCACTTTTCCAGTTTTTATGCTTGCAAAATGCTTTTCAGAGCGAGAAAAGCATGTTTTGACCCACAATGTGTTTTTGACCCTGACACGTGAATTATGCTCAAAACAACTGCTCTCCACTTCCAAATGGTGCGCAATGGCATAAATAACCCTATTTAAGCTCAGTTACACGTTTGAATTGAAAGTGACTGAGTTATTCACTTTTCCAGTTTTTATGCTTGCAAAATGCTTTTCAGAGCGAGAAAAGCATGTTTTGACCATAAAGGTGTTTTTGACCCTGACACGTGGATTATGCTCAAAACAACTGCTCTTCACTTCCAAATGGTGCGCGATGGCATAAATAACCCTATTTAAGCTCAGTTACACGTTTGAATTGAAAGTGACTGAGTTATTCACTTTTCCAGTTTTTATGCTTGCAAAATGCTTTTCAGAGCGAGAAAAGCATGTTTTGACCATAAAGGTGTTTTTGACCCTGACACGTGGATTGTGCTCAAAACAACTGCTCTCCACTTCCAAATGGTGCGCAATGGTATAAATAACCCTATTTAAGCTCAGTTACACGTTTGAATTGAAAGTGACTGAGTTATTCACTTTTCCAGTTTTTATGCTTGCAAAATGCTTTTCAGAGCGAGAAAAGCATGTTTTGACCCACAATGTGTTTTTGACCCTAACACGTGAATTATGCTCAAAGTTAATGCTCTCCACTTCCAAATGGTGCGCAATGGCATAAATAACCCTATTTAAGCTCAGTTACACGTTTGCATTGAAAGTGACTGAGTTATTCACTTTTCCAGTTTTTATGCGTGCAAAATGCTTTTCAGAGCGAGATTATCACTTTTTGACCAAAAAGGTGTTTTTGACCCTGACACGTGAATTGTGCTCAAAACAACTGCTCTTCACTTCCAAATGGTGCGCGATGGCATAAATAACCCTATTTAAGCTCAGTTACACGTTTGAATTGAAAGTGACTGAGTTATTCACTTTTCCAGTTTTTATGCTTGCAAAATGCTTTTCAGAGCGAGAAAAGCATGTTTTGACCCACAATGTGTTTTTGACCCTGACACGTGAATTATGCTCAAAACAACTGCTCTCCACTTCCAAATGGTGCGCAATGGCATAAATAACCCTATTTAAGCTCAGTTACACGTTTGCATTGAAAGTGACTGAGTTATTCACTTTTCCAGTTTTTATGCGTGCAAAATGCTTTTCAGAGCGAGAGAATCACTTTTTGACCAAAAAGGTGTTTTTGACCCTGACACGTGAATTGTGCTCAAAACAACTGCTCTTCACTTCCAAATGGTGAGCGATGGCATAAATAACCCTATTTAAGCTCAGTTACACGTTTGAATTGAAAGTGACTGAGTTATTCACTTTTCCAGTTTTTATGCTTGCAAAATGCTTTTCAGAGCGAGAAAAGCATGTTTTGACCCACAATGTGTTTTTGACCCTGACACGTGAATTATGCTCAAAACAACTGCTCTCCACTTCCAAATGGTGCGCAATGGCATAAATAACCCTATTTAAGCTCAGTTACACGTTTGAATTGAAAGTGACTGAGTTATTCACTTTTCCAGTTTTTATGCTTGCAAAATGCTTTTCAGAGCGAGAAAAGCATGTTTTGACCATGAAGGTGTTTTTGACCCTGACACGTGGATTGTGCTCAAAACAACTGCTCTCCACTTCCAAATGGTGCGCAATGGTATAAATAACCCTATTTAAGCTCAGTTACACGTTTGAATTGAAAGTGACTGAGTTATTCACTTTTCCAGTTTTTATGCTTGCAAAATGCTTTTCAGAGCGAGAAAAGCATGTTTTGACCCACAATGTGTTTTTGACCCTGACACGTGAATTATGCTCAAAACAACTGCTCTCCACTTCCAAATGGTGCGCAATGGCATAAATAACCCTATTTTAGCTCAGTTACACGTTTGCATTGAAAGTGACTGAGTTATTCACTTTTCCAGTTTCTATGCGTGCAAAATGCTTTTCAGAGCGAGAGAATCACTTTTTGACCCACAATGTGTTTTTGACCCTGACACGTGAATTATGCTCAAAACAACTGCTCTCCACTTCCAAATGGTGCGCAATGGCATAAATAACCCTATTTAAGCTCAGTTAAACGTTTGAATTGAAAGTGACTGAGTTATTCACTTTTCCAGTTTTTATGCTTGCAAAATGCTTTTCAGAGCGAGAAAAGCATGTTTTGACCCACAATGTGTTTTTGACCCTGACACGTGAATTATGCTCAAAACAACTGCTCTCCACTTCCAAATGGTGCGCAATGGCATAAATAACCCTATTTAAGCTCAGTTACACGTTTGCATTGAAAGTGACTGAGTTATTCACTTTTCCAGTTTTTATGCGTGCAAAATGCTTTTCAGAGCGAGAGAATCACTTTTTGACCCACAATGTGTTTTTGACCCTGACACGTGAATTATGCTCAAAACAACTGCTCTCCACTTCCAAATGGTGCGCAATGGCATAAATAACCCTATTTAAGCTCAGTTAAACGTTTGAATTGAAAGTGACTGAGTTATTCACTTTTCCAGTTTTTATGCTTGCAAAATGCTTTTCAGAGCGAGAAAAGCATGTTTTGACCCACAATGTGTTTTTGACCCTGACACGTGAATTATGCTCAGAACAACTGCTCTCCACTTCCAAATGGTGCGCAATGGCATAAATAACCCTATTTAAGCTCAGTTACACGTTTGCATTGAAAGTGACTGAGTTATTCACTTTTCCAGTTTTTATGCGTGCAAAATGCTTTTCAGAGCGAGAGAATCACTTTTTGACCAAAAAGGTGTTTTTGACCCTGACACGTGAATTGTGCTCAAAACAACTGCTCTTCACTTCCAAAAGGTGCGCGATGGCATAAATAACCCTATTTAAGCTCAGTTACACGTTTGAATTGAAAGTGACTGAGTTATTCACTTTTCCAGTTTTTATGCTTGCAAAATGCTTTTCAGAGCGAGAAAAGCATGTTTTGACCCACAATGTGTTTTTGACCCTGACACGTGAATTATGCTCAAAACAACTGCTCTCCACTTCCAAATGGTGCGCAATGGCATAAATAACCCTATTTAAGCTCAGTTACACGTTTGCATTGAAAGTGACTGAGTTATTCACTTTTCCAGTTTTTATGCGTGCAAAATGCTTTTCAGAGCGAGAGAATCACTTTTTGACCAAAAAGGTGTTTTTGACCCTGACACGTAAATTGTGCTCAAAACAACTGCTCTTCACTTCCAAATGGTGAGCGATGGCATAAATAACCCCATTTAAGCTCAGTTACACGTTTGAATTGAAAGTGACTGAGTTATTCACTTTTCCAGTTTTTATGCTTGCAAAATGCTTTTCAGAGCGAGAAAAGCATGTTTTGACCATAAAGGTGTTTTTGACCCTGACACGTGGATTGTGCTCAAAACAACTGCTCTCCACTTCCAATTGGTGCGCAATGGTATAAATAACCCTATTTAACCTCAGTTACACGTTTGAATTGAAAGTGACTGAGTTATTCACTTTTCCAGTTTTTATGTTTGCAAAATGCTTTTCAGAGCGAGAAAAGCATGTTTTGACCCACAATGTGTTTTTGACCCTAACACGTGAATTATGCTCAAAGTTAATGCTCTCCACTTCCAAATGGTGCGCAATGGCATAAATAACCCTATTTAAGCTCACTTACACGTTTGCATTGAAAGTGACTGAGTTATTCACTTTTCCAGTTTTTATGCGTGCAAAATGCTTTTCAGAGCGAGAGAATCACTTTTTGACCAAAAAGGTGTTTTTGACCCTGACACGTGAATTGTGCTCAAAACAACTGCTCTTCACTTCCAAATGGTGAGCGATGGCATAAATAACCCTATTTAAGCTCAGTTACACGTTTGAATTGAAAGTGACTGAGTTATTCACTTTTCCAGTTTTTATGCTTGCAAAATCCTTTTCAGAGCGAGAAAAGCATGTTTTGACCATAAAGGTGTTTTTGACCCTGACACGTGGATTATGCTCAAAACAACTGCTCTTCACTTCCAAATGGTGCGCGATGGCATAAATAACCCTATTTAAGCTCAGTTACACGTTTGAATTGAAAGTGACTGAGTTATTCACTTTTCCAGTTTTTATGCTTGCAAAATGCTTTTCAGAGCGAGAAAAGCATGTTTTGACCATAAAGGTGTTTTTGACCCTGACACGTGGATTGTGCTCAAAACAACTGCTCTCCACTTCCAATTGGTGCGCAATGGTATAAATAACCCTATTTAACCTCAGTTACACGTTTGAATTGAAAGTGACTGAGTTATTCACTTTTCCAGTTTTTATGTTTGCAAAATGCTTTTCAGAGCGAGAAAAGCATGTTTTGACCCACAATGTGTTTTTGACCCTAACACGTGAATTATGCTCAAAGTTAATGCTCTCCACTTCCAAATGGTGCGCAATGGCATAAATAACCCTATTTAAGCTCAGTTACACGTTTGCATTGAAAGTGACTGAGTTATTCACTTTTCCAGTTTTTATGCGTGCAAAATGCTTTTCAGAGCGAGAGAATCACTTTTTGACCAAAAAGGTGTTTTTGACCCTGACACGTGAATTGTGCTCAAAACAACTGCTCTTCACTTCCAAATGGTGAGCGATGGCATAAATAACCCTATTTAAGCTCAGTTACACGTTTGAATTGAAAGTGACTGAGTTATTCACTTTTCCAGTTTTTATGCTTGCAAAATGCTTTTCAGAGCGAGAAAAGCATGTTTTGACCCACAATGTGTTTTTGACCCTGACACGTGAATTATGCTCAAAACAACTGCTCTCCACTTCCAAATGGTGCGCAATGGCATAAATAACCCTATTTAAGCTCAGTTACACGTTTGAATTGAAAGTGACTGAGTTATTCACTTTTCCAGTTTTTATGCTTGCAAAATGCTTTTCAGAGCGAGAAAAGCATGTTTTGACCATAAAGGTGTTTTTGACCCTGACACGTGGATTATGCTCAAAACAACTGCTCTTCACTTCCAAATGGTGCGCGATGGCATAAATAACCCTATTTAAGCTCAGTTACACGTTTGAATTGAAAGTGACTGAGTTATTCACTTTTCCAGTTTTTATGCTTGCAAAATGCTTTTCAGAGCGAGAAAAGCATGTTTTGACCATAAAGGTGTTTTTGACCCTGACACGTGGATTGTTCTCAAAACAACTGCTCTCCACTTCCAAATGGTGCGCAATGGTATAAATAACCCTATTTAAGCTCAGTTACACGTTTGAATTAAAAGTGACTGAGTTATTCACTTTTCCAGTTTTTATGCTTGCAAAATGCTTTTCAGAGCGAGAAAAGCATGTTTTGACCCACAATGTGTTTTTGACCCTAACACGTGAATTATGCTCAAAGTTAATGCTCTCCACTTCCAAATGGTGCGCAATGGCATAAATAACCCTATTTAAGCTCAGTTACACGTTTGCATTGAAAGTGACTGAGTTATTCACTTTTCCAGTTTTTATGCGTGCAAAATGCTTTTCAGAGCGAGATTATCACTTTTTGACCAAAAAGGTGTTTTTGACCCTGACACGTGAATTGTGCTCAAAACAACTGCTCTTCACTTCCAAATGGTGCGCGATGGCATAAATAACCCTATTTAAGCTCAGTTACACGTTTGAATTGAAAGTGACTGAGTTATTCACTTTTCCAGTTTTTATGCTTGCAAAATGCTTTTCAGAGCGAGAAAAGCATGTTTTGACCCACAATGTGTTTTTGACCCTGACACGTGAATTATGCTCAAAACAACTGCTCTCCACTTCCAAATGGTGCGCAATGGCATAAATAACCCTATTTAAGCTCAGTTAAACGTTTGAATTGAAAGTGACTGAGTTATTCACTTTTCCAGTTTTTATGCTTGCAAAATGCTTTTCAGAGCGAGAAAAGCATGTTTTGACCCACAATGTGTTTTTGACCCTAACACGTGAATTATGCTCAAAGTTAATGCTCTCCACTTCCAAATGGTGCGCAATGGCATAAATAACCCTATTTAAGCTCAGTTACACGTTTGCATTGAAAGTGACTGAGTTATTCACTTTTCCAGTTTTTATGCGTGCAAAATGCTTTTCAGAGCGAGAGAATCATGTTTTGACCCACAATGTGTTTTTGACACTGACACGTGAATTATGCTCTAAACAACTGCTCTCCACTTCCAAATGGTGCGCAATGGCATAAATAACCCTATTTAAGCTCAGTTACACGTTTGCATTGAAAGTGACTGAGTTATTCACTTTTCCAGTTTTTATGCGTGCAAAATGCTTTTCAGAGCGAGAGAATCACTTTTTGACCCACAATGTGTTTTTGACCCTGACACGTGAATTATGCTCAAAACAACTGCTCTTCACTTCCAAATGGTGCGCGATGGCATAAATAACCCTATTTAAGCTCAGTTAAACGTTTGAATTGAAAGTGACTGAGTTATTCACTTTTCCAGTTTTTATGCTTGCAAAATGCTTTTCAGAGCGAGAAAAGCATGTTTTGACCCACAATGTGTTTTTGACCCTGACACGTGAATTATGCTCAAAACAACTGCTCTCCACTTCCAAATGGTGCGCAATGGCATAAATAACCCTATTTAAGCTCAGTTAAACGTTTGAATTGAAAGTGACTGAGTTATTCACTTTTCCAGTTTTTATGCTTGCAAAATGCTTTTCAGAGCGAGAAAAGCATGTTTTGACCCACTTTGTGTTTTTGACCCTAACACGTGAATTATGCTCAAAGTTAATGCTCTCCACTTCCAAATGGTGCGCAATGGCATAAATAACCCTATTTAAGCTCAGTTAAACGTTTGAATTGAAAGTGACTGAGTTATTCACTTTTCCAGTTTTTATGCTTGCAAAATGCTTTTCAGAGCGAGAAAAGCATGTTTTGACCCACAATGTGTTTTTGACCCTAACACGTGAATTATGCTCAAAGTTAATGCTCTCCACTTCCAAATGGTGCGCAATGGCATAAATAACCCTATTTAAGCTCAGTTACACGTTTGCATTGAAAGTGACTGAGTTATTCACTTTTCCAGTTTTTATGCGTGCAAAATGCTTTTCAGAGCGAGAGAATCACTTTTTGACCAAAAAGGTGTTTTTGACCCTGACACGTGAATTGTGCTCAAAACAACTGCTCTTCACTTCCAAATGGTGCGCGATGGCATAAATAACCCTATTTAAGCTCAGTTACACGTTTGAATTGAAAGTGACTGAGTTATTCACTTTTCCAGTTTTTATGCTTGCAAAATGCTTTTCAGAGCGAGAAAAGCATGTTTTGACCCACAATGTGTTTTTGACCCTAACACGTGAATTATGCTCAAAGTTAATGCTCTCCACTTCCAAATGGTGCGCAATGGCATAAATAACCCTATTTAAGCTCAGTTACACGTTTGCATTGAAAGTGACTGAGTTATTCACTTTTCCAGTTTTTATGCGTGCAAAATCCTTTTCAGAGCGAGAGAATCATGTTTTGACCCACAATGTGTTTTTGACCCTGACACGTGAATTATGCTCAAAACAACTGCTCTCCACTTCCAAATGGTGCGCAATGGCATAAATAACCCTATTTAAGCTCAGTTACACGTTTGAATTGAAAGTGACTGAGTTATTCACTTTTCCAGTTTTTATGCTTGCAAAATGCTTTTCAGAGCGAGAAAAGCATGTTTTGACCCACAATGTGTTTTTGACCCTAACACGTGAATTATGCTCAAAGTTAATGCTCTCCACTTCCAAATGGTGCGCAATGGCATAAATAACCCTATTTAAGCTCAGTTACACGTTTGCATTGAAAGTGACTGAGTTATTCACTTTTCCAGTTTTTATGCGTGCAAAATGCTTTTCAGAGCGAGAGAATCATGTTTTGACCCACAATGTGTTTTTGACACTGACACGTGAATTATGCTCTAAACAACTGCTCTCCACTTCCAAATGGTGCGCAATGGCATAAATAACCCTATTTAAGCTCAGTTACACGTTTGCATTGAAAGTGACTGAGTTATTCACTTTTCCAGTTTTTATGCGTGCAAAATCCTTTTCAGAGCGAGAGAATCATGTTTTGACCCACAATGTGTTTTTGACCCTGACACGTGAATTATGCTCAAAACAACTGCTCTCCACTTCCAAATGGTGCGCAATGGCATAAATAACCCTATTTAAGCTCAGTTACACGTTTGAATTGAAAGTGACTGAGTTATTCACTTTTCCAGTTTTTATGCTTGCAAAATGCTTTTCAGAGCGAGAAAAGCATGTTTTGACCCACAATGTGTTTTTGACCCTAACACGTGAATTATGCTCAAAGTTAATGCTCTCCACTTCCAAATGGTGCGCAATGGCATAAATAACCCTATTTAAGCTCAGTTACACGTTTGCATTGAAAGTGACTGAGTTATTCACTTTTCCAGTTTTTATGCGTGCAAAATGCTTTTCAGAGCGAGATTATCACTTTTTGACCAAAAAGGTGTTTTTGACCCTGACACGTGAATTGTGCTCAAAACAACTGCTCTTCACTTCCAAATGGTGCGCGATGGCATAAATAACCCTATTTAAGCTCAGTTACACGTTTGAATTGAAAGTGACTGAGTTATTCACTTTTCCAGTTTTTATGCTTGCAAAATGCTTTTCAGAGCGAGAAAAGCATGTTTTGACCCACAATGTGTTTTTGACCCTGACACGTGAATTATGCTCAAAACAACTGCTCTCCACTTCCAAATGGTGCGCAATGGCATAAATAACCCTATTTAAGCTCAGTTACACGTTTGCATTGAAAGTGACTGAGTTATTCACTTTTCCAGTTTTTATGCGTGCAAAATGCTTTTCAGAGCGAGAGAATCACTTTTTGACCAAAAAGGTGTTTTTGACCCTGACACGTGAATTGTGCTCAAAACAACTGCTCTTCACTTCCAAATGGTGAGCGATGGCATAAATAACCCTATTTAAGCTCAGTTACACGTTTGAATTGAAAGTGACTGAGTTATTCACTTTTCCAGTTTTTATGCTTGCAAAATGCTTTTCAGAGCGAGAAAAGCATGTTTTGACCCACAATGTGTTTTTGACCCTGACACGTGAATTATGCTCAAAACAACTGCTCTCCACTTCCAAATGGTGCGCAATGGCATAAATAACCCTATTTAAGCTCAGTTACACGTTTGAATTGAAAGTGACTGAGTTATTCACTTTTCCAGTTTTTATGCTTGCAAAATGCTTTTCAGAGCGAGAAAAGCATGTTTTGACCATGAAGGTGTTTTTGACCCTGACACGTGGATTGTGCTCAAAACAACTGCTCTCCACTTCCAAATGGTGCGCAATGGTATAAATAACCCTATTTAAGCTCAGTTACACGTTTGAATTGAAAGTGACTGAGTTATTCACTTTTCCAGTTTTTATGCTTGCAAAATGCTTTTCAGAGCGAGAAAAGCATGTTTTGACCCACAATGTGTTTTTGACCCTGACACGTGAATTATGCTCAAAACAACTGCTCTCCACTTCCAAATGGTGCGCAATGGCATAAATAACCCTATTTTAGCTCAGTTACACGTTTGCATTGAAAGTGACTGAGTTATTCACTTTTCCAGTTTCTATGCGTGCAAAATGCTTTTCAGAGCGAGAGAATCACTTTTTGACCCACAATGTGTTTTTGACCCTGACACGTGAATTATGCTCAAAACAACTGCTCTCCACTTCCAAATGGTGCGCAATGGCATAAATAACCCTATTTAAGCTCAGTTAAACGTTTGAATTGAAAGTGACTGAGTTATTCACTTTTCCAGTTTTTATGCTTGCAAAATGCTTTTCAGAGCGAGAAAAGCATGTTTTGACCCACAATGTGTTTTTGACCCTGACACGTGAATTATGCTCAAAACAACTGCTCTCCACTTCCAAATGGTGCGCAATGGCATAAATAACCCTATTTAAGCTCAGTTACACGTTTGCATTGAAAGTGACTGAGTTATTCACTTTTCCAGTTTTTATGCGTGCAAAATGCTTTTCAGAGCGAGATTATCACTTTTTGACCAAAAAGGTGTTTTTGACCCTGACACGTGAATTGTGCTCAAAACAACTGCTCTTCACTTCCAAATGGTGCGCGATGGCATAAATAACCCTATTTAAGCTCAGTTACACGTTTGAATTGAAAGTGACTGAGTTATTCACTTTTCCAGTTTTTATGCTTGCAAAATGCTTTTCAGAGCGAGAAAAGCATGTTTTGACCCACAATGTGTTTTTGACCCTGACACGTGAATTATGCTCAAAACAACTGCTCTCCACTTCCAAATGGTGCGCAATGGCATAAATAACCCTATTTAAGCTCAGTTAAACGTTTGAATTGAAAGTGACTGAGTTATTCACTTTTCCAGTTTTTATGCTTGCAAAATGCTTTTCAGAGCGAGAAAAGCATGTTTTGACCCACAATGTGTTTTTGACCCTAACACGTGAATTATGCTCAAAGTTAATGCTCTCCACTTCCAAATGGTGCGCAATGGCATAAATAACCCTATTTAAGCTCAGTTACACGTTTGCATTGAAAGTGACTGAGTTATTCACTTTTCCAGTTTTTATGCGTGCAAAATGCTTTTCAGAGCGAGAGAATCATGTTTTGACCCACAATGTGTTTTTGACACTGACACGTGAATTATGCTCTAAACAACTGCTCTCCACTTCCAAATGGTGCGCAATGGCATAAATAACCCTATTTAAGCTCAGTTACACGTTTGCATTGAAAGTGACTGAGTTATTCACTTTTCCAGTTTTTATGCGTGCAAAATGCTTTTCAGAGCGAGAGAATCACTTTTTGACCCACAATGTGTTTTTGACCCTGACACGTGAATTATGCTCAAAACAACTGCTCTTCACTTCCAAATGGTGCGCGATGGCATAAATAACCCTATTTAAGCTCAGTTAAACGTTTGAATTGAAAGTGACTGAGTTATTCACTTTTCCAGTTTTTATGCTTGCAAAATGCTTTTCAGAGCGAGAAAAGCATGTTTTGACCCACAATGTGTTTTTGACCCTGACACGTGAATTATGCTCAAAACAACTGCTCTCCACTTCCAAATGGTGCGCAATGGCATAAATAACCCTATTTAAGCTCAGTTAAACGTTTGAATTGAAAGTGACTGAGTTATTCACTTTTCCAGTTTTTATGCTTGCAAAATGCTTTTCAGAGCGAGAAAAGCATGTTTTGACCCACTTTGTGTTTTTGACCCTAACACGTGAATTATGCTCAAAGTTAATGCTCTCCACTTCCAAATGGTGCGCAATGGCATAAATAACCCTATTTAAGCTCAGTTAAACGTTTGAATTGAAAGTGACTGAGTTATTCACTTTTCCAGTTTTTATGCTTGCAAAATGCTTTTCAGAGCGAGAAAAGCATGTTTTGACCCACAATGTGTTTTTGACCCTAACACGTGAATTATGCTCAAAGTTAATGCTCTCCACTTCCAAATGGTGCGCAATGGCATAAATAACCCTATTTAAGCTCAGTTACACGTTTGCATTGAAAGTGACTGAGTTATTCACTTTTCCAGTTTTTATGCGTGCAAAATGCTTTTCAGAGCGAGAGAATCACTTTTTGACCAAAAAGGTGTTTTTGACCCTGACACGTGAATTGTGCTCAAAACAACTGCTCTTCACTTCCAAATGGTGCGCGATGGCATAAATAACCCTATTTAAGCTCAGTTACACGTTTGAATTGAAAGTGACTGAGTTATTCACTTTTCCAGTTTTTATGCTTGCAAAATGCTTTTCAGAGCGAGAAAAGCATGTTTTGACCCACAATGTGTTTTTGACCCTAACACGTGAATTATGCTCAAAGTTAATGCTCTCCACTTCCAAATGGTGCGCAATGGCATAAATAACCCTATTTAAGCTCAGTTACACGTTTGCATTGAAAGTGACTGAGTTATTCACTTTTCCAGTTTTTATGCGTGCAAAATCCTTTTCAGAGCGAGAGAATCATGTTTTGACCCACAATGTGTTTTTGACCCTGACACGTGAATTATGCTCAAAACAACTGCTCTCCACTTCCAAATGGTGCGCAATGGCATAAATAACCCTATTTAAGCTCAGTTACACGTTTGAATTGAAAGTGACTGAGTTATTCACTTTTCCAGTTTTTATGCTTGCAAAATGCTTTTCAGAGCGAGAAAAGCATGTTTTGACCCACAATGTGTTTTTGACCCTAACACGTGAATTATGCTCAAAGTTAATGCTCTCCACTTCCAAATGGTGCGCAATGGCATAAATAACCCTATTTAAGCTCAGTTACACGTTTGCATTGAAAGTGACTGAGTTATTCACTTTTCCAGTTTTTATGCGTGCAAAATGCTTTTCAGAGCGAGAGAATCATGTTTTGACCCACAATGTGTTTTTGACACTGACACGTGAATTATGCTCTAAACAACTGCTCTCCACTTCCAAATGGTGCGCAATGGCATAAATAACCCTATTTAAGCTCAGTTACACGTTTGCATTGAAAGTGACTGAGTTATTCACTTTTCCAGTTTTTATGCGTGCAAAATCCTTTTCAGAGCGAGAGAATCATGTTTTGACCCACAATGTGTTTTTGACCCTGACACGTGAATTATGCTCAAAACAACTGCTCTCCACTTCCAAATGGTGCGCAATGGCATAAATAACCCTATTTAAGCTCAGTTACACGTTTGAATTGAAAGTGACTGAGTTATTCACTTTTCCAGTTTTTATGCTTGCAAAATGCTTTTCAGAGCGAGAAAAGCATGTTTTGACCCACAATGTGTTTTTGACCCTAACACGTGAATTATGCTCAAAGTTAATGCTCTCCACTTCCAAATGGTGCGCAATGGCATAAATAACCCTATTTAAGCTCAGTTACACGTTTGCATTGAAAGTGACTGAGTTATTCACTTTTCCAGTTTTTATGCGTGCAAAATGCTTTTCAGAGCGAGAGAATCATGTTTTGACCCACAATGTGTTTTTGACACTGACACGTGAATTATGCTCTAAACAACTGCTCTCCACTTCCAAATGGTGCGCAATGGCATAAATAACCCTATTTAAGCTCAGTTACACGTTTGCATTGAAAGTGACTGAGTTATTCACTTTTCCAGTTTTTATGCGTGCAAAATGCTTTTCAGAGCGAGAGAATCACTTTTTGACCCACAATGTGTTTTTGACCCTGACACGTGAATTATGCTCAAAACAACTGCTCTTCACTTCCAAATGGTGCGCGATGGCATAAATAACCCTATTTAAGCTCAGTTAAACGTTTGAATTGAAAGTGACTGAGTTATTCACTTTTCCAGTTTTTATGCTTGCAAAATGCTTTTCAGAGCGAGAAAAGCATGTTTTGACCCACAATGTGTTTTTGACCCTGACACGTGAATTATGCTCAAAACAACTGCTCTCCACTTCCAAATGGTGCGCAATGGCATAAATAACCCTATTTAAGCTCAGTTAAACGTTTGAATTGAAAGTGACTGAGTTATTCACTTTTCCAGTTTTTATGCTTGCAAAATGCTTTTCAGAGCGAGAAAAGCATGTTTTGACCCACAATGTGTTTTTGACCCTAACACGTGAATTATGCTCAAAGTTAATGCTCTCCACTTCCAAATGGTGCGCAATGGCATAAATAACCCTATTTAAGCTCAGTTACACGTTTGCATTGAAAGTGACTGAGTTATTCACTTTTCCAGTTTTTATGCGTGCAAAATGCTTTTCAGAGCGAGAGAATCATGTTTTGACCCACAATGTGTTTTTGACACTGACACGTGAATTATGCTCTAAACAACTGCTCTCCACTTCCAAATGGTGCGCAATGGCATAAATAACCCTATTTAAGCTCAGTTACACGTTTGCATTGAAAGTGACTGAGTTATTCACTTTTCCAGTTTTTATGCGTGCAAAATGCTTTTCAGAGCGAGAGAATCACTTTTTGACCCACAATGTGTTTTTGACCCTGACACGTGAATTATGCTCAAAACAACTGCTCTTCACTTCCAAATGGTGCGCGATGGCATAAATAACCCTATTTAAGCTCAGTTAAACGTTTGAATTGAAAGTGACTGAGTTATTCACTTTTCCAGTTTTTATGCTTGCAAAATGCTTTTCAGAGCGAGAAAAGCATGTTTTGACCCACAATGTGTTTTTGACCCTGACACGTGAATTATGCTCAAAACAACTGCTCTCCACTTCCAAATGGTGCGCAATGGCATAAATAACCCTATTTAAGCTCAGTTAAACGTTTGAATTGAAAGTGACTGAGTTATTCACTTTTCCAGTTTTTATGCTTGCAAAATGCTTTTCAGAGCGAGAAAAGCATGTTTTGACCCACTTTGTGTTTTTGACCCTAACACGTGAATTATGCTCAAAGTTAATTCTCTCCACTTCCAAATGGTGCGCAATGGCATAAATAACCCTATTTAAGCTCAGTTAAACGTTTGAATTGAAAGTGACTGAGTTATTCACTTTTCCAGTTTTTATGCTTGCAAAATGCTTTTCAGAGCGAGAAAAGCATGTTTTGACCCACAATGTGTTTTTGACCCTAACACGTGAATTATGCTCAAAGTTAATGCTCTCCACTTCCAAATGGTGCGCAATGGCATAAATAACCCTATTTAAGCTCAGTTACACGTTTGCATTGAAAGTGACTGAGTTATTCACTTTTCCAGTTTTTATGCGTGCAAAATGCTTTTCAGAGCGAGAGAATCACTTTTTGACCAAAAAGGTGTTTTTGACCCTGACACGTGAATTGTGCTCAAAACAACTGCTCTTCACTTCCAAATGGTGCGCGATGGCATAAATAACCCTATTTAAGCTCAGTTACACGTTTGAATTGAAAGTGACTGAGTTATTCACTTTTCCAGTTTTTATGCTTGCAAAATGCTTTTCAGAGCGAGAAAAGCATGTTTTGACCCACAATGTGTTTTTGACCCTGACACGTGAATTATGCTCAAAACAACTGCTCTTCACTTCCAAATGGTGCGCGATGGCATAAATAACCCTATTTAAGCTCAGTTACACGTTTGAATTGAAAGTGACTGAGTTATTCACTTTTCCAGTTTTTATGCTTGCAAAATGCTTTTCAGAGCGAGAAAAGCATGTTTTGACCCACAATGTGTTTTTGACCCTGACACGTGAATTATGCTCAAAACAACTGCTCTCCACTTCCAAATGGTGCGCAATGGCATAAATAACCCTATTTAAGCTCAGTTACACGTTTGAATTGAAAGTGACTGAGTTATTCACTTTTCCAGTTTTTATGCTTGCAAAATGCTTTTCAGAGCGAGAAAAGCATGTTTTGACCCACAATGTGTTTTTGACCCTAACACGTGAATTATGCTCAAAGTTAATGCTCTCCACTTCCAAATGGTGCGCAATGGCATAAATAACCCTATTTAAGCTCAGTTACACGTTTGCATTGAAAGTGACTGAGTTATTCACTTTTCCAGTTTTTATGCTTGCAAAATGCTTTTCAGAGCGAGAAAAGCATGTTTTGACCCACAATGTGTTTTTGACCCTAACACGTGAATTATGCTCAAAGTTAATGCTCTCCACTTCCAAATGGTGCGCAATGGCATAAATAACCCTATTTAAGCTCAGTTACACGTTTGAATTGAAAGTGACTGAGTTATTCACTTTTCCAGTTTTTATGCTTGCAAAATGCTTTTCAGAGCGAGAAAAGCATGTTTTGACCCACAATGTGTTTTTGACCCTAACACGTGAATTATGCTCAAAGTTAATGCTCTCCACTTCCAAATGGTGCGCAATGGCATAAATAACCCTATTTAAGCTCAGTTACACGTTTGCATTGAAAGTGACTGAGTTATTCACTTTTCCAGTTTTTATGCGTGCAAAATGCTTTTCAGAGCGAGAAAAGCATGTTTTGACCCACAATGTGTTTTTGACCCTGACACGTGAATTATGCTCAAAACAACTGCTCTCCACTTCCAAATGGTGCGCAATGGCATAAATAACCCTATTTAAGCTCAGTTAAACGTTTGAATTGAAAGTGACTGAGTTATTCACTTTTCCAGTTTTTATGCTTGCAAAATGCTTTTCAGAGCGAGAAAAGCATGTTTTGACCCACAATGTGTTTTTGACCCTAACACGTGAATTATGCTCAAAGTTAATGCTCTCCACTTCCAAATGGTGCGCAATGGCATAAATAACCCTATTTAAGCTCAGTTACACGTTTGCATTGAAAGTGACTGAGTTATTCACTTTTCCAGTTTTTATGCGTGCAAAATGCTTTTCAGAGCGAGAGAATCATGTTTTGACCCACAATGTGTTTTTGACACTGACACGTGAATTATGCTCTAAACAACTGCTCTCCACTTCCAAATGGTGCGCAATGGCATAAATAACCCTATTTAAGCTCAGTTACACGTTTGCATTGAAAGTGACTGAGTTATTCACTTTTCCAGTTTTTATGCGTGCAAAATGCTTTTCAGAGCGAGAGAATCACTTTTTGACCCACAATGTGTTTTTGACCCTGACACGTGAATTATGCTCAAAACAACTGCTCTTCACTTCCAAATGGTGCGCGATGGCATAAATAACCCTATTTAAGCTCAGTTAAACGTTTGAATTGAAAGTGACTGAGTTATTCACTTTTCCAGTTTTTATGCTTGCAAAATGCTTTTCAGAGCGAGAAAAGCATGTTTTGACCCACAATGTGTTTTTGACCCTGACACGTGAATTATGCTCAAAACAACTGCTCTCCACTTCCAAATGGTGCGCAATGGCATAAATAACCCTATTTAAGCTCAGTTAAACGTTTGAATTGAAAGTGACTGAGTTATTCACTTTTCCAGTTTTTATGCTTGCAAAATGCTTTTCAGAGCGAGAAAAGCATGTTTTGACCCACTTTGTGTTTTTGACCCTAACACGTGAATTATGCTCAAAGTTAATTCTCTCCACTTCCAAATGGTGCGCAATGGCATAAATAACCCTATTTAAGCTCAGTTAAACGTTTGAATTGAAAGTGACTGAGTTATTCACTTTTCCAGTTTTTATGCTTGCAAAATGCTTTTCAGAGCGAGAAAAGCATGTTTTGACCCACAATGTGTTTTTGACCCTAACACGTGAATTATGCTCAAAGTTAATGCTCTCCACTTCCAAATGGTGCGCAATGGCATAAATAACCCTATTTAAGCTCAGTTACACGTTTGCATTGAAAGTGACTGAGTTATTCACTTTTCCAGTTTTTATGCGTGCAAAATGCTTTTCAGAGCGAGAGAATCACTTTTTGACCAAAAAGGTGTTTTTGACCCTGACACGTGAATTGTGCTCAAAACAACTGCTCTTCACTTCCAAATGGTGCGCGATGGCATAAATAACCCTATTTAAGCTCAGTTACACGTTTGAATTGAAAGTGACTGAGTTATTCACTTTTCCAGTTTTTATGCTTGCAAAATGCTTTTCAGAGCGAGAAAAGCATGTTTTGACCCACAATGTGTTTTTGACCCTGACACGTGAATTATGCTCAAAACAACTGCTCTTCACTTCCAAATGGTGCGCGATGGCATAAATAACCCTATTTAAGCTCAGTTACACGTTTGAATTGAAAGTGACTGAGTTATTCACTTTTCCAGTTTTTATGCTTGCAAAATGCTTTTCAGAGCGAGAAAAGCATGTTTTGACCCACAATGTGTTTTTGACCCTGACACGTGAATTATGCTCAAAACAACTGCTCTCCACTTCCAAATGGTGCGCAATGGCATAAATAACCCTATTTAAGCTCAGTTACACGTTTGAATTGAAAGTGACTGAGTTATTCACTTTTCCAGTTTTTATGCTTGCAAAATGCTTTTCAGAGCGAGAAAAGCATGTTTTGACCCACAATGTGTTTTTGACCCTAACACGTGAATTATGCTCAAAGTTAATGCTCTCCACTTCCAAATGGTGCGCAATGGCATAAATAACCCTATTTAAGCTCAGTTACACGTTTGCATTGAAAGTGACTGAGTTATTCACTTTTCCAGTTTTTATGCTTGCAAAATGCTTTTCAGAGCGAGAAAAGCATGTTTTGACCCACAATGTGTTTTTGACCCTAACACGTGAATTATGCTCAAAGTTAATGCTCTCCACTTCCAAATGGTGCGCAATGGCATAAATAACCCTATTTAAGCTCAGTTACACGTTTGAATTGAAAGTGACTGAGTTATTCACTTTTCCAGTTTTTATGCTTGCAAAATGCTTTTCAGAGCGAGAAAAGCATGTTTTGACCCACAATGTGTTTTTGACCCTAACACGTGAATTATGCTCAAAGTTAATGCTCTCCACTTCCAAATGGTGCGCAATGGCATAAATAACCCTATTTAAGCTCAGTTACACGTTTGCATTGAAAGTGACTGAGTTATTCACTTTTCCAGTTTTTATGCGTGCAAAATGCTTTTCAGAGCGAGAAAAGCATGTTTTGACCCACAATGTGTTTTTGACCCTAACACGTGAATTATGCTCAAAGTTAATGCTCTCCACTTCCAAATGGTGCGCAATGGCATAAATAACCCTATTTAAGCTCAGTTACACGTTTGCATTGAAAGTGACTGAGTTATTCACTTTTCCAGTTTCTATGCGTGCAAAATGCTTTTCAGAGCGAGAGAATCACTTTTTGACCCACAATGTGTTTTTGACCCTGACACGTGAATTATGCTCAAAACAACTGCTCTCCACTTCCAAATGGTGCGCAATGGCATAAATGACCCTATTTAAGCTCAGTTAAACGTTTGAATTGAAAGTGACTGAGTTATTCACTTTTCCAGTTTTTATGCTTGCAAAATGCTTTTCAGAGCGAGAAAAGCATGTTTTGACCCACAATGTGTTTTTGACCCTGACACGTGAATTATGCTCAAAACAACTGCTCTCCACTTCCAAATGGTGCGCAATGGCATAAATAACCCTATTTAAGCTCAGTTACACGTTTGCATTGAAAGTGACTGAGTTATTCACTTTTCCAGTTTCTATGCGTGCAAAATGCTTTTCAGAGCGAGAAAAGCATGTTTTGACCCACAATGTGTTTTTGACCCTAACACGTGAATTATGCTCAAAGTTAATGCTCTCCACTTCCAAATGGTGCGCAATGGCATAAATAACCCTATTTAAGCTCAGTTACACGTTTGCATTGAAAGTGACTGAGTTATTCACTTTTCCAGTTTTTATGCGTGCAAAATGCTTTTCAGAGCGAGAAAAGCATGTTTTGACCCACAATGTGTTTTTGACCCTAACACGTGAATTATGCTCAAAGTTAATGCTCTCCACTTCCAAATGGTGCGCAATGGCATAAATAACCCTATTTAAGCTCAGTTACACGTTTGCATTGAAAGTGACTGAGTTATTCACTTTTCCAGTTTCTATGCGTGCAAAATGCTTTTCAGAGCGAGAGAATCACTTTTTGACCCACAATGTGTTTTTGACCCTGACACGTGAATTATGCTCAAAACAACTGCTCTCCACTTCCAAATGGTGCGCAATGGCATAAATGACCCTATTTAAGCTCAGTTAAACGTTTGAATTGAAAGTGACTGAGTTATTCACTTTTCCAGTTTTTATGCTTGCAAAATGCTTTTCAGAGCGAGAAAAGCATGTTTTGACCCACAATGTGTTTTTGACCCTGACACGTGAATTATGCTCAAAACAACTGCTCTCCACTTCCAAATGGTGCGCAATGGCATAAATAACCCTATTTAAGCTCAGTTACACGTTTGCATTGAAAGTGACTGAGTTATTCACTTTTCCAGTTTCTATGCGTGCAAAATGCTTTTCAGAGCGAGAGAATCACTTTTTGACCCACAATGTGTTTTTGACCCTGACACGTGAATTATGCTCAAAACAACTGCTCTCCACTTCCAAATGGTGCGCAATGGCATAAATAACCCTATTTAAGCTCAGTTAAACGTTTGAATTGAAAGTGACTGAGTTATTCACTTTTCCAGTTTTTATGCTTGCAAAATGCTTTTCAGAGCGAGAAAAGCATGTTTTGACCCACAATGTGTTTTTGACCCTGACACGTGAATTATGCTCAAAACAACTGCTCTCCACTTCCAAATGGTGCGCAATGGCATAAATAACCCTATGTAAGCTCAGTTACACGTTTGCATTGAAAGTGACTGAGTTATTCACTTTTCCAGTTTTTATGCGTGCAAAATGCTTTTCAGAGCGAGAGAATCACTTTTTGACCCACAATGTGTTTTTGACCCTGACACGTGAATTATGCTCAAAACAACTGCTCTCCACTTCCAAATGGTGCGCAATGGCATAAATAACCCTATTTAAGCTCAGTTAAACGTTTGAATTGAAAGTGACTGAGTTATTCACTTTTCCAGTTTTTATGCTTGCAAAATGCTTTTCAGAGCGAGAAAAGCATGTTTTGACCCACAATGTGTTTTTGACCCTGACACGTGAATTATGCTCAAAACAACTGCTCTCCACTTCCAAATGGTGCGCAATGGCATAAATAACCCTATTTAAGCTCAGTTAAACGTTTGAATTGAAAGTGACTGAGTTATTCACTTTTCCAGTTTTTATGCTTGCAAAATGCTTTTCAGAGCGAGAAAAGCATGTTTTGACCCACAATGTGTTTTTGACCCTAACACGTGAATTATGCTCAAAGTTAATGCTCTCCACTTCCAAATGGTGCGCAATGGCATAAATAACCCTATTTAAGCTCAGTTACACGTTTGCATTGAAAGTGACTGAGTTATTCACTTTTCCAGTTTCTATGCGTGCAAAATGCTTTTCAGAGCGAGAGAATCACTTTTTGACCCACAATGTGTTTTTGACCCTGACACGTGAATTATGCTCAAAACAACTGCTCTCCACTTCCAAATGGTGCGCAATGGCATAAATAACCCTATTTAAGCTCAGTTAAACGTTTGAATTGAAAGTGACTGAGTTATTCACTTTTCCAGTTTTTATGCTTGCAAAATGCTTTTCAGAGCGAGAAAAGCATGTTTTGACCCACAATGTGTTTTTGACCCTGACACGTGAATTATGCTCAAAACAACTGCTCTCCACTTCCAAATGGTGCGCAATGGCATAAATAACCCTATTTAAGCTCAGTTACACGTTTGCATTGAAAGTGACTGAGTTATTCACTTTTCCAGTTTTTATGCGTGCAAAATGCTTTTCAGAGCGAGAGAATCACTTTTTGACCCACAATGTGTTTTTGACCCTGACACGTGAATTATGCTCAAAACAACTGCTCTCCACTTCCAAATGGTGCGCAATGGCATAAATAACCCTATTTAAGCTCAGTTAAACGTTTGCATTGAAAGTGACTGAGTTATTCACTTTTCCAGTTTTTATGCGTGCAAAATCCTTTTCAGAGCGAGAGAATCATGTTTTGACCCACAATGTGTTTTTGACCCTGACACGTGAATTATGCTCAAAACAACTGCTCTCCACTTCCAAATGGTGCGCAATGGCATAAATAACCCTATTTAAGCTCAGTTACACGTTTGCATTGAAAGTGACTGAGTTATTCACTTTTCCAGTTTTTATGCGTGCAAAATGCTTTTCAGAGCGAGAGAATCACTTTTTGACCAAAAAGGTGTTTTTGACCCTGACACGTGAATTGTGCTCAAAACAACTGCTCTTCACTTCCAAATGGTGCGCGATGGCATAAATAACCCTATTTAAGCTCAGTTACACGTTTGAATTGAAAGTGACTGAGTTATTCACTTTTCCAGTTTTTATGCTTGCAAAATGCTTTTCAGAGCGAGAAAAGCATGTTTTGACCCACAATGTGTTTTTGACCCTGACACGTGAATTATGCTCAAAACAACTGCTCTCCACTTCCAAATGGTGCGCAATGGCATAAATAACCCTATTTAAGCTCAGTTACACGTTTGCATTGAAAGTGACTGAGTTATTCACTTTTCCAGTTTTTATGCGTGCAAAATGCTTTTCAGAGCGAGAGAATCATGTTTTGACCCACAATGTGTTTTTGACCCTGACACGTGAATTATGCTCAAAACAACTGCTCTCCACTTCCAAATGGTGCGCAATGGCATAAATAACCCTATTTAAGCTCAGTTACACGTTTGAATTGAAAGTGACTGAGTTATTCACTTTTCCAGTTTTTATGCTTGCAAAATGCTTTTCAGAGCGAGAAAAGCATGTTTTGACCCACAATGTGTTTTTGACCCTAACACGTGAATTATGCTCAAAGTTAATGCTCTCCACTTCCAAATGGTGCGCAATGGCATAAATAACCCTATTTAAGCTCAGTTACACGTTTGCATTGAAAGTGACTGAGTTATTCACTTTTCCAGTTTTTATGCGTGCAAAATGCTTTTCAGAGCGAGAGAATCATGTTTTGACCCACAATGTGTTTTTGACACTGACACGTGAATTATGCTCTAAACAACTGCTCTCCACTTCCAAATGGTGCGCAATGGCATAAATAACCCTATTTAAGCTCAGTTACACGTTTGCATTGAAAGTGACTGAGTTATTCACTTTTCCAGTTTTTATGCGTGCAAAATGCTTTTCAGAGCGAGAGAATCACTTTTTGACCAAAAAGGTGTTTTTGACCCTGACACGTGAATTGTGCTCAAAACAACTGCTCTTCACTTCCAAATGGTGCGCGATGGCATAAATAACCCTATTTAAGCTCAGTTACACGTTTGCATTGAAAGTGACTGAGTTATTCACTTTTCCAGTTTTTATGCGTGCAAAATGCTTTTCAGAGCGAGAGAATCATGTTTTGACCCACAATGTGTTTTTGACACTGACACGTGAATTATGCTCTAAACAACTGCTCTCCACTTCCAAATGGTGCGCAATGGCATAAATAACCCTATTTAAGCTCAGTTACACGTTTGCATTGAAAGTGACTGAGTTATTCACTTTTCCAGTTTTTATGCGTGCAAAATGCTTTTCAGAGCGAGAAAAGCATGTTTTGACCCACAATGTGTTTTTGACCCTGACACGTGAATTATGCTCAAAACAACTGCTCTCCACTTCCAAATGGTGCGCAATGGCATAAATAACCCTATTTAAGCTCAGTTAAACGTTTGAATTGAAAGTGACTGAGTTATTCACTTTTCCAGTTTTTATGCTTGCAAAATGCTTTTCAGAGCGAGAAAAGCATGTTTTGACCCACTTTGTGTTTTTGACCCTAACACGTGAATTATGCTCAAAGTTAATGCTCTCCACTTCCAAATGGTGCGCAATGGCATAAATAACCCTATTTAAGCTCAGTTAAACGTTTGAATTGAAAGTGACTGAGTTATTCACTTTTCCAGTTTTTATGCTTGCAAAATGCTTTTCAGAGCGAGAAAAGCATGTTTTGACCCACAATGTGTTTTTGACCCTAACACGTGAATTATGCTCAAAGTTAATGCTCTCCACTTCCAAATGGTGCGCAATGGCATAAATAACCCTATTTAAGCTCAGTTACACGTTTGCATTGAAAGTGACTGAGTTATTCACTTTTCCAGTTTTTATGCGTGCAAAATGCTTTTCAGAGCGAGAGAATCACTTTTTGACCAAAAAGGTGTTTTTGACCCTGACACGTGAATTGTGCTCAAAACAACTGCTCTTCACTTCCAAATGGTGCGCGATGGCATAAATAACCCTATTTAAGCTCAGTTACACGTTTGAATTGAAAGTGACTGAGTTATTCACTTTTCCAGTTTTTATGCTTGCAAAATGCTTTTCAGAGCGAGAAAAGCATGTTTTGACCCACAATGTGTTTTTGACCCTGACACGTGAATTATGCTCAAAACAACTGCTCTTCACTTCCAAATGGTGCGCGATGGCATAAATAACCCTATTTAAGCTCAGTTACACGTTTGCATTGAAAGTGACTGAGTTATTCACTTTTCCAGTTTTTATGCGTGCAAAATGCTTTTCAGAGCGAGAGAATCACTTTTTGACCAAAAAGGTGTTTTTGACCCTGACACGTGAATTGTGCTCAAAACAACTGCTCTTCACTTCCAAATGGTGCGCGATGGCATAAATAACCCTATTTAAGCTCAGTTACACGTTTGCATTGAAAGTGACTGAGTTATTCACTTTTCCAGTTTTTATGCGTGCAAAATGCTTTTCAGAGCGAGAGAATCATGTTTTGACCCACAATGTGTTTTTGACACTGACACGTGAATTATGCTCTAAACAACTGCTCTCCACTTCCAAATGGTGCGCAATGGCATAAATAACCCTATTTAAGCTCAGTTACACGTTTGCATTGAAAGTGACTGAGTTATTCACTTTTCCAGTTTTTATGCGTGCAAAATGCTTTTCAGAGCGAGAAAAGCATGTTTTGACCCACAATGTGTTTTTGACCCTGACACGTGAATTATGCTCAAAACAACTGCTCTCCACTTCCAAATGGTGCGCAATGGCATAAATAACCCTATTTAAGCTCAGTTAAACGTTTGAATTGAAAGTGACTGAGTTATTCACTTTTCCAGTTTTTATGCTTGCAAAATGCTTTTCAGAGCGAGAAAAGCATGTTTTGACCCACTTTGTGTTTTTGACCCTAACACGTGAATTATGCTCAAAGTTAATGCTCTCCACTTCCAAATGGTGCGCAATGGCATAAATAACCCTATTTAAGCTCAGTTACACGTTTGCATTGAAAGTGACTGAGTTATTCACTTTTCCAGTTTTTATGCGTGCAAAATGCTTTTCAGAGCGAGAGAATCACTTTTTGACCAAAAAGGTGTTTTTGACCCTGACACGTGAATTGTGCTCAAAACAACTGCTCTTCACTTCCAAATGGTGCGCGATGGCATAAATAACCCTATTTAAGCTCAGTTACACGTTTGAATTGAAAGTGACTGAGTTATTCACTTTTCCAGTTTTTATGCTTGCAAAATGCTTTTCAGAGCGAGAAAAGCATGTTTTGACCCACAATGTGTTTTTGACCCTGACACGTGAATTATGCTCAAAACAACTGCTCTTCACTTCCAAATGGTGCGCGATGGCATAAATAACCCTATTTAAGCTCAGTTACACGTTTGAATTGAAAGTGACTGAGTTATTCACTTTTCCAGTTTTTATGCTTGCAAAATGCTTTTCAGAGCGAGAAAAGCATGTTTTGACCCACAATGTGTTTTTGACCCTGACACGTGAATTATGCTCAAAACAACTGCTCTCCACTTCCAAATGGTGCGCAATGGCATAAATAACCCTATTTAAGCTCAGTTACACGTTTGAATTGAAAGTGACTGAGTTATTCACTTTTCCAGTTTTTATGCTTGCAAAATGCTTTTCAGAGCGAGAAAAGCATGTTTTGACCCACAATGTGTTTTTGACCCTAACACGTGAATTATGCTCAAAGTTAATGCTCTCCACTTCCAAATGGTGCGCAATGGCATAAATAACCCTATTTAAGCTCAGTTACACGTTTGCATTGAAAGTGACTGAGTTATTCACTTTTCCAGTTTTTATGCGTGCAAAATGCTTTTCAGAGCGAGAAAAGCATGTTTTGACCCACAATGTGTTTTTGACCCTAACACGTGAATTATGCTCAAAGTTAATGCTCTCCACTTCCAAATGGTGCGCAATGGCATAAATAACCCTATTTAAGCTCAGTTACACGTTTGCATTGAAAGTGACTGAGTTATTCACTTTTCCAGTTTTTATGCGTGCAAAATGCTTTTCAGAGCGAGAGAATCATGTTTTGACCCACAATGTGTTTTTGACACTGACACGTGAATTATGCTCTAAACAACTGCTCTCCACTTCCAAATGGTGCGCAATGGCATAAATAACCCTATTTAAGCTCAGTTACACGTTTGCATTGAAAGTGACTGAGTTATTCACTTTTCCAGTTTTTATGCGTGCAAAATGCTTTTCAGAGCGAGAAAAGCATGTTTTGACCCACAATGTGTTTTTGACCCTGACACGTGAATTATGCTCAAAACAACTGCTCTCCACTTCCAAATGGTGCGCAATGGCATAAATAACCCTATTTAAGCTCAGTTAAACGTTTGAATTGAAAGTGACTGAGTTATTCACTTTTCCAGTTTTTATGCTTGCAAAATGCTTTTCAGAGCGAGAAAAGCATGTTTTGACCCACTTTGTGTTTTTGACCCTAACACGTGAATTATGCTCAAAACAACTGCTCTCCACTTCCAAATGGTGCGCAATGGCATAAATAACCCTATTTAAGCTCAGTTACACGTTTGCATTGAAAGTGACTGAGTTATTCACTTTTCCAGTTTTTATGCGTGCAAAATGCTTTTCAGAGCGAGAGAATCACTTTTTGACCCACAATGTGTTTTTGACCCTGACACGTGAATTATGCTCAAAACAACTGCTCTCCACTTCCAAATGGTGCGCAATGGCATAAATAACCCTATTTAAGCTCAGTTAAACGTTTGCATTGAAAGTGACTGAGTTATTCACTTTTCCAGTTTTTATGCGTGCAAAATCCTTTTCAGAGCGAGAGAATCATGTTTTGACCCACAATGTGTTTTTGACCCTGACACGTGAATTATGCTCAAAACAACTGCTCTCCACTTCCAAATGGTGCGCAATGGCATAAATAACCCTATTTAAGCTCAGTTACACGTTTGCATTGAAAGTGACTGAGTTATTCACTTTTCCAGTTTTTATGCGTGCAAAATGCTTTTCAGAGCGAGAGAATCACTTTTTGACCAAAAAGGTGTTTTTGACCCTGACACGTGAATTGTGCTCAAAACAACTGCTCTTCACTTCCAAATGGTGCGCGATGGCATAAATAACCCTATTTAAGCTCAGTTACACGTTTGAATTGAAAGTGACTGAGTTATTCACTTTTCCAGTTTTTATGCTTGCAAAATGCTTTTCAGAGCGAGAAAAGCATGTTTTGACCCACAATGTGTTTTTGACCCTGACACGTGAATTATGCTCAAAACAACTGCTCTCCACTTCCAAATGGTGCGCAATGGCATAAATAACCCTATTTAAGCTCAGTTACACGTTTGCATTGAAAGTGACTGAGTTATTCACTTTTCCAGTTTTTATGCGTGCAAAATGCTTTTCAGAGCGAGAGAATCATGTTTTGACCCACAATGTGTTTTTGACCCTGACACGTGAATTATGCTCAAAACAACTGCTCTCCACTTCCAAATGGTGCGCAATGGCATAAATAACCCTATTTAAGCTCAGTTACACGTTTGAATTGAAAGTGACTGAGTTATTCACTTTTCCAGTTTTTATGCTTGCAAAATGCTTTTCAGAGCGAGAAAAGCATGTTTTGACCCACAATGTGTTTTTGACCCTAACACGTGAATTATGCTCAAAGTTAATGCTCTCCACTTCCAAATGGTGCGCAATGGCATAAATAACCCTATTTAAGCTCAGTTACACGTTTGCATTGAAAGTGACTGAGTTATTCACTTTTCCAGTTTTTATGCGTGCAAAATGCTTTTCAGAGCGAGAGAATCATGTTTTGACCCACAATGTGTTTTTGACACTGACACGTGAATTATGCTCTAAACAACTGCTCTCCACTTCCAAATGGTGCGCAATGGCATAAATAACCCTATTTAAGCTCAGTTACACGTTTGCATTGAAAGTGACTGAGTTATTCACTTTTCCAGTTTTTATGCGTGCAAAATGCTTTTCAGAGCGAGAGAATCACTTTTTGACCAAAAAGGTGTTTTTGACCCTGACACGTGAATTGTGCTCAAAACAACTGCTCTTCACTTCCAAATGGTGCGCGATGGCATAAATAACCCTATTTAAGCTCAGTTACACGTTTGCATTGAAAGTGACTGAGTTATTCACTTTTCCAGTTTTTATGCGTGCAAAATGCTTTTCAGAGCGAGAGAATCATGTTTTGACCCACAATGTGTTTTTGACACTGACACGTGAATTATGCTCTAAACAACTGCTCTCCACTTCCAAATGGTGCGCAATGGCATAAATAACCCTATTTAAGCTCAGTTACACGTTTGCATTGAAAGTGACTGAGTTATTCACTTTTCCAGTTTTTATGCGTGCAAAATGCTTTTCAGAGCGAGAAAAGCATGTTTTGACCCACAATGTGTTTTTGACCCTGACACGTGAATTATGCTCAAAACAACTGCTCTCCACTTCCAAATGGTGCGCAATGGCATAAATAACCCTATTTAAGCTCAGTTAAACGTTTGAATTGAAAGTGACTGAGTTATTCACTTTTCCAGTTTTTATGCTTGCAAAATGCTTTTCAGAGCGAGAAAAGCATGTTTTGACCCACTTTGTGTTTTTGACCCTAACACGTGAATTATGCTCAAAGTTAATGCTCTCCACTTCCAAATGGTGCGCAATGGCATAAATAACCCTATTTAAGCTCAGTTAAACGTTTGAATTGAAAGTGACTGAGTTATTCACTTTTCCAGTTTTTATGCTTGCAAAATGCTTTTCAGAGCGAGAAAAGCATGTTTTGACCCACAATGTGTTTTTGACCCTAACACGTGAATTATGCTCAAAGTTAATGCTCTCCACTTCCAAATGGTGCGCAATGGCATAAATAACCCTATTTAAGCTCAGTTACACGTTTGCATTGAAAGTGACTGAGTTATTCACTTTTCCAGTTTTTATGCGTGCAAAATGCTTTTCAGAGCGAGAGAATCACTTTTTGACCAAAAAGGTGTTTTTGACCCTGACACGTGAATTGTGCTCAAAACAACTGCTCTTCACTTCCAAATGGTGCGCGATGGCATAAATAACCCTATTTAAGCTCAGTTACACGTTTGAATTGAAAGTGACTGAGTTATTCACTTTTCCAGTTTTTATGCTTGCAAAATGCTTTTCAGAGCGAGAAAAGCATGTTTTGACCCACAATGTGTTTTTGACCCTGACACGTGAATTATGCTCAAAACAACTGCTCTTCACTTCCAAATGGTGCGCGATGGCATAAATAACCCTATTTAAGCTCAGTTACACGTTTGCATTGAAAGTGACTGAGTTATTCACTTTTCCAGTTTTTATGCGTGCAAAATGCTTTTCAGAGCGAGAGAATCACTTTTTGACCAAAAAGGTGTTTTTGACCCTGACACGTGAATTGTGCTCAAAACAACTGCTCTTCACTTCCAAATGGTGCGCGATGGCATAAATAACCCTATTTAAGCTCAGTTACACGTTTGCATTGAAAGTGACTGAGTTATTCACTTTTCCAGTTTTTATGCGTGCAAAATGCTTTTCAGAGCGAGAGAATCATGTTTTGACCCACAATGTGTTTTTGACACTGACACGTGAATTATGCTCTAAACAACTGCTCTCCACTTCCAAATGGTGCGCAATGGCATAAATAACCCTATTTAAGCTCAGTTACACGTTTGCATTGAAAGTGACTGAGTTATTCACTTTTCCAGTTTTTATGCGTGCAAAATGCTTTTCAGAGCGAGAGAATCACTTTTTGACCAAAAAGGTGTTTTTGACCCTGACACGTGAATTGTGCTCAAAACAACTGCTCTTCACTTCCAAATGGTGCGCGATGGCATAAATAACCCTATTTAAGCTCAGTTACACGTTTGAATTGAAAGTGACTGAGTTATTCACTTTTCCAGTTTTTATGCTTGCAAAATGCTTTTCAGAGCGAGAAAAGCATGTTTTGACCCACAATGTGTTTTTGACCCTGACACGTGAATTATGCTCAAAACAACTGCTCTCCACTTCCAAATGGTGCGCAATGGCATAAATAACCCTATTTAAGCTCAGTTACACGTTTGCATTGAAAGTGACTGAGTTATTCACTTTTCCAGTTTTTATGTGTGCAAAATGCTTTTCAGAGCGAGAGAATCATGTTTTGACCCACAATGTGTTTTTGACCCTGACACGTGAATTATGCTCAAAACAACTGCTCTCCACTTCCAAATGGTGCGCAATGGCATAAATAACCCTATTTAAGCTCAGTTACACGTTTGAATTGAAAGTGACTGAGTTATTCACTTTTCCAGTTTTTATGCTTGCAAAATGCTTTTCAGAGCGAGAAAAGCATGTTTTGACCCACAATGTGTTTTTGACCCTAACACGTGAATTATGCTCAAAGTTAATGCTCTCCACTTCCAAATGGTGCGCAATGGCATAAATAACCCTATTTAAGCTCAGTTACACGTTTGCATTGAAAGTGACTGAGTTATTCACTTTTCCAGTTTTTATGCGTGCAAAATGCTTTTCAGAGCGAGAGAATCATGTTTTGACCCACAATGTGTTTTTGACACTGACACGTGAATTATGCTCTAAACAACTGCTCTCCACTTCCAAATGGTGCGCAATGGCATAAATAACCCTATTTAAGCTCAGTTACACGTTTGCATTGAAAGTGACTGAGTTATTCACTTTTCCAGTTTTTATGCGTGCAAAATGCTTTTCAGAGCGAGAGAATCACTTTTTGACCAAAAAGGTGTTTTTGACCCTGACACGTGAATTGTGCTCAAAACAACTGCTCTTCACTTCCAAATGGTGCGCGATGGCATAAATAACCCTATTTAAGCTCAGTTACACGTTTGCATTGAAAGTGACTGAGTTATTCACTTTTCCAGTTTTTATGCGTGCAAAATGCTTTTCAGAGCGAGAGAATCATGTTTTGACCCACAATGTGTTTTTGACACTGACACGTGAATTATGCTCTAAACAACTGCTCTCCACTTCCAAATGGTGCGCAATGGCATAAATAACCCTATTTAAGCTCAGTTACACGTTTGCATTGAAAGTGACTGAGTTATTCACTTTTCCAGTTTTTATGCGTGCAAAATGCTTTTCAGAGCGAGAAAAGCATGTTTTGACCCACAATGTGTTTTTGACCCTGACACGTGAATTATGCTCAAAACAACTGCTCTCCACTTCCAAATGGTGCGCAATGGCATAAATAACCCTATTTAAGCTCAGTTAAACGTTTGAATTGAAAGTGACTGAGTTATTCACTTTTCCAGTTTTTATGCTTGCAAAATGCTTTTCAGAGCGAGAAAAGCATGTTTTGACCCACTTTGTGTTTTTGACCCTAACACGTGAATTATGCTCAAAGTTAATGCTCTCCACTTCCAAATGGTGCGCAATGGCATAAATAACCCTATTTAAGCTCAGTTAAACGTTTGAATTGAAAGTGACTGAGTTATTCACTTTTCCAGTTTTTATGCTTGCAAAATGCTTTTCAGAGCGAGAAAAGCATGTTTTGACCCACAATGTGTTTTTGACCCTAACACGTGAATTATGCTCAAAGTTAATGCTCTCCACTTCCAAATGGTGCGCAATGGCATAAATAACCCTATTTAAGCTCAGTTACACGTTTGCATTGAAAGTGACTGAGTTATTCACTTTTCCAGTTTTTATGCGTGCAAAATGCTTTTCAGAGCGAGAGAATCACTTTTTGACCAAAAAGGTGTTTTTGACCCTGACACGTGAATTGTGCTCAAAACAACTGCTCTTCACTTCCAAATGGTGCGCGATGGCATAAATAACCCTATTTAAGCTCAGTTACACGTTTGAATTGAAAGTGACTGAGTTATTCACTTTTCCAGTTTTTATGCTTGCAAAATGCTTTTCAGAGCGAGAAAAGCATGTTTTGACCCACAATGTGTTTTTGACCCTGACACGTGAATTATGCTCAAAACAACTGCTCTTCACTTCCAAATGGTGCGCGATGGCATAAATAACCCTATTTAAGCTCAGTTACACGTTTGAATTGAAAGTGACTGAGTTATTCACTTTTCCAGTTTTTATGCTTGCAAAATGCTTTTCAGAGCGAGAAAAGCATGTTTTGACCCACAATGTGTTTTTGACCCTGACACGTGAATTATGCTCAAAACAACTGCTCTCCACTTCCAAATGGTGCGCAATGGCATAAATAACCCTATTTAAGCTCAGTTACACGTTTGAATTGAAAGTGACTGAGTTATTCACTTTTCCAGTTTTTATGCTTGCAAAATGCTTTTCAGAGCGAGAAAAGCATGTTTTGACCCACAATGTGTTTTTGACCCTAACACGTGAATTATGCTCAAAGTTAATGCTCTCCACTTCCAAATGGTGCGCAATGGCATAAATAACCCTATTTAAGCTCAGTTACACGTTTGCATTGAAAGTGACTGAGTTATTCACTTTTCCAGTTTTTATGCGTGCAAAATGCTTTTCAGAGCGAGAAAAGCATGTTTTGACCCACAATGTGTTTTTGACCCTAACACGTGAATTATGCTCAAAGTTAATGCTCTCCACTTCCAAATGGTGCGCAATGGCATAAATAACCCTATTTAAGCTCAGTTACACGTTTGCATTGAAAGTGACTGAGTTATTCACTTTTCCAGTTTTTATGCGTGCAAAATGCTTTTCAGAGCGAGAGAATCATGTTTTGACCCACAATGTGTTTTTGACACTGACACGTGAATTATGCTCTAAACAACTGCTCTCCACTTCCAAATGGTGCGCAATGGCATAAATAACCCTATTTAAGCTCAGTTACACGTTTGCATTGAAAGTGACTGAGTTATTCACTTTTCCAGTTTTTATGCGTGCAAAATGCTTTTCAGAGCGAGAAAAGCATGTTTTGACCCACAATGTGTTTTTGACCCTGACACGTGAATTATGCTCAAAACAACTGCTCTCCACTTCCAAATGGTGCGCAATGGCATAAATAACCCTATTTAAGCTCAGTTAAACGTTTGAATTGAAAGTGACTGAGTTATTCACTTTTCCAGTTTTTATGCTTGCAAAATGCTTTTCAGAGCGAGAAAAGCATGTTTTGACCCACTTTGTGTTTTTGACCCTAACACGTGAATTATGCTCAAAGTTAATGCTCTCCACTTCCAAATGGTGCGCAATGGCATAAATAACCCTATTTAAGCTCAGTTAAACGTTTGAATTGAAAGTGACTGAGTTATTCACTTTTCCAGTTTTTATGCTTGCAAAATGCTTTTCAGAGCGAGAAAAGCATGTTTTGACCCACAATGTGTTTTTGACCCTGACACGTGAATTATGCTCAAAACAACTGCTCTCCACTTCCAAATGGTGCGCAATGGCATAAATAACCCTATTTAAGCTCAGTTACACGTTTGAATTGAAAGTGACTGAGTTATTCACTTTTCCAGTTTTTATGCTTGCAAAATGCTTTTCAGAGCGAGAAAAGCATGTTTTGACCCACAATGTGTTTTTGACCCTAACACGTGAATTATGCTCAAAGTTAATGCTCTCCACTTCCAAATGGTGCGCAATGGCATAAATAACCCTATTTAAGCTCAGTTACACGTTTGCATTGAAAGTGACTGAGTTATTCACTTTTCCAGTTTTTATGCGTGCAAAATGCTTTTCAGAGCGAGAAAAGCATGTTTTGACCCACAATGTGTTTTTGACCCTAACACGTGAATTATGCTCAAAGTTAATGCTCTCCACTTCCAAATGGTGCGCAATGGCATAAATAACCCTATTTAAGCTCAGTTACACGTTTGCATTGAAAGTGACTGAGTTATTCACTTTTCCAGTTTCTATGCGTGCAAAATGCTTTTCAGAGCGAGAGAATCACTTTTTGACCCACAATGTGTTTTTGACCCTGACACGTGAATTATGCTCAAAACAACTGCTCTCCACTTCCAAATGGTGCGCAATGGCATAAATAACCCTATTTAAGCTCAGTTAAACGTTTGAATTGAAAGTGACTGAGTTATTCACTTTTCCAGTTTTTATTCTTGCAAAATGCTTTTCAGAGCGAGAAAAGCATGTTTTGACCCACAATGTGTTTTTGACCCTGACACGTGAATTATGCTCAAAACAACTGCTCTCCACTTCCAAATGGTGCGCAATGGCATAAATAACCCTATTTAAGCTCAGTTAAACGTTTGAATTGAAAGTGACTGAGTTATTCACTTTTCCAGTTTTTATGCTTGCAAAATGCTTTTCAGAGCGAGAAAAGCATGTTTTGACCCACAATGTGTTTTTGACCCTGACACGTGAATTATGCTCAAAACAACTGCTCTCCACTTCCAAATGGTGCGCAATGGCATAAATAACCCTATGTAAGCTCAGTTACACGTTTGCATTGAAAGTGACTGAGTTATTCACTTTTCCAGTTTTTATGCGTGCAAAATGCTTTTCAGAGCGAGAGAATCACTTTTTGACCCACAATGTGTTTTTGACCCTGACACGTGAATTATGCTCAAAACAACTGCTCTCCACTTCCAAATGGTGCGCAATGGCATAAATAACCCTATTTAAGCTCAGTTAAACGTTTGAATTGAAAGTGACTGAGTTATTCACTTTTCCAGTTTTTATGCTTGCAAAATGCTTTTCAGAGCGAGAAAAGCATGTTTTGACCCACAATGTGTTTTTGACCCTGACACGTGAATTATGCTCAAAACAACTGCTCTCCACTTCCAAATGGTGCGCAATGGCATAAATAACCCTATTTAAGCTCAGTTAAACGTTTGAATTGAAAGTGACTGAGTTATTCACTTTTCCAGTTTTTATGCTTGCAAAATGCTTTTCAGAGCGAGAAAAGCATGTTTTGACCCACTTTGTGTTTTTGACCCTAACACGTGAATTATGCTCAAAGTTAATGCTCTCCACTTCCAAATGGTGCGCAATGGCATAAATAACCCTATTTAAGCTCAGTTAAACGTTTGAATTGAAAGTGACTGAGTTATTCACTTTTCCAGTTTTTATGCTTGCAAAATGCTTTTCAGAGCGAGAAAAGCATGTTTTGACCCACAATGTGTTTTTGACCCTAACACGTGAATTATGCTCAAAGTTAATGCTCTCCACTTCCAAATGGTGCGCAATGGCATAAATAACCCTATTTAAGCTCAGTTACACGTTTGCATTGAAAGTGACTGAGTTATTCACTTTTCCAGTTTTTATGCGTGCAAAATGCTTTTCAGAGCGAGAGAATCACTTTTTGACCAAAAAGGTGTTTTTGACCCTGACACGTGAATTGTGCTCAAAACAACTGCTCTTCACTTCCAAATGGTGCGCGATGGCATAAATAACCCTATTTAAGCTCAGTTACACGTTTGAATTGAAAGTGACTGAGTTATTCACTTTTCCAGTTTTTATGCTTGCAAAATGCTTTTCAGAGCGAGAAAAGCATGTTTTGACCCACAATGTGTTTTTGACCCTGACACGTGAATTATGCTCAAAACAACTGCTCTTCACTTCCAAATGGTGCGCGATGGCATAAATAACCCTATTTAAGCTCAGTTACACGTTTGCATTGAAAGTGACTGAGTTATTCACTTTTCCAGTTTTTATGCGTGCAAAATGCTTTTCAGAGCGAGAGAATCACTTTTTGACCAAAAAGGTGTTTTTGACCCTGACACGTGAATTGTGCTCAAAACAACTGCTCTTCACTTCCAAATGGTGCGCGATGGCATAAATAACCCTATTTAAGCTCAGTTACACGTTTGCATTGAAAGTGACTGAGTTATTCACTTTTCCAGTTTTTATGCGTGCAAAATGCTTTTCAGAGCGAGAGAATCATGTTTTGACCCACAATGTGTTTTTGACACTGACACGTGAATTATGCTCTAAACAACTGCTCTCCACTTCCAAATGGTGCGCAATGGCATAAATAACCCTATTTAAGCTCAGTTACACGTTTGCATTGAAAGTGACTGAGTTATTCACTTTTCCAGTTTTTATGCGTGCAAAATGCTTTTCAGAGCGAGAAAAGCATGTTTTGACCCACAATGTGTTTTTGACCCTGACACGTGAATTATGCTCAAAACAACTGCTCTCCACTTCCAAATGGTGCGCAATGGCATAAATAACCCTATTTAAGCTCAGTTAAACGTTTGAATTGAAAGTGACTGAGTTATTCACTTTTCCAGTTTTTATGCTTGCAAAATGCTTTTCAGAGCGAGAAAAGCATGTTTTGACCCACTTTGTGTTTTTGACCCTAACACGTGAATTATGCTCAAAGTTAATGCTCTCCACTTCCAAATGGTGCGCAATGGCATAAATAACCCTATTTAAGCTCAGTTAAACGTTTGAATTGAAAGTGACTGAGTTATTCACTTTTCCAGTTTTTATGCTTGCAAAATGCTTTTCAGAGCGAGAAAAGCATGTTTTGACCCACAATGTGTTTTTGACCCTAACACGTGAATTATGCTCAAAGTTAATGCTCTCCACTTCCAAATGGTGCGCAATGGCATAAATAACCCTATTTAAGCTCAGTTACACGTTTGCATTGAAAGTGACTGAGTTATTCACTTTTCCAGTTTTTATGCGTGCAAAATGCTTTTCAGAGCGAGAGAATCACTTTTTGACCAAAAAGGTGTTTTTGACCCTGACACGTGAATTGTGCTCAAAACAACTGCTCTTCACTTCCAAATGGTGCGCGATGGCATAAATAACCCTATTTAAGCTCAGTTACACGTTTGAATTGAAAGTGACTGAGTTATTCACTTTTCCAGTTTTTATGCTTGCAAAATGCTTTTCAGAGCGAGAAAAGCATGTTTTGACCCACAATGTGTTTTTGACCCTGACACGTGAATTATGCTCAAAACAACTGCTCTTCACTTCCAAATGGTGCGCGATGGCATAAATAACCCTATTTAAGCTCAGTTACACGTTTGAATTGAAAGTGACTGAGTTATTCACTTTTCCAGTTTTTATGCTTGCAAAATGCTTTTCAGAGCGAGAAAAGCATGTTTTGACCCACAATGTGTTTTTGACCCTGACACGTGAATTATGCTCAAAACAACTGCTCTCCACTTCCAAATGGTGCGCAATGGCATAAATAACCCTATTTAAGCTCAGTTACACGTTTGAATTGAAAGTGACTGAGTTATTCACTTTTCCAGTTTTTATGCTTGCAAAATGCTTTTCAGAGCGAGAAAAGCATGTTTTGACCCACAATGTGTTTTTGACCCTAACACGTGAATTATGCTCAAAGTTAATGCTCTCCACTTCCAAATGGTGCGCAATGGCATAAATAACCCTATTTAAGCTCAGTTACACGTTTGCATTGAAAGTGACTGAGTTATTCACTTTTCCAGTTTTTATGCGTGCAAAATGCTTTTCAGAGCGAGAAAAGCATGTTTTGACCCACAATGTGTTTTTGACCCTAACACGTGAATTATGCTCAAAGTTAATGCTCTCCACTTCCAAATGGTGCGCAATGGCATAAATAACCCTATTTAAGCTCAGTTACACGTTTGCATTGAAAGTGACTGAGTTATTCACTTTTCCAGTTTTTATGCGTGCAAAATGCTTTTCAGAGCGAGAGAATCATGTTTTGACCCACAATGTGTTTTTGACACTGACACGTGAATTATGCTCTAAACAACTGCTCTCCACTTCCAAATGGTGCGCAATGGCATAAATAACCCTATTTAAGCTCAGTTACACGTTTGCATTGAAAGTGACTGAGTTATTCACTTTTCCAGTTTTTATGCGTGCAAAATGCTTTTCAGAGCGAGAAAAGCATGTTTTGACCCACAATGTGTTTTTGACCCTGACACGTGAATTATGCTCAAAACAACTGCTCTCCACTTCCAAATGGTGCGCAATGGCATAAATAACCCTATTTAAGCTCAGTTAAACGTTTGAATTGAAAGTGACTGAGTTATTCACTTTTCCAGTTTTTATGCTTGCAAAATGCTTTTCAGAGCGAGAAAAGCATGTTTTGACCCACTTTGTGTTTTTGACCCTAACACGTGAATTATGCTCAAAGTTAATGCTCTCCACTTCCAAATGGTGCGCAATGGCATAAATAACCCTATTTAAGCTCAGTTAAACGTTTGAATTGAAAGTGACTGAGTTATTCACTTTTCCAGTTTTTATGCTTGCAAAATGCTTTTCAGAGCGAGAAAAGCATGTTTTGACCCACAATGTGTTTTTGACCCTAACACGTGAATTATGCTCAAAGTTAATGCTCTCCACTTCCAAATGGTGCGCAATGGCATAAATAACCCTATTTAAGCTCAGTTACACGTTTGCATTGAAAGTGACTGAGTTATTCACTTTTCCAGTTTTTATGCGTGCAAAATGCTTTTCAGAGCGAGAGAATCACTTTTTGACCAAAAAGGTGTTTTTGACCCTGACACGTGAATTGTGCTCAAAACAACTGCTCTTCACTTCCAAATGGTGCGCGATGGCATAAATAACCCTATTTAAGCTCAGTTACACGTTTGAATTGAAAGTGACTGAGTTATTCACTTTTCCAGTTTTTATGCTTGCAAAATGCTTTTCAGAGCGAGAAAAGCATGTTTTGACCCACAATGTGTTTTTGACCCTGACACGTGAATTATGCTCAAAACAACTGCTCTCCACTTCCAAATGGTGCGCAATGGCATAAATAACCCTATTTAAGCTCAGTTACACGTTTGAATTGAAAGTGACTGAGTTATTCACTTTTCCAGTTTTTATGCTTGCAAAATGCTTTTCAGAGCGAGAAAAGCATGTTTTGACCCACAATGTGTTTTTGACCCTAACACGTGAATTATGCTCAAAGTTAATGCTCTCCACTTCCAAATGGTGCGCAATGGCATAAATAACCCTATTTAAGCTCAGTTACACGTTTGCATTGAAAGTGACTGAGTTATTCACTTTTCCAGTTTTTATGCGTGCAAAATGCTTTTCAGAGCGAGAAAAGCATGTTTTGACCCACAATGTGTTTTTGACCCTAACACGTGAATTATGCTCAAAGTTAATGCTCTCCACTTCCAAATGGTGCGCAATGGCATAAATAACCCTATTTAAGCTCAGTTACACGTTTGCATTGAAAGTGACTGAGTTATTCACTTTTCCAGTTTTTATGCGTGCAAAATGCTTTTCAGAGCGAGAGAATCATGTTTTGACCCACAATGTGTTTTTGACACTGACACGTGAATTATGCTCTAAACAACTGCTCTCCACTTCCAAATGGTGCGCAATGGCATAAATAACCCTATTTAAGCTCAGTTACACGTTTGCATTGAAAGTGACTGAGTTATTCACTTTTCCAGTTTTTATGCGTGCAAAATGCTTTTCAGAGCGAGAAAAGCATGTTTTGACCCACAATGTGTTTTTGACCCTGACACGTGAATTATGCTCAAAACAACTGCTCTCCACTTCCAAATGGTGCGCAATGGCATAAATAACCCTATTTAAGCTCAGTTAAACGTTTGAATTGAAAGTGACTGAGTTATTCACTTTTCCAGTTTTTATGCTTGCAAAATGCTTTTCAGAGCGAGAAAAGCATGTTTTGACCCACTTTGTGTTTTTGACCCTAACACGTGAATTATGCTCAAAGTTAATGCTCTCCACTTCCAAATGGTGCGCAATGGCATAAATAACCCTATTTAAGCTCAGTTAAACGTTTGAATTGAAAGTGACTGAGTTATTCACTTTTCCAGTTTTTATGCTTGCAAAATGCTTTTCAGAGCGAGAAAAGCATGTTTTGACCCACAATGTGTTTTTGACCCTGACACGTGAATTATGCTCAAAACAACTGCTCTCCACTTCCAAATGGTGCGCAATGGCATAAATAACCCTATTTAAGCTCAGTTACACGTTTGAATTGAAAGTGACTGAGTTATTCACTTTTCCAGTTTTTATGCTTGCAAAATGCTTTTCAGAGCGAGAAAAGCATGTTTTGACCCACAATGTGTTTTTGACCCTAACACGTGAATTATGCTCAAAGTTAATGCTCTCCACTTCCAAATGGTGCGCAATGGCATAAATAACCCTATTTAAGCTCAGTTACACGTTTGCATTGAAAGTGACTGAGTTATTCACTTTTCCAGTTTTTATGCGTGCAAAATGCTTTTCAGAGCGAGAAAAGCATGTTTTGACCCACAATGTGTTTTTGACCCTAACACGTGAATTATGCTCAAAGTTAATGCTCTCCACTTCCAAATGGTGCGCAATGGCATAAATAACCCTATTTAAGCTCAGTTACACGTTTGCATTGAAAGTGACTGAGTTATTCACTTTTCCAGTTTCTATGCGTGCAAAATGCTTTTCAGAGCGAGAGAATCACTTTTTGACCCACAATGTGTTTTTGACCCTGACACGTGAATTATGCTCAAAACAACTGCTCTCCACTTCCAAATGGTGCGCAATGGCATAAATAACCCTATTTAAGCTCAGTTAAACGTTTGAATTGAAAGTGACTGAGTTATTCACTTTTCCAGTTTTTATTCTTGCAAAATGCTTTTCAGAGCGAGAAAAGCATGTTTTGACCCACAATGTGTTTTTGACCCTGACACGTGAATTATGCTCAAAACAACTGCTCTCCACTTCCAAATGGTGCGCAATGGCATAAATAACCCTATTTAAGCTCAGTTAAACGTTTGAATTGAAAGTGACTGAGTTATTCACTTTTCCAGTTTTTATGCTTGCAAAATGCTTTTCAGAGCGAGAAAAGCATGTTTTGACCCACAATGTGTTTTTGACCCTGACACGTGAATTATGCTCAAAACAACTGCTCTCCACTTCCAAATGGTGCGCAATGGCATAAATAACCCTATGTAAGCTCAGTTACACGTTTGCATTGAAAGTGACTGAGTTATTCACTTTTCCAGTTTTTATGCGTGCAAAATGCTTTTCAGAGCGAGAGAATCACTTTTTGACCCACAATGTGTTTTTGACCCTGACACGTGAATTATGCTCAAAACAACTGCTCTCCACTTCCATTTGGAAGTGGAGAGCACTTCCAAATGGGTTATTTATGCCATTTACGCAATGGCATAAATAACCCTATTTAAGCTCAGTTAAACGTTTGAATTGAAAGTGACTGAGTTATTCACTTTTCCAGTTTTTATGCTTGCAAAATGCTTTTCAGAGCGAGAACAGCATGTTTTGACCCACAATGTGTTTTTGACCCTGACACGTGAATTATGCTCAAAACAACTGCTCTCCACTTCCAAATGGTGCGCAATGGCATAAATAACCCTATTTAAGCTCAGTTACACGTTTGCATTGGAAGTGACTGAGTTATTCACTTTTCCAGTTTTTATGCGTGCAAAATGCTTTTCAGAGCGAGAGAATCACTTTTTGACCCACAATGTGTTTTTGACCCTGACACGTGAATTATGCTCAAAACAACTGCTCTCCACTTCCAAATGGTGCGCAATGGCACAAATAACCCTATTTAAGCTCAGTTAAACGTTTGAATTGAAAGTGACTGAGTTATTCACTTTTCCAGTTTTTATGCTTGCAAAATGCTTTTCAGAGCGAGAAAAGCATGTTTTGACCCACAATGTGTTTTTGACCCTAACACGTGAATTATGCTCAAAGTTAATGCTCTCCACTTCCAAATGGTGCGCAATGGCATAAATAACCCTATTTAAGCTCAGTTACACGTTTGCATTGAAAGTGACTGAGTTATTCACTTTTCCAGTTTTTATGCGTGCAAAATGCTTTTCAGAGCGAGAGAATCACTTTTTGACCAAAAAGGTGTTTTTGACCCTGACACGTGAATTGTGCTCAAAACAACTGCTCTTCACTTCCAAATGGTGCGCGATGGCATAAATAACCCTATTTAAGCTCAGTTACACGTTTGAATTGAAAGTGACTGAGTTATTCACTTTTCCAGTTTTTATGCTTGCAAAATGCTTTTCAGAGCGAGAAAAGCATGTTTTGACCCACAATGTGTTTTTGACCCTGACACGTGAATTATGCTCAAAACAACTGCTCTCCACTTCCAAATGGTGCGCAATGGCATAAATAACCCTATTTAAGCTCAGTTACACGTTTGCATTGAAAGTGACTGAGTTATTCACTTTTCCAGTTTTTATGCGTGCAAAATGCTTTTCAGAGCGAGAGAATCACTTTTTGACCCACAATGTGTTTTTGACCCTGACACGTGAATTATGCTCAAAACAACTGCTCTCCACTTCCAAATGGTGCGCAATGGCATAAATAACCCTATTTAAGCTCAGTTAAACGTTTGAATTGAAAGTGACTGAGTTATTCACTTTTCCAGTTTTTATGCTTGCAAAATGCTTTTCAGAGCGAGAAAAGCATGTTTTGACCCACAATGTGTTTTTGACCCTAACACGTGAATTATGCTCAAAGTTAATGCTCTCCACTTCCAAATGGTGCGCAATGGCATAAATAACCCTATTTAAGCTCAGTTACACGTTTGCATTGAAAGTGACTGAGTTATTCACTTTTCCAGTTTTTATGCGTGCAAAATGCTTTTCAGAGCGAGAGAATCATGTTTTGACCCACAATGTGTTTTTGACACTGACACGTGAATTATGCTCTAAACAACTGCTCTCCACTTCCAAATGGTGCGCAATGGCATAAATAACCCTATTTAAGCTCAGTTACACGTTTGCATTGAAAGTGACTGAGTTATTCACTTTTCCAGTTTTTATGCGTGCAAAATGCTTTTCAGAGCGAGAAAAGCATGTTTTGACCCACAATGTGTTTTTGACCGTGACACGTGAATTATGCTCAAAACAACTGCTCTCCACTTCCAAATGGTGCGCAATGGCATAAATAACCCTATTTAAGCTCAGTTACACGTTTGCATTGAAAGTGACTGAGTTATTCACTTTTCCAGTTTTTATGCGTGCAAAATGCTTTTCAGAGCGAGAGAATCACTTTTTGACCCACAATGTGTTTTTGACCCTGACACGTGAATTATGCTCAAAACAACTGCTCTTCACTTCCAAATGGTGCGCGATGGCATAAATAACCCTATTTAAGCTCAGTTAAACGTTTGAATTGAAAGTGACTGAGTTATTCACTTTTCCAGTTTTTATGCTTGCAAAATGCTTTTCAGAGCGAGAAAAGCATGTTTTGACCCACAATGTGTTTTTGACCCTGACACGTGAATTATGCTCAAAACAACTGCTCTCCACTTCCAAATGGTGCGCAATGGCATAAATAACCCTATTTAAGCTCAGTTAAACGTTTGAATTGAAAGTGACTGAGTTATTCACTTTTCCAGTTTTTATGCTTGCAAAATGCTTTTCAGAGCGAGAAAAGCATGTTTTGACCCACTTTGTGTTTTTGACCCTAACACGTGAATTATGCTCAAAACAACTGCTCTTCACTTCCAAATGGTGCGCGGTGGCATAAATAACCCTATTTAAGCTCAGTTACACGTTTGAATTGAAAGTGACTGAGTTATTCACTTTTCCAGTTTTTATGCTTGCAAAATGCTTTTCAGAGCGAGAAAAGCATGTTTTGACCCACAATGTGTTTTTGACCCTGACACGTGAATTATGCTCAAAACAACTGCTCTCCACTTCCAAATGGTGCGCAATGGCATAAATAACCCTATTTAAGCTCAGTTACACGTTTGAATTGAAAGTGACTGAGTTATTCACTTTTCCAGTTTTTATGCTTGCAAAATGCTTTTCAGAGCGAGAAAAGCATGTTTTGACCCACAATGTGTTTTTGACCCTAACACGTGAATTATGCTCAAAGTTAATGCTCTCCACTTCCAAATGGTGCGCAATGGCATAAATAACCCTATTTAAGCTCAGTTACACGTTTGCATTGAAAGTGACTGAGTTATTCACTTTTCCAGTTTTTATGCGTGCAAAATGCTTTTCAGAGCGAGAAAAGCATGTTTTGACCCACAATGTGTTTTTGACCCTAACACGTGAATTATGCTCAAAGTTAATGCTCTCCACTTCCAAATGGTGCGCAATGGCATAAATAACCCTATTTAAGCTCAGTTACACGTTTGCATTGAAAGTGACTGAGTTATTCACTTTTCCAGTTTCTATGCGTGCAAAATGCTTTTCAGAGCGAGAGAATCACTTTTTGACCCACAATGTGTTTTTGACCCTGACACGTGAATTATGCTCAAAACAACTGCTCTCCACTTCCAAATGGTGCGCAATGGCATAAATAACCCTATTTAAGCTCAGTTAAACGTTTGAATTGAAAGTGACTGAGTTATTCACTTTTCCAGTTTTTATGCTTGCAAAATGCTTTTCAGAGCGAGAAAAGCATGTTTTGACCCACAATGTGTTTTTGACCCTGACACGTGAATTATGCTCAAAACAACTGCTCTCCACTTCCAAATGGTGCGCAATGGCATAAATAACCCTATTTAAGCTCAGTTACACGTTTGCATTGAAAGTGACTGAGTTATTCACTTTTCCAGTTTCTATGCGTGCAAAATGCTTTTCAGAGCGAGAGAATCACTTTTTGACCCACAATGTGTTTTTGACCCTGACACGTGAATTATGCTCAAAACAACTGCTCTCCACTTCCAAATGGTGCGCAATGGCATAAATAACCCTATTTAAGCTCAGTTAAACGTTTGAATTGAAAGTGACTGAGTTATTCACTTTTCCAGTTTTTATGCTTGCAAAATGCTTTTCAGAGCGAGAAAAGCATGTTTTGACCCACAATGTGTTTTTGACCCTGACACGTGAATTATGCTCAAAACAACTGCTCTCCACTTCCAAATGGTGCGCAATGGCATAAATAACCCTATTTAAGCTCAGTTACACGTTTGCATTGAAAGTGACTGAGTTATTCACTTTTCCAGTTTTTATGCGTGCAAAATGCTTTTCAGAGCGAGAGAATCACTTTTTGACCCACAATGTGTTTTTGACCCTGACACGTGAATTATGCTCAAAACAACTGCTCTCCACTTCCAAATGGTGCGCAATGGCATAAATAACCCTATTTAAGCTCAGTTAAACGTTTGAATTGAAAGTGACTGAGTTATTCACTTTTCCAGTTTTTATGCTTGCAAAATGCTTTTCAGAGCGAGAAAAGCATGTTTTGACCCACAATGTGTTTTTGACCCTGACACGTGAATTATGCTCAAAACAACTGCTCTCCACTTCCAAATGGTGCGCAATGGCATAAATAACCCTATTTAAGCTCAGTTACACGTTTGCATTGAAAGTGACTGAGTTATTCACTTTTCCAGTTTTTATGCGTGCAAAATGCTTTTCAGAGCGAGAGAATCATGTTTTGACCCACAATGTGTTTTTGACACTGACACGTGAATTATGCTCTAAACAACTGCTCTCCACTTCCAAATGGTGCGCAATGGCATAAATAACCCTATTTAAGCTCAGTTACACGTTTGCATTGAAAGTGACTGAGTTATTCACTTTTCCAGTTTTTATGCGTGCAAAATGCTTTTCAGAGCGAGAAAAGCATGTTTTGACCCACAATGTGTTTTTGACCCTGACACGTGAATTATGCTCAAAACAACTGCTCTCCACTTCCAAATGGTGCGCAATGGCATAAATAACCCTATTTAAGCTCAGTTACACGTTTGCATTGAAAGTGACTGAGTTATTCACTTTTCCAGTTTTTATGCGTGCAAAATGCTTTTCAGAGCGAGAGAATCACTTTTTGACCCACAATGTGTTTTTGACCCTAACACGTGAATTATGCTCAAAGTTAATGCTCTCCACTTCCAAATGGTGCGCAATGGCATAAATAACCCTATTTAAGCTCAGTTACACGTTTGCATTGAAAGTGACTGAGTTATTCACTTTTCCAGTTTTTATGCGTGCAAAATGCTTTTCAGAGCGAGAAAAGCATGTTTTGACCCACAATGTGTTTTTGACCCTAACACGTGAATTATGCTCAAAGTTAATGCTCTCCACTTCCAAATGGTGCGCAATGGCATAAATAACCCTATTTAAGCTCAGTTACACGTTTGCATTGAAAGTGACTGAGTTATTCACTTTTCCAGTTTCTATGCGTGCAAAATGCTTTTCAGAGCGAGAGAATCACTTTTTGACCCACAATGTGTTTTTGACCCTGACACGTGAATTATGCTCAAAACAACTGCTCTCCACTTCCAAATGGTGCGCAATGGCATAAATAACCCTATTTAAGCTCAGTTAAACGTTTGAATTGAAAGTGACTGAGTTATTCACTTTTCCAGTTTTTATGCTTGCAAAATGCTTTTCAGAGCGAGAAAAGCATGTTTTGACCCACAATGTGTTTTTGACCCTGACACGTGAATTATGCTCAAAACAACTGCTCTCCACTTCCAAATGGTGCGCAATGGCATAAATAACCCTATTTAAGCTCAGTTACACGTTTGCATTGAAAGTGACTGAGTTATTCACTTTTCCAGTTTCTATGCGTGCAAAATGCTTTTCAGAGCGAGAGAATCACTTTTTGACCCACAATGTGTTTTTGACCCTGACACGTGAATTATGCTCAAAACAACTGCTCTCCACTTCCAAATGGTGCGCAATGGCATAAATAACCCTATTTAAGCTCAGTTAAACGTTTGAATTGAAAGTGACTGAGTTATTCACTTTTCCAGTTTTTATGCTTGCAAAATGCTTTTCAGAGCGAGAAAAGCATGTTTTGACCCACAATGTGTTTTTGACCCTGACACGTGAATTATGCTCAAAACAACTGCTCTCCACTTCCAAATGGTGCGCAATGGCATAAATAACCCTATTTAAGCTCAGTTACACGTTTGCATTGAAAGTGACTGAGTTATTCACTTTTCCAGTTTTTATGCGTGCAAAATGCTTTTCAGAGCGAGAGAATCACTTTTTGACCCACAATGTGTTTTTGACCCTGACACGTGAATTATGCTCAAAACAACTGCTCTCCACTTCCAAATGGTGCGCAATGGCATAAATAACCCTATTTAAGCTCAGTTAAACGTTTGAATTGAAAGTGACTGAGTTATTCACTTTTCCAGTTTTTATGCTTGCAAAATGCTTTTCAGAGCGAGAAAAGCATGTTTTGACCCACAATGTGTTTTTGACCCTGACACGTGAATTATGCTCAAAACAACTGCTCTCCACTTCCAAATGGTGCGCAATGGCATAAATAACCCTATTTAAGCTCAGTTACACGTTTGCATTGAAAGTGACTGAGTTATTCACTTTTCCAGTTTTTATGCGTGCAAAATGCTTTTCAGAGCGAGAGAATCATGTTTTGACCCACAATGTGTTTTTGACACTGACACGTGAATTATGCTCTAAACAACTGCTCTCCACTTCCAAATGGTGCGCAATGGCATAAATAACCCTATTTAAGCTCAGTTACACGTTTGCATTGAAAGTGACTGAGTTATTCACTTTTCCAGTTTTTATGCGTGCAAAATGCTTTTCAGAGCGAGAAAAGCATGTTTTGACCCACAATGTGTTTTTGACCCTGACACGTGAATTATGCTCAAAACAACTGCTCTCCACTTCCAAATGGTGCGCAATGGCATAAATAACCCTATTTAAGCTCAGTTACACGTTTGCATTGAAAGTGACTGAGTTATTCACTTTTCCAGTTTTTATGCGTGCAAAATGCTTTTCAGAGCGAGAGAATCACTTTTTGACCCACAATGTGTTTTTGACCCTGACACGTGAATTATGCTCAAAACAACTGCTCTTCACTTCCAAATGGTGCGCGATGGCATAAATAACCCTATTTAAGCTCAGTTAAACGTTTGAATTGAAAGTGACTGAGTTATTCACTTTTCCAGTTTTTATGCTTGCAAAATGCTTTTCAGAGCGAGAAAAGCATGTTTTGACCCACAATGTGTTTTTGACCCTGACACGTGAATTATGCTCAAAACAACTGCTCTCCACTTCCAAATGGTGCGCAATGGCATAAATAACCCTATTTAAGCTCAGTTACACGTTTGCATTGAAAGTGACTGAGTTATTCACTTTTCCAGTTTTTATGCGTGCAAAATGCTTTTCAGAGCGAGAGAATCACTTTTTGACCCACAATGTGTTTTTGACCCTGACACGTGAATTATGCTCAAAACAACTGCTCTTCACTTCCAAATGGTGCGCGATGGCATAAATAACCCTATTTAAGCTCAGTTAAACGTTTGAATTGAAAGTGACTGAGTTATTCACTTTTCCAGTTTTTATGCTTGCAAAATGCTTTTCAGAGCGAGAAAAGCATGTTTTGACCCACAATGTGTTTTTGACCCTGACACGTGAATTATGCTCAAAACAACTGCTCTCCACTTCCAAATGGTGCGCAATGGCATAAATAACCCTATTTAAGCTCAGTTAAACGTTTGAATTGAAAGTGACTGAGTTATTCACTTTTCCAGTTTTTATGCTTGCAAAATGCTTTTCAGAGCGAGAAAAGCATGTTTTGACCCACTTTGTGTTTTTGACCCTAACACGTGAATTATGCTCAAAGTTAATGCTCTCCACTTCCAAATGGTGCGCAATGGCATAAATAACCCTATTTAAGCTCAGTTAAACGTTTGAATTGAAAGTGACTGAGTTATTCACTTTTCCAGTTTTTATGCGTGCAAAATGCTTTTCAGAGCGAGAGAATCACTTTTTGACCAAAAAGGTGTTTTTGACCCTGACACGTGAATTGTGCTCTAAACAACTGCTCTCCACTTCCAAATGGTGCGCAATGGCATAAATAACCCTATTTAAGCTCAGTTACACGTTTGCATTGAAAGTGACTGAGTTATTCACTTTTCCAGTTTTTATGCGTGCAAAATGCTTTTCAGAGCGAGAAAAGCATGTTTTGACCCACAATGTGTTTTTGACCCTGACACGTGAATTATGCTCAAAACAACTGCTCTCCACTTCCAAATGGTGCGCAATGGCATAAATAACCCTATTTAAGCTCAGTTACACGTTTGCATTGAAAGTGACTGAGTTATTCACTTTTCCAGTTTTTATGCGTGCAAAATGCTTTTCAGAGCGAGAGAATCACTTTTTGACCCACAATGTGTTTTTGACCCTGACACGTGAATTATGCTCAAAACAACTGCTCTTCACTTCCAAATGGTGCGCGATGGCATAAATAACCCTATTTAAGCTCAGTTAAACGTTTGAATTGAAAGTGACTGAGTTATTCACTTTTCCAGTTTTTATGCTTGCAAAATGCTTTTCAGAGCGAGAAAAGCATGTTTTGACCCACAATGTGTTTTTGACCCTGACACGTGAATTATGCTCAAAACAACTGCTCTCCACTTCCAAATGGTGCGCAATGGCATAAATAACCCTATTTAAGCTCAGTTAAACGTTTGAATTGAAAGTGACTGAGTTATTCACTTTTCCAGTTTTTATGCTTGCAAAATGCTTTTCAGAGCGAGAAAAGCATGTTTTGACCCACTTTGTGTTTTTGACCCTAACACGTGAATTATGCTCAAAGTTAATGCTCTCCACTTCCAAATGGTGCGCAATGGCATAAATAACCCTATTTAAGCTCAGTTAAACGTTTGAATTGAAAGTGACTGAGTTATTCACTTTTCCAGTTTTTATGCTTGCAAAATGCTTTTCAGAGCGAGAAAAGCATGTTTTGACCCACAATGTGTTTTTGACCCTAACACGTGAATTATGCTCAAAGTTAATGCTCTCCACTTCCAAATGGTGCGCAATGGCATAAATAACCCTATTTAAGCTCAGTTACACGTTTGCATTGAAAGTGACTGAGTTATTCACTTTTCCAGTTTTTATGCGTGCAAAATGCTTTTCAGAGCGAGAGAATCACTTTTTGACCAAAAAGGTGTTTTTGACCCTGACACGTGAATTGTGCTCAAAACAACTGCTCTTCACTTCCAAATGGTGCGCGATGGCATAAATAACCCTATTTAAGCTCAGTTACACGTTTGAATTGAAAGTGACTGAGTTATTCACTTTTCCAGTTTTTATGCTTGCAAAATGCTTTTCAGAGCGAGAAAAGCATGTTTTGACCCACAATGTGTTTTTGACCCTGACACGTGAATTATGCTCAAAACAACTGCTCTTCACTTCCAAATGGTGCGCGATGGCATAAATAACCCTATTTAAGCTCAGTTACACGTTTGAATTGAAAGTGACTGAGTTATTCACTTTTCCAGTTTTTATGCGTGCAAAATGCTTTTCAGAGCGAGAAAAGCATGTTTTGACCCACAATGTGTTTTTGACCCTGACACGTGAATTATGCTCAAAACAACTGCTCTCCACTTCCAAATGGTGCGCAATGGCATAAATAACCCTATTTAAGCTCAGTTACACGTTTGCATTGAAAGTGACTGAGTTATTCACTTTTCCAGTTTTTATGCGTGCAAAATGCTTTTCAGAGCGAGAGAATCACTTTTTGACCCACAATGTGTTTTTGACCCTGACACGTGAATTATGCTCAAAACAACTGCTCTCCACTTCCAAATGGTGCGCAATGGCATAAATAACCCTATTTAAGCTCAGTTAAACGTTTGAATTGAAAGTGACTGAGTTATTCACTTTTCCAGTTTTTATGCTTGCAAAATGCTTTTCAGAGCGAGAAAAGCATGTTTTGACCCACAATGTGTTTTTGACCCTGACACGTGAATTATGCTCAAAACAACTGCTCTCCACTTCCAAATGGTGCGCAATGGCATAAATAACCCTATTTAAGCTCAGTTAAACGTTTGAATTGAAAGTGACTGAGTTATTCACTTTTCCAGTTTTTATGCTTGCAAAATGCTTTTCAGAGCGAGAAAAGCATGTTTTGACCCACAATGTGTTTTTGACCCTAACACGTGAATTATGCTCAAAGTTAATGCTCTCCACTTCCAAATGGTGCGCAATGGCATAAATAACCCTATTTAAGCTCAGTTACACGTTTGCATTGAAAGTGACTGAGTTATTCACTTTTCCAGTTTCTATGCGTGCAAAATGCTTTTCAGAGCGAGAGAATCACTTTTTGACCCACAATGTGTTTTTGACCCTGACACGTGAATTATGCTCAAAACAACTGCTCTCCACTTCCAAATGGTGCGCAATGGCATAAATAACCCTATTTAAGCTCAGTTAAACGTTTGAATTGAAAGTGACTGAGTTATTCACTTTTCCAGTTTTTATGCTTGCAAAATGCTTTTCAGAGCGAGAAAAGCATGTTTTGACCCACAATGTGTTTTTGACCCTGACACGTGAATTATGCTCAAAACAACTGCTCTCCACTTCCAAATGGTGCGCAATGGCATAAATAACCCTATTTAAGCTCAGTTACACGTTTGCATTGAAAGTGACTGAGTTATTCACTTTTCCAGTTTTTATGCGTGCAAAATGCTTTTCAGAGCGAGAGAATCATGTTTTGACCCACAATGTGTTTTTGACACTGACACGTGAATTATGCTCTAAACAACTGCTCTCCACTTCCAAATGGTGCGCAATGGCATAAATAACCCTATTTAAGCTCAGTTACACGTTTGCATTGAAAGTGACTGAGTTATTCACTTTTCCAGTTTTTATGCGTGCAAAATGCTTTTCAGAGCGAGAAAAGCATGTTTTGACCCACAATGTGTTTTTGACCCTGACACGTGAATTATGCTCAAAACAACTGCTCTCCACTTCCAAATGGTGCGCAATGGCATAAATAACCCTATTTAAGCTCAGTTACACGTTTGCATTGAAAGTGACTGAGTTATTCACTTTTCCAGTTTTTATGCGTGCAAAATGCTTTTCAGAGCGAGAGAATCACTTTTTGACCCACAATGTGTTTTTGACCCTGACACGTGAATTATGCTCAAAACAACTGCTCTTCACTTCCAAATGGTGCGCGATGGCATAAATAACCCTATTTAAGCTCAGTTAAACGTTTGAATTGAAAGTGACTGAGTTATTCACTTTTCCAGTTTTTATGCTTGCAAAATGCTTTTCAGAGCGAGAAAAGCATGTTTTGACCCACAATGTGTTTTTGACCCTGACACGTGAATTATGCTCAAAACAACTGCTCTCCACTTCCAAATGGTGCGCAATGGCATAAATAACCCTATTTAAGCTCAGTTAAACGTTTGAATTGAAAGTGACTGAGTTATTCACTTTTCCAGTTTTTATGCTTGCAAAATGCTTTTCAGAGCGAGAAAAGCATGTTTTGACCCACTTTGTGTTTTTGACCCTAACACGTGAATTATGCTCAAAGTTAATGCTCTCCACTTCCAAATGGTGCGCAATGGCATAAATAACCCTATTTAAGCTCAGTTAAACGTTTGAATTGAAAGTGACTGAGTTATTCACTTTTCCAGTTTTTATGCTTGCAAAATGCTTTTCAGAGCGAGAAAAGCATGTTTTGACCCACAATGTGTTTTTGACCCTAACACGTGAATTATGCTCAAAGTTAATGCTCTCCACTTCCAAATGGTGCGCAATGGCATAAATAACCCTATTTAAGCTCAGTTACACGTTTGCATTGAAAGTGACTGAGTTATTCACTTTTCCAGTTTCTATGCGTGCAAAATGCTTTTCAGAGCGAGAGAATCACTTTTTGACCCACAATGTGTTTTTGACCCTGACACGTGAATTATGCTCAAAACAACTGCTCTCCACTTCCAAATGGTGCGCAATGGCATAAATAACCCTATTTAAGCTCAGTTAAACGTTTGAATTGAAAGTGACTGAGTTATTCACTTTTCCAGTTTTTATGCTTGCAAAATGCTTTTCAGAGCGAGAAAAGCATGTTTTGACCCACAATGTGTTTTTGACCCTAACACGTGAATTATGCTCAAAGTTAATGCTCTCCACTTCCAAATGGTGCGCAATGGCATAAATAACCCTATTTAAGCTCAGTTACACGTTTGCATTGAAAGTGACTGAGTTATTCACTTTTCCAGTTTTTATGCGTGCAAAATGCTTTTCAGAGCGAGAGAATCACTTTTTGACCAAAAAGGTGTTTTTGACCCTGACACGTGAATTGTGCTCAAAACAACTGCTCTTCACTTCCAAATGGTGCGCGATGGCATAAATAACCCTATTTAAGCTCAGTTACACGTTTGAATTGAAAGTGACTGAGTTATTCACTTTTCCAGTTTTTATGCTTGCAAAATGCTTTTCAGAGCGAGAAAAGCATGTTTTGACCCACAATGTGTTTTTGACCCTGACACGTGAATTATGCTCAAAACAACTGCTCTTCACTTCCAAATGGTGCGCGATGGCATAAATAACCCTATTTAAGCTCAGTTACACGTTTGAATTGAAAGTGACTGAGTTATTCACTTTTCCAGTTTTTATGCTTGCAAAATGCTTTTCAGAGCGAGAAAAGCATGTTTTGACCCACAATGTGTTTTTGACCCTGACACGTGAATTATGCTCAAAACAACTGCTCTCCACTTCCAAATGGTGCGCAATGGCATAAATAACCCTATTTAAGCTCAGTTACACGTTTGAATTGAAAGTGACTGAGTTATTCACTTTTCCAGTTTTTATGCTTGCAAAATGCTTTTCAGAGCGAGAAAAGCATGTTTTGACCCACAATGTGTTTTTGACCCTAACACGTGAATTATGCTCAAAGTTAATGCTCTCCACTTCCAAATGGTGCGCAATGGCATAAATAACCCTATTTAAGCTCAGTTACACGTTTGCATTGAAAGTGACTGAGTTATTCACTTTTCCAGTTTTTATGCGTGCAAAATGCTTTTCAGAGCGAGAAAAGCATGTTTTGACCCACAATGTGTTTTTGACCCTAACACGTGAATTATGCTCAAAGTTAATGCTCTCCACTTCCAAATGGTGCGCAATGGCATAAATAACCCTATTTAAGCTCAGTTACACGTTTGCATTGAAAGTGACTGAGTTATTCACTTTTCCAGTTTTTATGCGTGCAAAATGCTTTTCAGAGCGAGAGAATCATGTTTTGACCCACAATGTGTTTTTGACACTGACACGTGAATTATGCTCTAAACAACTGCTCTCCACTTCCAAATGGTGCGCAATGGCATAAATAACCCTATTTAAGCTCAGTTACACGTTTGCATTGAAAGTGACTGAGTTATTCACTTTTCCAGTTTTTATGCGTGCAAAATGCTTTTCAGAGCGAGAAAAGCATGTTTTGACCCACAATGTGTTTTTGACCCTGACACGTGAATTATGCTCAAAACAACTGCTCTCCACTTCCAAATGGTGCGCAATGGCATAAATAACCCTATTTAAGCTCAGTTAAACGTTTGAATTGAAAGTGACTGAGTTATTCACTTTTCCAGTTTTTATGCTTGCAAAATGCTTTTCAGAGCGAGAAAAGCATGTTTTGACCCACTTTGTGTTTTTGACCCTAACACGTGAATTATGCTCAAAGTTAATGCTCTCCACTTCCAAATGGTGCGCAATGGCATAAATAACCCTATTTAAGCTCAGTTAAACGTTTGAATTGAAAGTGACTGAGTTATTCACTTTTCCAGTTTTTATGCTTGCAAAATGCTTTTCAGAGCGAGAAAAGCATGTTTTGACCCACAATGTGTTTTTGACCCTAACACGTGAATTATGCTCAAAGTTAATGCTCTCCACTTCCAAATGGTGCGCAATGGCATAAATAACCCTATTTAAGCTCAGTTACACGTTTGCATTGAAAGTGACTGAGTTATTCACTTTTCCAGTTTTTATGCGTGCAAAATGCTTTTCAGAGCGAGAGAATCACTTTTTGACCAAAAAGGTGTTTTTGACCCTGACACGTGAATTGTGCTCAAAACAACTGCTCTTCACTTCCAAATGGTGCGCGATGGCATAAATAACCCTATTTAAGCTCAGTTACACGTTTGCATTGAAAGTGACTGAGTTATTCACTTTTCCAGTTTTTATGCGTGCAAAATGCTTTTCAGAGCGAGAGAATCACTTTTTGACCAAAAAGGTGTTTTTGACCCTGACACGTGAATTGTGCTCAAAACAACTGCTCTTCACTTCCAAATGGTGCGCGATGGCATAAATAACCCTATTTAAGCTCAGTTACACGTTTGAATTGAAAGTGACTGAGTTATTCACTTTTCCAGTTTTTATGCTTGCAAAATGCTTTTCAGAGCGAGAAAAGCATGTTTTGACCCACAATGTGTTTTTGACCCTGACACGTGAATTATGCTCAAAACAACTGCTCTTCACTTCCAAATGGTGCGCGATGGCATAAATAACCCTATTTAAGCTCAGTTACACGTTTGAATTGAAAGTGACTGAGTTATTCACTTTTCCAGTTTTTATGCGTGCAAAATGCTTTTCAGAGCGAGAAAAGCATGTTTTGACCCACAATGTGTTTTTGACCCTGACACGTGAATTATGCTCAAAACAACTGCTCTCCACTTCCAAATGGTGCGCAATGGCATAAATAACCCTATTTAAGCTCAGTTACACGTTTGCATTGAAAGTGACTGAGTTATTCACTTTTCCAGTTTTTATGCGTGCAAAATGCTTTTCAGAGCGAGAGAATCACTTTTTGACCCACAATGTGTTTTTGACCCTGACACGTGAATTATGCTCAAAACAACTGCTCTCCACTTCCAAATGGTGCGCAATGGCATAAATAACCCTATTTAAGCTCAGTTAAACGTTTGAATTGAAAGTGACTGAGTTATTCACTTTTCCAGTTTTTATGCTTGCAAAATGCTTTTCAGAGCGAGAAAAGCATGTTTTGACCCACAATGTGTTTTTGACCCTGACACGTGAATTATGCTCAAAACAACTGCTCTCCACTTCCAAATGGTGCGCAATGGCATAAATAACCCTATTTAAGCTCAGTTAAACGTTTGAATTGAAAGTGACTGAGTTATTCACTTTTCCAGTTTTTATGCTTGCAAAATGCTTTTCAGAGCGAGAAAAGCATGTTTTGACCCACAATGTGTTTTTGACCCTAACACGTGAATTATGCTCAAAGTTAATGCTCTCCACTTCCAAATGGTGCGCAATGGCATAAATAACCCTATTTAAGCTCAGTTACACGTTTGCATTGAAAGTGACTGAGTTATTCACTTTTCCAGTTTCTATGCGTGCAAAATGCTTTTCAGAGCGAGAGAATCACTTTTTGACCCACAATGTGTTTTTGACCCTGACACGTGAATTATGCTCAAAACAACTGCTCTCCACTTCCAAATGGTGCGCAATGGCATAAATAACCCTATTTAAGCTCAGTTAAACGTTTGAATTGAAAGTGACTGAGTTATTCACTTTTCCAGTTTTTATGCTTGCAAAATGCTTTTCAGAGCGAGAAAAGCATGTTTTGACCCACAATGTGTTTTTGACCCTGACACGTGAATTATGCTCAAAACAACTGCTCTCCACTTCCAAATGGTGCGCAATGGCATAAATAACCCTATTTAAGCTCAGTTACACGTTTGCATTGAAAGTGACTGAGTTATTCACTTTTCCAGTTTTTATGCGTGCAAAATGCTTTTCAGAGCGAGAGAATCATGTTTTGACCCACAATGTGTTTTTGACACTGACACGTGAATTATGCTCTAAACAACTGCTCTCCACTTCCAAATGGTGCGCAATGGCATAAATAACCCTATTTAAGCTCAGTTACACGTTTGCATTGAAAGTGACTGAGTTATTCACTTTTCCAGTTTTTATGCGTGCAAAATGCTTTTCAGAGCGAGAAAAGCATGTTTTGACCCACAATGTGTTTTTGACCCTGACACGTGAATTATGCTCAAAACAACTGCTCTCCACTTCCAAATGGTGCGCAATGGCATAAATAACCCTATTTAAGCTCAGTTACACGTTTGCATTGAAAGTGACTGAGTTATTCACTTTTCCAGTTTTTATGCGTGCAAAATGCTTTTCAGAGCGAGAGAATCACTTTTTGACCCACAATGTGTTTTTGACCCTGACACGTGAATTATGCTCAAAACAACTGCTCTTCACTTCCAAATGGTGCGCGATGGCATAAATAACCCTATTTAAGCTCAGTTAAACGTTTGAATTGAAAGTGACTGAGTTATTCACTTTTCCAGTTTTTATGCTTGCAAAATGCTTTTCAGAGCGAGAAAAGCATGTTTTGACCCACAATGTGTTTTTGACCCTGACACGTGAATTATGCTCAAAACAACTGCTCTCCACTTCCAAATGGTGCGCAATGGCATAAATAACCCTATTTAAGCTCAGTTAAACGTTTGAATTGAAAGTGACTGAGTTATTCACTTTTCCAGTTTTTATGCTTGCAAAATGCTTTTCAGAGCGAGAAAAGCATGTTTTGACCCACTTTGTGTTTTTGACCCTAACACGTGAATTATGCTCAAAGTTAATGCTCTCCACTTCCAAATGGTGCGCAATGGCATAAATAACCCTATTTAAGCTCAGTTAAACGTTTGAATTGAAAGTGACTGAGTTATTCACTTTTCCAGTTTTTATGCTTGCAAAATGCTTTTCAGAGCGAGAAAAGCATGTTTTGACCCACAATGTGTTTTTGACCCTAACACGTGAATTATGCTCAAAGTTAATGCTCTCCACTTCCAAATGGTGCGCAATGGCATAAATAACCCTATTTAAGCTCAGTTACACGTTTGCATTGAAAGTGACTGAGTTATTCACTTTTCCAGTTTCTATGCGTGCAAAATGCTTTTCAGAGCGAGAGAATCACTTTTTGACCCACAATGTGTTTTTGACCCTGACACGTGAATTATGCTCAAAACAACTGCTCTCCACTTCCAAATGGTGCGCAATGGCATAAATAACCCTATTTAAGCTCAGTTAAACGTTTGAATTGAAAGTGACTGAGTTATTCACTTTTCCAGTTTTTATGCTTGCAAAATGCTTTTCAGAGCGAGAAAAGCATGTTTTGACCCACAATGTGTTTTTGACCCTAACACGTGAATTATGCTCAAAGTTAATGCTCTCCACTTCCAAATGGTGCGCAATGGCATAAATAACCCTATTTAAGCTCAGTTACACGTTTGCATTGAAAGTGACTGAGTTATTCACTTTTCCAGTTTTTATGCGTGCAAAATGCTTTTCAGAGCGAGAGAATCACTTTTTGACCAAAAAGGTGTTTTTGACCCTGACACGTGAATTGTGCTCAAAACAACTGCTCTTCACTTCCAAATGGTGCGCGATGGCATAAATAACCCTATTTAAGCTCAGTTACACGTTTGAATTGAAAGTGACTGAGTTATTCACTTTTCCAGTTTTTATGCTTGCAAAATGCTTTTCAGAGCGAGAAAAGCATGTTTTGACCCACAATGTGTTTTTGACCCTGACACGTGAATTATGCTCAAAACAACTGCTCTTCACTTCCAAATGGTGCGCGATGGCATAAATAACCCTATTTAAGCTCAGTTACACGTTTGAATTGAAAGTGACTGAGTTATTCACTTTTCCAGTTTTTATGCTTGCAAAATGCTTTTCAGAGCGAGAAAAGCATGTTTTGACCCACAATGTGTTTTTGACCCTGACACGTGAATTATGCTCAAAACAACTGCTCTCCACTTCCAAATGGTGCGCAATGGCATAAATAACCCTATTTAAGCTCAGTTACACGTTTGAATTGAAAGTGACTGAGTTATTCACTTTTCCAGTTTTTATGCTTGCAAAATGCTTTTCAGAGCGAGAAAAGCATGTTTTGACCCACAATGTGTTTTTGACCCTAACACGTGAATTATGCTCAAAGTTAATGCTCTCCACTTCCAAATGGTGCGCAATGGCATAAATAACCCTATTTAAGCTCAGTTACACGTTTGCATTGAAAGTGACTGAGTTATTCACTTTTCCAGTTTTTATGCGTGCAAAATGCTTTTCAGAGCGAGAAAAGCATGTTTTGACCCACAATGTGTTTTTGACCCTAACACGTGAATTATGCTCAAAGTTAATGCTCTCCACTTCCAAATGGTGCGCAATGGCATAAATAACCCTATTTAAGCTCAGTTACACGTTTGCATTGAAAGTGACTGAGTTATTCACTTTTCCAGTTTTTATGCGTGCAAAATGCTTTTCAGAGCGAGAGAATCATGTTTTGACCCACAATGTGTTTTTGACACTGACACGTGAATTATGCTCTAAACAACTGCTCTCCACTTCCAAATGGTGCGCAATGGCATAAATAACCCTATTTAAGCTCAGTTACACGTTTGCATTGAAAGTGACTGAGTTATTCACTTTTCCAGTTTTTATGCGTGCAAAATGCTTTTCAGAGCGAGAAAAGCATGTTTTGACCCACAATGTGTTTTTGACCCTGACACGTGAATTATGCTCAAAACAACTGCTCTCCACTTCCAAATGGTGCGCAATGGCATAAATAACCCTATTTAAGCTCAGTTAAACGTTTGAATTGAAAGTGACTGAGTTATTCACTTTTCCAGTTTTTATGCTTGCAAAATGCTTTTCAGAGCGAGAAAAGCATGTTTTGACCCACTTTGTGTTTTTGACCCTAACACGTGAATTATGCTCAAAGTTAATGCTCTCCACTTCCAAATGGTGCGCAATGGCATAAATAACCCTATTTAAGCTCAGTTAAACGTTTGAATTGAAAGTGACTGAGTTATTCACTTTTCCAGTTTTTATGCTTGCAAAATGCTTTTCAGAGCGAGAAAAGCATGTTTTGACCCACAATGTGTTTTTGACCCTAACACGTGAATTATGCTCAAAGTTAATGCTCTCCACTTCCAAATGGTGCGCAATGGCATAAATAACCCTATTTAAGCTCAGTTACACGTTTGCATTGAAAGTGACTGAGTTATTCACTTTTCCAGTTTTTATGCGTGCAAAATGCTTTTCAGAGCGAGAGAATCACTTTTTGACCAAAAAGGTGTTTTTGACCCTGACACGTGAATTGTGCTCAAAACAACTGCTCTTCACTTCCAAATGGTGCGCGATGGCATAAATAACCCTATTTAAGCTCAGTTACACGTTTGAATTGAAAGTGACTGAGTTATTCACTTTTCCAGTTTTTATGCTTGCAAAATGCTTTTCAGAGCGAGAAAAGCATGTTTTGACCCACAATGTGTTTTTGACCCTGACACGTGAATTATGCTCAAAACAACTGCTCTCCACTTCCAAATGGTGCGCAATGGCATAAATAACCCTATTTAAGCTCAGTTACACGTTTGAATTGAAAGTGACTGAGTTATTCACTTTTCCAGTTTTTATGCTTGCAAAATGCTTTTCAGAGCGAGAAAAGCATGTTTTGACCCACAATGTGTTTTTGACCCTAACACGTGAATTATGCTCAAAGTTAATGCTCTCCACTTCCAAATGGTGCGCAATGGCATAAATAACCCTATTTAAGCTCAGTTACACGTTTGCATTGAAAGTGACTGAGTTATTCACTTTTCCAGTTTTTATGCGTGCAAAATGCTTTTCAGAGCGAGAAAAGCATGTTTTGACCCACAATGTGTTTTTGACCCTAACACGTGAATTATGCTCAAAGTTAATGCTCTCCACTTCCAAATGGTGCGCAATGGCATAAATAACCCTATTTAAGCTCAGTTACACGTTTGCATTGAAAGTGACTGAGTTATTCACTTTTCCAGTTTTTATGCGTGCAAAATGCTTTTCAGAGCGAGAGAATCATGTTTTGACCCACAATGTGTTTTTGACACTGACACGTGAATTATGCTCTAAACAACTGCTCTCCACTTCCAAATGGTGCGCAATGGCATAAATAACCCTATTTAAGCTCAGTTACACGTTTGCATTGAAAGTGACTGAGTTATTCACTTTTCCAGTTTTTATGCGTGCAAAATGCTTTTCAGAGCGAGAAAAGCATGTTTTGACCCACAATGTGTTTTTGACCCTGACACGTGAATTATGCTCAAAACAACTGCTCTCCACTTCCAAATGGTGCGCAATGGCATAAATAACCCTATTTAAGCTCAGTTAAACGTTTGAATTGAAAGTGACTGAGTTATTCACTTTTCCAGTTTTTATGCTTGCAAAATGCTTTTCAGAGCGAGAAAAGCATGTTTTGACCCACTTTGTGTTTTTGACCCTAACACGTGAATTATGCTCAAAGTTAATGCTCTCCACTTCCAAATGGTGCGCAATGGCATAAATAACCCTATTTAAGCTCAGTTAAACGTTTGAATTGAAAGTGACTGAGTTATTCACTTTTCCAGTTTTTATGCTTGCAAAATGCTTTTCAGAGCGAGAAAAGCATGTTTTGACCCACAATGTGTTTTTGACCCTGACACGTGAATTATGCTCAAAACAACTGCTCTCCACTTCCAAATGGTGCGCAATGGCATAAATAACCCTATTTAAGCTCAGTTACACGTTTGAATTGAAAGTGACTGAGTTATTCACTTTTCCAGTTTTTATGCTTGCAAAATGCTTTTCAGAGCGAGAAAAGCATGTTTTGACCCACAATGTGTTTTTGACCCTAACACGTGAATTATGCTCAAAGTTAATGCTCTCCACTTCCAAATGGTGCGCAATGGCATAAATAACCCTATTTAAGCTCAGTTACACGTTTGCATTGAAAGTGACTGAGTTATTCACTTTTCCAGTTTTTATGCGTGCAAAATGCTTTTCAGAGCGAGAAAAGCATGTTTTGACCCACAATGTGTTTTTGACCCTAACACGTGAATTATGCTCAAAGTTAATGCTCTCCACTTCCAAATGGTGCGCAATGGCATAAATAACCCTATTTAAGCTCAGTTACACGTTTGCATTGAAAGTGACTGAGTTATTCACTTTTCCAGTTTCTATGCGTGCAAAATGCTTTTCAGAGCGAGAGAATCACTTTTTGACCCACAATGTGTTTTTGACCCTGACACGTGAATTATGCTCAAAACAACTGCTCTCCACTTCCAAATGGTGCGCAATGGCATAAATAACCCTATTTAAGCTCAGTTAAACGTTTGAATTGAAAGTGACTGAGTTATTCACTTTTCCAGTTTTTATTCTTGCAAAATGCTTTTCAGAGCGAGAAAAGCATGTTTTGACCCACAATGTGTTTTTGACCCTGACACGTGAATTATGCTCAAAACAACTGCTCTCCACTTCCAAATGGTGCGCAATGGCATAAATAACCCTATTTAAGCTCAGTTAAACGTTTGAATTGAAAGTGACTGAGTTATTCACTTTTCCAGTTTTTATGCTTGCAAAATGCTTTTCAGAGCGAGAAAAGCATGTTTTGACCCACAATGTGTTTTTGACCCTGACACGTGAATTATGCTCAAAACAACTGCTCTCCACTTCCAAATGGTGCGCAATGGCATAAATAACCCTATGTAAGCTCAGTTACACGTTTGCATTGAAAGTGACTGAGTTATTCACTTTTCCAGTTTTTATGCGTGCAAAATGCTTTTCAGAGCGAGAGAATCACTTTTTGACCCACAATGTGTTTTTGACCCTGACACGTGAATTATGCTCAAAACAACTGCTCTCCACTTCCATTTGGAAGTGGAGAGCACTTCCAAATGGGTTATTTATGCCATTTACGCAATGGCATAAATAACCCTATTTAAGCTCAGTTAAACGTTTGAATTGAAAGTGACTGAGTTATTCACTTTTCCAGTTTTTATGCTTGCAAAATGCTTTTCAGAGCGAGAAAAGCATGTTTTGACCCACAATGTGTTTTTGACCCTGACACGTGAATTATGCTCAAAACAACTGCTCTCCACTTCCAAATGGTGCGCAATGGCATAAATAACCCTATTTAAGCTCAGTTACACGTTTGCATTGGAAGTGACTGAGTTATTCACTTTTCCAGTTTTTATGCGTGCAAAATGCTTTTCAGAGCGAGAGAATCACTTTTTGACCCACAATGTGTTTTTGACCCTGACACGTGAATTATGCTCAAAACAACTGCTCTCCACTTCCAAATGGTGCGCAATGGCACAAATAACCCTATTTAAGCTCAGTTAAACGTTTGAATTGAAAGTGACTGAGTTATTCACTTTTCCAGTTTTTATGCTTGCAAAATGCTTTTCAGAGCGAGAAAAGCATGTTTTGACCCACAATGTGTTTTTGACCCTGACACGTGAATTATGCTCAAAACAACTGCTCTCCACTTCCAAATGGTGCGCAATGGCATAAATAACCCTATTTAAGCTCAGTTACACGTTTGCATTGGAAGTGACTGAGTTATTCACTTTTCCAGTTTTTATGCGTGCAAAATGCTTTTCAGAGCGAGAGAATCACTTTTTGACCCACAATGTGTTTTTGACCCTGACACGTGAATTATGCTCAAAACAACTGCTCTCCACTTCCAAATGGTGCGCAATGGCACAAATAACCCTATTTAAGCTCAGTTAAACGTTTGAATTGAAAGTGACTGAGTTATTCACTTTTCCAGTTTTTATGCTTGCAAAATGCTTTTCAGAGCGAGAAAAGCATGTTTTGACCCACAATGTGTTTTTGACCCTAACACGTGAATTATGCTCAAAGTTAATGCTCTCCACTTCCAAATGGTGCGCAATGGCATAAATAACCCTATTTAAGCTCAGTTACACGTTTGCATTGAAAGTGACTGAGTTATTCACTTTTCCAGTTTTTATGCGTGCAAAATGCTTTTCAGAGCGAGAGAATCACTTTTTGACCAAAAAGGTGTTTTTGACCCTGACACGTGAATTGTGCTCAAAACAACTGCTCTTCACTTCCAAATGGTGCGCGATGGCATAAATAACCCTATTTAAGCTCAGTTACACGTTTGAATTGAAAGTGACTGAGTTATTCACTTTTCCAGTTTTTATGCTTGCAAAATGCTTTTCAGAGCGAGAAAAGCATGTTTTGACCCACAATGTGTTTTTGACCCTGACACGTGAATTATGCTCAAAACAACTGCTCTCCACTTCCAAATGGTGCGCAATGGCATAAATAACCCTATTTAAGCTCAGTTACACGTTTGCATTGAAAGTGACTGAGTTATTCACTTTTCCAGTTTTTATGCGTGCAAAATGCTTTTCAGAGCGAGAGAATCACTTTTTGACCCACAATGTGTTTTTGACCCTGACACGTGAATTATGCTCAAAACAACTGCTCTCCACTTCCAAATGGTGCGCAATGGCATAAATAACCCTATTTAAGCTCAGTTAAACGTTTGAATTGAAAGTGACTGAGTTATTCACTTTTCCAGTTTTTATGCTTGCAAAATGCTTTTCAGAGCGAGAAAAGCATGTTTTGACCCACAATGTGTTTTTGACCCTAACACGTGAATTATGCTCAAAGTTAATGCTCTCCACTTCCAAATGGTGCGCAATGGCATAAATAACCCTATTTAAGCTCAGTTACACGTTTGCATTGAAAGTGACTGAGTTATTCACTTTTCCAGTTTTTATGCGTGCAAAATGCTTTTCAGAGCGAGAGAATCATGTTTTGACCCACAATGTGTTTTTGACACTGACACGTGAATTATGCTCTAAACAACTGCTCTCCACTTCCAAATGGTGCGCAATGGCATAAATAACCCTATTTAAGCTCAGTTACACGTTTGCATTGAAAGTGACTGAGTTATTCACTTTTCCAGTTTTTATGCGTGCAAAATGCTTTTCAGAGCGAGAAAAGCATGTTTTGACCCACAATGTGTTTTTGACCCTGACACGTGAATTATGCTCAAAACAACTGCTCTCCACTTCCAAATGGTGCGCAATGGCATAAATAACCCTATTTAAGCTCAGTTACACGTTTGCATTGAAAGTGACTGAGTTATTCACTTTTCCAGTTTTTATGCGTGCAAAATGCTTTTCAGAGCGAGAGAATCACTTTTTGACCCACAATGTGTTTTTGACCCTGACACGTGAATTATGCTCAAAACAACTGCTCTTCACTTCCAAATGGTGCGCGATGGCATAAATAACCCTATTTAAGCTCAGTTAAACGTTTGAATTGAAAGTGACTGAGTTATTCACTTTTCCAGTTTTTATGCTTGCAAAATGCTTTTCAGAGCGAGAAAAGCATGTTTTGACCCACAATGTGTTTTTGACCCTGACACGTGAATTATGCTCAAAACAACTGCTCTCCACTTCCAAATGGTGCGCAATGGCATAAATAACCCTATTTAAGCTCAGTTAAACGTTTGAATTGAAAGTGACTGAGTTATTCACTTTTCCAGTTTTTATGCTTGCAAAATGCTTTTCAGAGCGAGAAAAGCATGTTTTGACCCACTTTGTGTTTTTGACCCTAACACGTGAATTATGCTCAAAACAACTGCTCTTCACTTCCAAATGGTGCGCGGTGGCATAAATAACCCTATTTAAGCTCAGTTACACGTTTGAATTGAAAGTGACTGAGTTATTCACTTTTCCAGTTTTTATGCTTGCAAAATGCTTTTCAGAGCGAGAAAAGCATGTTTTGACCCACAATGTGTTTTTGACCCTGACACGTGAATTATGCTCAAAACAACTGCTCTCCACTTCCAAATGGTGCGCAATGGCATAAATAACCCTATTTAAGCTCAGTTACACGTTTGAATTGAAAGTGACTGAGTTATTCACTTTTCCAGTTTTTATGCTTGCAAAATGCTTTTCAGAGCGAGAAAAGCATGTTTTGACCCACAATGTGTTTTTGACCCTAACACGTGAATTATGCTCAAAGTTAATGCTCTCCACTTCCAAATGGTGCGCAATGGCATAAATAACCCTATTTAAGCTCAGTTACACGTTTGCATTGAAAGTGACTGAGTTATTCACTTTTCCAGTTTTTATGCGTGCAAAATGCTTTTCAGAGCGAGAAAAGCATGTTTTGACCCACAATGTGTTTTTGACCCTAACACGTGAATTATGCTCAAAGTTAATGCTCTCCACTTCCAAATGGTGCGCAATGGCATAAATAACCCTATTTAAGCTCAGTTACACGTTTGCATTGAAAGTGACTGAGTTATTCACTTTTCCAGTTTCTATGCGTGCAAAATGCTTTTCAGAGCGAGAGAATCACTTTTTGACCCACAATGTGTTTTTGACCCTGACACGTGAATTATGCTCAAAACAACTGCTCTCCACTTCCAAATGGTGCGCAATGGCATAAATAACCCTATTTAAGCTCAGTTAAACGTTTGAATTGAAAGTGACTGAGTTATTCACTTTTCCAGTTTTTATGCTTGCAAAATGCTTTTCAGAGCGAGAAAAGCATGTTTTGACCCACAATGTGTTTTTGACCCTGACACGTGAATTATGCTCAAAACAACTGCTCTCCACTTCCAAATGGTGCGCAATGGCATAAATAACCCTATTTAAGCTCAGTTACACGTTTGCATTGAAAGTGACTGAGTTATTCACTTTTCCAGTTTCTATGCGTGCAAAATGCTTTTCAGAGCGAGAGAATCACTTTTTGACCCACAATGTGTTTTTGACCCTGACACGTGAATTATGCTCAAAACAACTGCTCTCCACTTCCAAATGGTGCGCAATGGCATAAATAACCCTATTTAAGCTCAGTTAAACGTTTGAATTGAAAGTGACTGAGTTATTCACTTTTCCAGTTTTTATGCTTGCAAAATGCTTTTCAGAGCGAGAAAAGCATGTTTTGACCCACAATGTGTTTTTGACCCTGACACGTGAATTATGCTCAAAACAACTGCTCTCCACTTCCAAATGGTGCGCAATGGCATAAATAACCCTATTTAAGCTCAGTTACACGTTTGCATTGAAAGTGACTGAGTTATTCACTTTTCCAGTTTTTATGCGTGCAAAATGCTTTTCAGAGCGAGAGAATCACTTTTTGACCCACAATGTGTTTTTGACCCTGACACGTGAATTATGCTCAAAACAACTGCTCTCCACTTCCAAATGGTGCGCAATGGCATAAATAACCCTATTTAAGCTCAGTTAAACGTTTGAATTGAAAGTGACTGAGTTATTCACTTTTCCAGTTTTTATGCTTGCAAAATGCTTTTCAGAGCGAGAAAAGCATGTTTTGACCCACAATGTGTTTTTGACCCTGACACGTGAATTATGCTCAAAACAACTGCTCTCCACTTCCAAATGGTGCGCAATGGCATAAATAACCCTATTTAAGCTCAGTTACACGTTTGCATTGAAAGTGACTGAGTTATTCACTTTTCCAGTTTTTATGCGTGCAAAATGCTTTTCAGAGCGAGAGAATCATGTTTTGACCCACAATGTGTTTTTGACACTGACACGTGAATTATGCTCTAAACAACTGCTCTCCACTTCCAAATGGTGCGCAATGGCATAAATAACCCTATTTAAGCTCAGTTACACGTTTGCATTGAAAGTGACTGAGTTATTCACTTTTCCAGTTTTTATGCGTGCAAAATGCTTTTCAGAGCGAGAAAAGCATGTTTTGACCCACAATGTGTTTTTGACCCTGACACGTGAATTATGCTCAAAACAACTGCTCTCCACTTCCAAATGGTGCGCAATGGCATAAATAACCCTATTTAAGCTCAGTTACACGTTTGCATTGAAAGTGACTGAGTTATTCACTTTTCCAGTTTTTATGCGTGCAAAATGCTTTTCAGAGCGAGAGAATCACTTTTTGACCCACAATGTGTTTTTGACCCTAACACGTGAATTATGCTCAAAGTTAATGCTCTCCACTTCCAAATGGTGCGCAATGGCATAAATAACCCTATTTAAGCTCAGTTACACGTTTGCATTGAAAGTGACTGAGTTATTCACTTTTCCAGTTTTTATGCGTGCAAAATGCTTTTCAGAGCGAGAAAAGCATGTTTTGACCCACAATGTGTTTTTGACCCTAACACGTGAATTATGCTCAAAGTTAATGCTCTCCACTTCCAAATGGTGCGCAATGGCATAAATAACCCTATTTAAGCTCAGTTACACGTTTGCATTGAAAGTGACTGAGTTATTCACTTTTCCAGTTTCTATGCGTGCAAAATGCTTTTCAGAGCGAGAGAATCACTTTTTGACCCACAATGTGTTTTTGACCCTGACACGTGAATTATGCTCAAAACAACTGCTCTCCACTTCCAAATGGTGCGCAATGGCATAAATAACCCTATTTAAGCTCAGTTAAACGTTTGAATTGAAAGTGACTGAGTTATTCACTTTTCCAGTTTTTATGCTTGCAAAATGCTTTTCAGAGCGAGAAAAGCATGTTTTGACCCACAATGTGTTTTTGACCCTGACACGTGAATTATGCTCAAAACAACTGCTCTCCACTTCCAAATGGTGCGCAATGGCATAAATAACCCTATTTAAGCTCAGTTACACGTTTGCATTGAAAGTGACTGAGTTATTCACTTTTCCAGTTTCTATGCGTGCAAAATGCTTTTCAGAGCGAGAGAATCACTTTTTGACCCACAATGTGTTTTTGACCCTGACACGTGAATTATGCTCAAAACAACTGCTCTCCACTTCCAAATGGTGCGCAATGGCATAAATAACCCTATTTAAGCTCAGTTAAACGTTTGAATTGAAAGTGACTGAGTTATTCACTTTTCCAGTTTTTATGCTTGCAAAATGCTTTTCAGAGCGAGAAAAGCATGTTTTGACCCACAATGTGTTTTTGACCCTGACACGTGAATTATGCTCAAAACAACTGCTCTCCACTTCCAAATGGTGCGCAATGGCATAAATAACCCTATTTAAGCTCAGTTACACGTTTGCATTGAAAGTGACTGAGTTATTCACTTTTCCAGTTTTTATGCGTGCAAAATGCTTTTCAGAGCGAGAGAATCACTTTTTGACCCACAATGTGTTTTTGACCCTGACACGTGAATTATGCTCAAAACAACTGCTCTCCACTTCCAAATGGTGCGCAATGGCATAAATAACCCTATTTAAGCTCAGTTAAACGTTTGAATTGAAAGTGACTGAGTTATTCACTTTTCCAGTTTTTATGCTTGCAAAATGCTTTTCAGAGCGAGAAAAGCATGTTTTGACCCACAATGTGTTTTTGACCCTGACACGTGAATTATGCTCAAAACAACTGCTCTCCACTTCCAAATGGTGCGCAATGGCATAAATAACCCTATTTAAGCTCAGTTACACGTTTGCATTGAAAGTGACTGAGTTATTCACTTTTCCAGTTTTTATGCGTGCAAAATGCTTTTCAGAGCGAGAGAATCATGTTTTGACCCACAATGTGTTTTTGACACTGACACGTGAATTATGCTCTAAACAACTGCTCTCCACTTCCAAATGGTGCGCAATGGCATAAATAACCCTATTTAAGCTCAGTTACACGTTTGCATTGAAAGTGACTGAGTTATTCACTTTTCCAGTTTTTATGCGTGCAAAATGCTTTTCAGAGCGAGAAAAGCATGTTTTGACCCACAATGTGTTTTTGACCCTGACACGTGAATTATGCTCAAAACAACTGCTCTCCACTTCCAAATGGTGCGCAATGGCATAAATAACCCTATTTAAGCTCAGTTACACGTTTGCATTGAAAGTGACTGAGTTATTCACTTTTCCAGTTTTTATGCGTGCAAAATGCTTTTCAGAGCGAGAGAATCACTTTTTGACCCACAATGTGTTTTTGACCCTGACACGTGAATTATGCTCAAAACAACTGCTCTTCACTTCCAAATGGTGCGCGATGGCATAAATAACCCTATTTAAGCTCAGTTAAACGTTTGAATTGAAAGTGACTGAGTTATTCACTTTTCCAGTTTTTATGCTTGCAAAATGCTTTTCAGAGCGAGAAAAGCATGTTTTGACCCACAATGTGTTTTTGACCCTGACACGTGAATTATGCTCAAAACAACTGCTCTCCACTTCCAAATGGTGCGCAATGGCATAAATAACCCTATTTAAGCTCAGTTACACGTTTGCATTGAAAGTGACTGAGTTATTCACTTTTCCAGTTTTTATGCGTGCAAAATGCTTTTCAGAGCGAGAGAATCACTTTTTGACCCACAATGTGTTTTTGACCCTGACACGTGAATTATGCTCAAAACAACTGCTCTTCACTTCCAAATGGTGCGCGATGGCATAAATAACCCTATTTAAGCTCAGTTAAACGTTTGAATTGAAAGTGACTGAGTTATTCACTTTTCCAGTTTTTATGCTTGCAAAATGCTTTTCAGAGCGAGAAAAGCATGTTTTGACCCACAATGTGTTTTTGACCCTGACACGTGAATTATGCTCAAAACAACTGCTCTCCACTTCCAAATGGTGCGCAATGGCATAAATAACCCTATTTAAGCTCAGTTAAACGTTTGAATTGAAAGTGACTGAGTTATTCACTTTTCCAGTTTTTATGCTTGCAAAATGCTTTTCAGAGCGAGAAAAGCATGTTTTGACCCACTTTGTGTTTTTGACCCTAACACGTGAATTATGCTCAAAGTTAATGCTCTCCACTTCCAAATGGTGCGCAATGGCATAAATAACCCTATTTAAGCTCAGTTAAACGTTTGAATTGAAAGTGACTGAGTTATTCACTTTTCCAGTTTTTATGCGTGCAAAATGCTTTTCAGAGCGAGAGAATCACTTTTTGACCAAAAAGGTGTTTTTGACCCTGACACGTGAATTGTGCTCTAAACAACTGCTCTCCACTTCCAAATGGTGCGCAATGGCATAAATAACCCTATTTAAGCTCAGTTACACGTTTGCATTGAAAGTGACTGAGTTATTCACTTTTCCAGTTTTTATGCGTGCAAAATGCTTTTCAGAGCGAGAAAAGCATGTTTTGACCCACAATGTGTTTTTGACCCTGACACGTGAATTATGCTCAAAACAACTGCTCTCCACTTCCAAATGGTGCGCAATGGCATAAATAACCCTATTTAAGCTCAGTTACACGTTTGCATTGAAAGTGACTGAGTTATTCACTTTTCCAGTTTTTATGCGTGCAAAATGCTTTTCAGAGCGAGAGAATCACTTTTTGACCCACAATGTGTTTTTGACCCTGACACGTGAATTATGCTCAAAACAACTGCTCTTCACTTCCAAATGGTGCGCGATGGCATAAATAACCCTATTTAAGCTCAGTTAAACGTTTGAATTGAAAGTGACTGAGTTATTCACTTTTCCAGTTTTTATGCTTGCAAAATGCTTTTCAGAGCGAGAAAAGCATGTTTTGACCCACAATGTGTTTTTGACCCTGACACGTGAATTATGCTCAAAACAACTGCTCTCCACTTCCAAATGGTGCGCAATGGCATAAATAACCCTATTTAAGCTCAGTTAAACGTTTGAATTGAAAGTGACTGAGTTATTCACTTTTCCAGTTTTTATGCTTGCAAAATGCTTTTCAGAGCGAGAAAAGCATGTTTTGACCCACTTTGTGTTTTTGACCCTAACACGTGAATTATGCTCAAAGTTAATGCTCTCCACTTCCAAATGGTGCGCAATGGCATAAATAACCCTATTTAAGCTCAGTTAAACGTTTGAATTGAAAGTGACTGAGTTATTCACTTTTCCAGTTTTTATGCTTGCAAAATGCTTTTCAGAGCGAGAAAAGCATGTTTTGACCCACAATGTGTTTTTGACCCTAACACGTGAATTATGCTCAAAGTTAATGCTCTCCACTTCCAAATGGTGCGCAATGGCATAAATAACCCTATTTAAGCTCAGTTACACGTTTGCATTGAAAGTGACTGAGTTATTCACTTTTCCAGTTTTTATGCGTGCAAAATGCTTTTCAGAGCGAGAGAATCACTTTTTGACCAAAAAGGTGTTTTTGACCCTGACACGTGAATTGTGCTCAAAACAACTGCTCTTCACTTCCAAATGGTGCGCGATGGCATAAATAACCCTATTTAAGCTCAGTTACACGTTTGAATTGAAAGTGACTGAGTTATTCACTTTTCCAGTTTTTATGCTTGCAAAATGCTTTTCAGAGCGAGAAAAGCATGTTTTGACCCACAATGTGTTTTTGACCCTGACACGTGAATTATGCTCAAAACAACTGCTCTTCACTTCCAAATGGTGCGCGATGGCATAAATAACCCTATTTAAGCTCAGTTACACGTTTGAATTGAAAGTGACTGAGTTATTCACTTTTCCAGTTTTTATGCGTGCAAAATGCTTTTCAGAGCGAGAAAAGCATGTTTTGACCCACAATGTGTTTTTGACCCTGACACGTGAATTATGCTCAAAACAACTGCTCTCCACTTCCAAATGGTGCGCAATGGCATAAATAACCCTATTTAAGCTCAGTTACACGTTTGCATTGAAAGTGACTGAGTTATTCACTTTTCCAGTTTTTATGCGTGCAAAATGCTTTTCAGAGCGAGAGAATCACTTTTTGACCCACAATGTGTTTTTGACCCTGACACGTGAATTATGCTCAAAACAACTGCTCTCCACTTCCAAATGGTGCGCAATGGCATAAATAACCCTATTTAAGCTCAGTTAAACGTTTGAATTGAAAGTGACTGAGTTATTCACTTTTCCAGTTTTTATGCTTGCAAAATGCTTTTCAGAGCGAGAAAAGCATGTTTTGACCCACAATGTGTTTTTGACCCTGACACGTGAATTATGCTCAAAACAACTGCTCTCCACTTCCAAATGGTGCGCAATGGCATAAATAACCCTATTTAAGCTCAGTTAAACGTTTGAATTGAAAGTGACTGAGTTATTCACTTTTCCAGTTTTTATGCTTGCAAAATGCTTTTCAGAGCGAGAAAAGCATGTTTTGACCCACAATGTGTTTTTGACCCTAACACGTGAATTATGCTCAAAGTTAATGCTCTCCACTTCCAAATGGTGCGCAATGGCATAAATAACCCTATTTAAGCTCAGTTACACGTTTGCATTGAAAGTGACTGAGTTATTCACTTTTCCAGTTTCTATGCGTGCAAAATGCTTTTCAGAGCGAGAGAATCACTTTTTGACCCACAATGTGTTTTTGACCCTGACACGTGAATTATGCTCAAAACAACTGCTCTCCACTTCCAAATGGTGCGCAATGGCATAAATAACCCTATTTAAGCTCAGTTAAACGTTTGAATTGAAAGTGACTGAGTTATTCACTTTTCCAGTTTTTATGCTTGCAAAATGCTTTTCAGAGCGAGAAAAGCATGTTTTGACCCACAATGTGTTTTTGACCCTAACACGTGAATTATGCTCAAAGTTAATGCTCTCCACTTCCAAATGGTGCGCAATGGCATAAATAACCCTATTTAAGCTCAGTTAAACGTTTGAATTGAAAGTGACTGAGTTATTCACTTTTCCAGTTTTTATGCTTGCAAAATGCTTTTCAGAGCGAGAAAAGCATGTTTTGACCCACAATGTGTTTTTGACCCTAACACGTGAATTATGCTCAAAGTTAATGCTCTCCACTTCCAAATGGTGCGCAATGGCATAAATAACCCTATTTAAGCTCAGTTACACGTTTGCATTGAAAGTGACTGAGTTATTCACTTTTCCAGTTTTTATGCGTGCAAAATGCTTTTCAGAGCGAGAAAAGCATGTTTTGACCCACAATGTGTTTTTGACCCTGACACGTGAATTATGCTCAAAACAACTGCTCTTCACTTCCAAATGGTGCGCGATGGCATAAATAACCCTATTTAAGCTCAGTTACACGTTTGAATTGAAAGTGACTGAGTTATTCACTTTTCCAGTTTTTATGCTTGCAAAATGCTTTTCAGAGCGAGAAAAGCATGTTTTGACCCACAATGTGTTTTTGACCCTAACACGTGAATTATGCTCAAAGTTAATGCTCTCCACTTCCAAATGGTGCGCAATGGCATAAATAACCCTATTTAAGCTCAGTTACACGTTTGCATTGAAAGTGACTGAGTTATTCACTTTTCCAGTTTTTATGCGTGCAAAATGCTTTTCAGAGCGAGAGAATCACTTTTTGACCAAAAAGGTGTTTTTGACCCTGACACGTGAATTGTGCTCAAAACAACTGCTCTTCACTTCCAAATGGTGCGCGATGGCATAAATAACCCTATTTAAGCTCAGTTACACGTTTGAATTGAAAGTGACTGAGTTATTCACTTTTCCAGTTTTTATGCTTGCAAAATGCTTTTCAGAGCGAGAAAAGCATGTTTTGACCCACAATGTGTTTTTGACCCTGACACGTGAATTATGCTCAAATCAACTGCTCTTCACTTCCAAATGGTGCGCGATGGCATAAATAACCCTATTTAAGCTCAGTTACACGTTTGAATTGAAAGTGACTGAGTTATTCACTTTTCCAGTTTTTATGCTTGCAAAATGCTTTTCAGAGCGAGAAAAGCATGTTTTGACCCACAATGTGTTTTTGACCCTGACACGTGAATTATGCTCAAAACAACTGCTCTCCACTTCCAAATGGTGCGCAATGGCATAAATAACCCTATTTAAGCTCAGTTACACGTTTGAATTGAAAGTGACTGAGTTATTCACTTTTCCAGTTTTTATGCTTGCAAAATGCTTTTCAGAGCGAGAAAAGCATGTTTTGACCCACAATGTGTTTTTGACCCTAACACGTGAATTATGCTCAAAGTTAATGCTCTCCACTTCCAAATGGTGCGCAATGGCATAAATAACCCTATTTAAGCTCAGTTACACGTTTGCATTGAAAGTGACTGAGTTATTCACTTTTCCAGTTTTTATGCGTGCAAAATGCTTTTCAGAGCGAGAGAATCATGTTTTGACCCACAATGTGTTTTTGACACTGACACGTGAATTATGCTCTAAACAACTGCTCTCCACTTCCAAATGGTGCGCGATGGCATAAATAACCCTATTTAAGCTCAGTTACACGTTTGAATTGAAAGTGACTGAGTTATTCACTTTTCCAGTTTTTATGCTTGCAAAATGCTTTTCAGAGCGAGAAAAGCATGTTTTGACCCACAATGTGTTTTTGACCCTGACACGTGAATTATGCTCAAAACAACTGCTCTCCACTTCCAAATGGTGCGCAATGGCATAAATAACCCTATTTAAGCTCAGTTACACGTTTGCATTGAAAGTGACTGAGTTATTCACTTTTCCAGTTTCTATGCGTGCAAAATGCTTTTCAGAGCGAGAGAATCACTTTTTGACCCACAATGTGTTTTTGACCCTGACACGTGAATTATGCTCAAAACAACTGCTCTCCACTTCCAAATGGTGCGCAATGGCATAAATAACCCTATTTAAGCTCAGTTAAACGTTTGAATTGAAAGTGACTGAGTTATTCACTTTTCCAGTTTTTATGCTTGCAAAATGCTTTTCAGAGCGAGAAAAGCATGTTTTGACCCACAATGTGTTTTTGACCCTAACACGTGAATTATGCTCAAAGTTAATGCTCTCCACTTCCAAATGGTGCGCAATGGCATAAATAACCCTATTTAAGCTCAGTTAAACGTTTGAATTGAAAGTGACTGAGTTATTCACTTTTCCAGTTTTTATGCTTGCAAAATGCTTTTCAGAGCGAGAAAAGCATGTTTTGACCCACAATGTGTTTTTGACCCTAACACGTGAATTATGCTCAAAGTTAATGCTCTCCACTTCCAAATGGTGCGCAATGGCATAAATAACCCTATTTAAGCTCAGTTACACGTTTGCATTGAAAGTGACTGAGTTATTCACTTTTCCAGTTTTTATGCGTGCAAAATGCTTTTCAGAGCGAGAAAAGCATGTTTTGACCCACAATGTGTTTTTGACCCTGACACGTGAATTATGCTCAAAACAACTGCTCTCCACTTCCAAATGGTGCGCAATGGCATAAATAACCCTATTTAAGCTCAGTTAAACGTTTGAATTGAAAGTGACTGAGTTATTCACTTTTCCAGTTTTTATGCTTGCAAAATGCTTTTCAGAGCGAGAAAAGCATGTTTTGACCCACAATGTGTTTTTGACCCTAACACGTGAATTATGCTCAAAGTTAATGCTCTCCACTTCCAAATGGTGCGCAATGGCATAAATAACCCTATTTAAGCTCAGTTAAACGTTTGAATTGAAAGTGACTGAGTTATTCACTTTTCCAGTTTTTATGCTTGCAAAATGCTTTTCAGAGCGAGAAAAGCATGTTTTGACCCACAATGTGTTTTTGACCCTAACACGTGAATTATGCTCAAAGTTAATGCTCTCCACTTCCAAATGGTGCGCAATGGCATAAATAACCCTATTTAAGCTCAGTTACACGTTTGCATTGAAAGTGACTGAGTTATTCACTTTTCCAGTTTTTATGCGTGCAAAATGCTTTTCAGAGCGAGAGAATCACTTTTTGACCAAAAAGGTGTTTTTGACCCTGACACGTGAATTGTGCTCAAAACAACTGCTCTTCACTTCCAAATGGTGCGCGATGGCATAAATAACCCTATTTAAGCTCAGTTACACGTTTGAATCAGTTACACGTTTGAATTGAAAGTTATTCACTTTTCCAGTTTTTATGCGTGCAAAATGCTTTTCAGAGCGAGAAAAGCATGTTTTGACCCACAATGTGTTTTTGACCCTGACACGTGAATTATGCTCAAAACAACTGCTCTCCACTTCCAAATGGTGCGCAATGGCATAAATAACCCTATTTAAGCTCAGTTACACGTTTGCATTGAAAGTGACTGAGTTATTCACTTTTCCAGTTTTTATGCGTGCAAAATGCTTTTCAGAGCGAGAGAATCACTTTTTGACCAAAAAGGTGTTTTTGACCCTGACACGTGAATTGTGCTCAAAACAACTGCTCTTCACTTCCAAATGGTGCGCGATGGCATAAATAACCCTATTTAAGCTCAGTTACACGTTTGAATTGAAAGTGACTGAGTTATTCACTTTTCCAGTTTTTATGCTTGCAAAATGCTTTTCAGAGCGAGAAAAGCATGTTTTGACCCACAATGTGTTTTTGACCCTGACACGTGAATTATGCTCAAAACAACTGCTCTTCACTTCCAAATGGTGCGCGATGGCATAAATAACCCTATTTAAGCTCAGTTACACGTTTGAATTGAAAGTGACTGAGTTATTCACTTTTCCAGTTTTTATGCTTGCAAAATGCTTTTCAGAGCGAGAAAAGCATGTTTTGACCCACAATGTGTTTTTGACCCTGACACGTGAATTATGCTCAAAACAACTGCTCTCCACTTCCAAATGGTGCGCAATGGCATAAATAACCCTATTTAAGCTCAGTTACACGTTTGAATTGGAAGTGACTGAGTTATTCACTTTTCCAGTTTTTATGCTTGCAAAATGCTTTTCAGAGCGAGAAAAGCATGTTTTGACCCACAATGTGTTTTTGACCCTAACACGTGAATTATGCTCAAAGTTAATGCTCTCCACTTCCAAATGGTGCGCAATGGCATAAATAACCCTATTTAAGCTCAGTTACACGTTTGCATTGAAAGTGACTGAGTTATTCACTTTTCCAGTTTTTATGCGTGCAAAATGCTTTTCAGAGCGAGAAAAGCATGTTTTGACCCACAATGTGTTTTTGACCCTGACACGTGAATTATGCTCAAAACAACTGCTCTCCACTTCCAAATGGTGCGCAATGGCATAAATAACCCTATTTAAGCTCAGTTACACGTTTGAATTGAAAGTGACTGAGTTATTCACTTTTCCAGTTTTTATGCTTGCAAAATGCTTTTCAGAGCGAGAAAAGCATGTTTTGACCCACAATGTGTTTTTGACCCTAACACGTGAATTATGCTCAAAGTTAATGCTCTCCACTTCCAAATGGTGCGCAATGGCATAAATAACCCTATTTAAGCTCAGTTACACGTTTGCATTGAAAGTGACTGAGTTATTCACTTTTCCAGTTTTTATGCGTGCAAAATGCTTTTCAGAGCGAGAGAATCATGTTTTGACCCACAATGTGTTTTTGACACTGACACGTGAATTATGCTCTAAACAACTGCTCTCCACTTCCAAATGGTGCGCGATGGCATAAATAACCCTATTTAAGCTCAGTTACACGTTTGAATTGAAAGTGACTGAGTTATTCACTTTTCCAGTTTTTATGCTTGCAAAATGCTTTTCAGAGCGAGAAAAGCATGTTTTGACCCACAATGTGTTTTTGACCCTGACACGTGAATTATGCTCAAAACAACTGCTCTCCACTTCCAAATGGTGCGCAATGGCATAAATAACCCTATTTAAGCTCAGTTACACGTTTGCATTGAAAGTGACTGAGTTATTCACTTTTCCTTTTTTTATGCGTGCAAAATGCTTTTCAGAGCGAGAGAATCACTTTTTGACCCACAATGTGTTTTTGACCCTGACACGTGAATTATGCTCAAAACAACTGCTCTCCACTTCCAAATGGTGCGCAATGGCATAAATAACCCTATTTAAGCTCAGTTAAACGTTTGAATTGAAAGTGACTGAGTTATTCACTTTTCCAGTTTTTATGCTTGCAAAATGCTTTTCAGAGCGAGAAAAGCATGTTTTGACCCACAATGTGTTTTTGACCCTAACACGTGAATTATGCTCAAAGTTAATGCTCTCCACTTCCAAATGGTGCGCAATGGCATAAATAACCCTATTTAAGCTCAGTTACACGTTTGCATTGAAAGTGACTGAGTTATTCACTTTTCCAGTTTCTATGCGTGCAAAATGCTTTTCAGAGCGAGAGAATCACTTTTTGACCCACAATGTGTTTTTGACCCTGACACGTGAATTATGCTCAAAACAACTGCTCTCCACTTCCAAATGGTGCGCAATGGCATAAATAACCCTATTTAAGCTCAGTTAAACGTTTGAATTGAAAGTGACTGAGTTATTCACTTTTCCAGTTTTTATGCTTGCAAAATGCTTTTCAGAGCGAGAAAAGCATGTTTTGACCCACAATGTGTTTTTGACCCTAACACGTGAATTATGCTCAAAGTTAATGCTCTCCACTTCCAAATGGTGCGCAATGGCATAAATAACCCTATTTAAGCTCAGTTAAACGTTTGAATTGAAAGTGACTGAGTTATTCACTTTTCCAGTTTTTATGCTTGCAAAATGCTTTTCAGAGCGAGAAAAGCATGTTTTGACCCACAATGTGTTTTTGACCCTAACACGTGAATTATGCTCAAAGTTAATGCTCTCCACTTCCAAATGGTGCGCAATGGCATAAATAACCCTATTTAAGCTCAGTTACACGTTTGCATTGAAAGTGACTGAGTTATTCACTTTTCCAGTTTTTATGCGTGCAAAATGCTTTTCAGAGCGAGAGAATCACTTTTTGACCAAAAAGGTGTTTTTGACCCTGACACGTGAATTGTGCTCAAAACAACTGCTCTCCACTTCCAAATGGTGCGCAATGGCATAAATAACCCTATTTAAGCTCAGTTAAACGTTTGAATTGAAAGTGACTGAGTTATTCACTTTTCCAGTTTTTATGCTTGCAAAATGCTTTTCAGAGCGAGAAAAGCATGTTTTGACCCACAATGTGTTTTTGACCCTGACACGTGAATTATGCTCAAAACAACTGCTCTCCACTTCCAAATGGTGCGCAATGGCATAAATAACCCTATTTAAGCTCAGTTACACGTTTGCATTGAAAGTGACTGAGTTATTCACTTTTCCAGTTTTTATGCGTGCAAAATGCTTTTCAGAGCGAGAGAATCACTTTTTGACCCACAATGTGTTTTTGACCCTGACACGTGAATTATGCTCAAAACAACTGCTCTCCACTTCCAAATGGTGCGCAATGGCATAAATAACCCTATTTAAGCTCAGTTAAACGTTTGAATTGAAAGTGACTGAGTTATTCACTTTTCCAGTTTTTATGCTTGCAAAATGCTTTTCAGAGCGAGAAAAGCATGTTTTGACCCACAATGTGTTTTTGACCCTGACACGTGAATTATGCTCAAAACAACTGCTCTCCACTTCCAAATGGTGCGCAATGGCATAAATAACCCTATTTAAGCTCAGTTACACGTTTGCATTGAAAGTGACTGAGTTATTCACTTTTCCAGTTTTTATGCGTGCAAAATGCTTTTCAGAGCGAGAGAATCACTTTTTGACCCACAATGTGTTTTTGACCCTGACACGTGAATTATGCTCAAAACAACTGCTCTCCACTTCCAAATGGTGCGCAATGGCATAAATAACCCTATTTAAGCTCAGTTAAACGTTTGAATTGAAAGTGACTGAGTTATTCACTTTTCCAGTTTTTATGCTTGCAAAATGCTTTTCAGAGCGAGAAAAGCATGTTTTGACCCACAATGTGTTTTTGACCCTGACACGTGAATTATGCTCAAAACAACTGCTCTCCACTTCCAAATGGTGCGCAATGGCATAAATAACCCTATTTAAGCTCAGTTAAACGTTTGAATTGAAAGTGACTGAGTTATTCACTTTTCCAGTTTTTATGCTTGCAAAATGCTTTTCAGAGCGAGAAAAGCATGTTTTGACCCACAATGTGTTTTTGACCCTAACACGTGAATTATGCTCAAAGTTAATGCTCTCCACTTCCAAATGGTGCGCAATGGCATAAATAACCCTATTTAAGCTCAGTTAAACGTTTGAATTGAAAGTGACTGAGTTATTCACTTTTCCAGTTTTTATGCTTGCAAAATGCTTTTCAGAGCGAGAAAAGCATGTTTTGACCCACAATGTGTTTTTGACCCTAACACGTGAATTATGCTCAAAGTTAATGCTCTCCACTTCCAAATGGTGCGCAATGGCATAAATAACCCTATTTAAGCTCAGTTACACGTTTGCATTGAAAGTGACTGAGTTATTCACTTTTCCAGTTTTTATGCGTGCAAAATGCTTTTCAGAGCGAGAAAAGCATGTTTTGACCCACAATGTGTTTTTGACCCTGACACGTGAATTATGCTCAAAACAACTGCTCTCCACTTCCAAATGGTGCGCAATGGCATAAATAACCCTATTTAAGCTCAGTTAAACGTTTGAATTGAAAGTGACTGAGTTATTCACTTTTCCAGTTTTTATGCTTGCAAAATGCTTTTCAGAGCGAGAAAAGCATGTTTTGACCCACAATGTGTTTTTGACCCTAACACGTGAATTATGCTCAAAGTTAATGCTCTCCACTTCCAAATGGTGCGCAATGGCATAAATAACCCTATTTAAGCTCAGTTAAACGTTTGAATTGAAAGTGACTGAGTTATTCACTTTTCCAGTTTTTATGCTTGCAAAATGCTTTTCAGAGCGAGAAAAGCATGTTTTGACCCACAATGTGTTTTTGACCCTAACACGTGAATTATGCTCAAAGTTAATGCTCTCCACTTCCAAATGGTGCGCAATGGCATAAATAACCCTATTTAAGCTCAGTTACACGTTTGCATTGAAAGTGACTGAGTTATTCACTTTTCCAGTTTTTATGCGTGCAAAATGCTTTTCAGAGCGAGAGAATCACTTTTTGACCAAAAAGGTGTTTTTGACCCTGACACGTGAATTGTGCTCAAAACAACTGCTCTTCACTTCCAAATGGTGCGCGATGGCATAAATAACCCTATTTAAGCTCAGTTACACGTTTGAATCAGTTACACGTTTGAATTGAAAGTTATTCACTTTTCCAGTTTTTATGCGTGCAAAATGCTTTTCAGAGCGAGAAAAGCATGTTTTGACCCACAATGTGTTTTTGACCCTGACACGTGAATTATGCTCAAAACAACTGCTCTCCACTTCCAAATGGTGCGCAATGGCATAAATAACCCTATTTAAGCTCAGTTACACGTTTGCATTGAAAGTGACTGAGTTATTCACTTTTCCAGTTTTTATGCGTGCAAAATGCTTTTCAGAGCGAGAGAATCACTTTTTGACCAAAAAGGTGTTTTTGACCCTGACACGTGAATTGTGCTCAAAACAACTGCTCTTCACTTCCAAATGGTGCGCGATGGCATAAATAACCCTATTTAAGCTCAGTTACACGTTTGAATTGAAAGTGACTGAGTTATTCACTTTTCCAGTTTTTATGCTTGCAAAATGCTTTTCAGAGCGAGAAAAGCATGTTTTGACCCACAATGTGTTTTTGACCCTGACACGTGAATTATGCTCAAAACAACTGCTCTTCACTTCCAAATGGTGCGCGATGGCATAAATAACCCTATTTAAGCTCAGTTACACGTTTGAATTGAAAGTGACTGAGTTATTCACTTTTCCAGTTTTTATGCTTGCAAAATGCTTTTCAGAGCGAGAAAAGCATGTTTTGACCCACAATGTGTTTTTGACCCTGACACGTGAATTATGCTCAAAACAACTGCTCTCCACTTCCAAATGGTGCGCAATGGCATAAATAACCCTATTTAAGCTCAGTTACACGTTTGAATTGGAAGTGACTGAGTTATTCACTTTTCCAGTTTTTATGCTTGCAAAATGCTTTTCAGAGCGAGAAAAGCATGTTTTGACCCACAATGTGTTTTTGACCCTAACACGTGAATTATGCTCAAAGTTAATGCTCTCCACTTCCAAATGGTGCGCAATGGCATAAATAACCCTATTTAAGCTCAGTTACACGTTTGCATTGAAAGTGACTGAGTTATTCACTTTTCCAGTTTTTATGCGTGCAAAATGCTTTTCAGAGCGAGAAAAGCATGTTTTGACCCACAATGTGTTTTTGACCCTGACACGTGAATTATGCTCAAAACAACTGCTCTCCACTTCCAAATGGTGCGCAATGGCATAAATAACCCTATTTAAGCTCAGTTACACGTTTGAATTGAAAGTGACTGAGTTATTCACTTTTCCAGTTTTTATGCTTGCAAAATGCTTTTCAGAGCGAGAAAAGCATGTTTTGACCCACAATGTGTTTTTGACCCTAACACGTGAATTATGCTCAAAGTTAATGCTCTCCACTTCCAAATGGTGCGCAATGGCATAAATAACCCTATTTAAGCTCAGTTACACGTTTGCATTGAAAGTGACTGAGTTATTCACTTTTCCAGTTTTTATGCGTGCAAAATGCTTTTCAGAGCGAGAGAATCATGTTTTGACCCACAATGTGTTTTTGACACTGACACGTGAATTATGCTCTAAACAACTGCTCTCCACTTCCAAATGGTGCGCGATGGCATAAATAACCCTATTTAAGCTCAGTTACACGTTTGAATTGAAAGTGACTGAGTTATTCACTTTTCCAGTTTTTATGCTTGCAAAATGCTTTTCAGAGCGAGAAAAGCATGTTTTGACCCACAATGTGTTTTTGACCCTGACACGTGAATTATGCTCAAAACAACTGCTCTCCACTTCCAAATGGTGCGCAATGGCATAAATAACCCTATTTAAGCTCAGTTACACGTTTGCATTGAAAGTGACTGAGTTATTCACTTTTCCTTTTTTTATGCGTGCAAAATGCTTTTCAGAGCGAGAGAATCACTTTTTGACCCACAATGTGTTTTTGACCCTGACACGTGAATTATGCTCAAAACAACTGCTCTCCACTTCCAAATGGTGCGCAATGGCATAAATAACCCTATTTAAGCTCAGTTAAACGTTTGAATTGAAAGTGACTGAGTTATTCACTTTTCCAGTTTTTATGCTTGCAAAATGCTTTTCAGAGCGAGAAAAGCATGTTTTGACCCACAATGTGTTTTTGACCCTAACACGTGAATTATGCTCAAAGTTAATGCTCTCCACTTCCAAATGGTGCGCAATGGCATAAATAACCCTATTTAAGCTCAGTTACACGTTTGCATTGAAAGTGACTGAGTTATTCACTTTTCCAGTTTCTATGCGTGCAAAATGCTTTTCAGAGCGAGAGAATCACTTTTTGACCCACAATGTGTTTTTGACCCTGACACGTGAATTATGCTCAAAACAACTGCTCTCCACTTCCAAATGGTGCGCAATGGCATAAATAACCCTATTTAAGCTCAGTTAAACGTTTGAATTGAAAGTGACTGAGTTATTCACTTTTCCAGTTTTTATGCTTGCAAAATGCTTTTCAGAGCGAGAAAAGCATGTTTTGACCCACAATGTGTTTTTGACCCTAACACGTGAATTATGCTCAAAGTTAATGCTCTCCACTTCCAAATGGTGCGCAATGGCATAAATAACCCTATTTAAGCTCAGTTAAACGTTTGAATTGAAAGTGACTGAGTTATTCACTTTTCCAGTTTTTATGCTTGCAAAATGCTTTTCAGAGCGAGAAAAGCATGTTTTGACCCACAATGTGTTTTTGACCCTAACACGTGAATTATGCTCAAAGTTAATGCTCTCCACTTCCAAATGGTGCGCAATGGCATAAATAACCCTATTTAAGCTCAGTTACACGTTTGCATTGAAAGTGACTGAGTTATTCACTTTTCCAGTTTTTATGCGTGCAAAATGCTTTTCAGAGCGAGAGAATCACTTTTTGACCAAAAAGGTGTTTTTGACCCTGACACGTGAATTGTGCTCAAAACAACTGCTCTCCACTTCCAAATGGTGCGCAATGGCATAAATAACCCTATTTAAGCTCAGTTAAACGTTTGAATTGAAAGTGACTGAGTTATTCACTTTTCCAGTTTTTATGCTTGCAAAATGCTTTTCAGAGCGAGAAAAGCATGTTTTGACCCACAATGTGTTTTTGACCCTGACACGTGAATTATGCTCAAAACAACTGCTCTCCACTTCCAAATGGTGCGCAATGGCATAAATAACCCTATTTAAGCTCAGTTACACGTTTGCATTGAAAGTGACTGAGTTATTCACTTTTCCAGTTTTTATGCGTGCAAAATGCTTTTCAGAGCGAGAGAATCACTTTTTGACCCACAATGTGTTTTTGACCCTGACACGTGAATTATGCTCAAAACAACTGCTCTCCACTTCCAAATGGTGCGCAATGGCATAAATAACCCTATTTAAGCTCAGTTAAACGTTTGAATTGAAAGTGACTGAGTTATTCACTTTTCCAGTTTTTATGCTTGCAAAATGCTTTTCAGAGCGAGAAAAGCATGTTTTGACCCACAATGTGTTTTTGACCCTGACACGTGAATTATGCTCAAAACAACTGCTCTCCACTTCCAAATGGTGCGCAATGGCATAAATAACCCTATTTAAGCTCAGTTACACGTTTGCATTGAAAGTGACTGAGTTATTCACTTTTCCAGTTTTTATGCGTGCAAAATGCTTTTCAGAGCGAGAGAATCACTTTTTGACCCACAATGTGTTTTTGACCCTGACACGTGAATTATGCTCAAAACAACTGCTCTCCACTTCCAAATGGTGCGCAATGGCATAAATAACCCTATTTAAGCTCAGTTAAACGTTTGAATTGAAAGTGACTGAGTTATTCACTTTTCCAGTTTTTATGCTTGCAAAATGCTTTTCAGAGCGAGAAAAGCATGTTTTGACCCACAATGTGTTTTTGACCCTGACACGTGAATTATGCTCAAAACAACTGCTCTCCACTTCCAAATGGTGCGCAATGGCATAAATAACCCTATTTAAGCTCAGTTACACGTTTGCATTGAAAGTGACTGAGTTATTCACTTTTCCAGTTTTTATGCGTGCAAAATGCTTTTCAGAGCGAGAGAATCACTTTTTGACCCACAATGTGTTTTTGACCCTGACACGTGAATTATGCTCAAAACAACTGCTCTCCACTTCCAAATGGTGCGCAATGGCATAAATAACCCTATTTAAGCTCAGTTAAACGTTTGAATTGAAAGTGACTGAGTTATTCACTTTTCCAGTTTTTATGCTTGCAAAATGCTTTTCAGAGCGAGAAAAGCATGTTTTGACCCACAATGTGTTTTTGACCCTAACACGTGAATTATGCTCAAAGTTAATGCTCTCCACTTCCAAATGGTGCGCAATGGCATAAATAACCCTATTTAAGCTCAGTTACACGTTTGCATTGAAAGTGACTGAGTTATTCACTTTTCCAGTTTTTATGCGTGCAAAATGCTTTTCAGAGCGAGAAAAGCATGTTTTGACCCACAATGTGTTTTTGACCCTGACACGTGAATTATGCTCAAAACAACTGCTCTCCACTTCCAAATGGTGCGCAATGGCATAAATAACCCTATTTAAGCTCAGTTAAACGTTTGAATTGAAAGTGACTGAGTTATTCACTTTTCCAGTTTTTATGCTTGCAAAATGCTTTTCAGAGCGAGAAAAGCATGTTTTGACCCACAATGTGTTTTTGACCCTAACACGTGAATTATGCTCAAAGTTAATGCTCTCCACTTCCAAATGGTGCGCAATGGCATAAATAACCCTATTTAAGCTCAGTTAAACGTTTGAATTGAAAGTGACTGAGTTATTCACTTTTCCAGTTTTTATGCTTGCAAAATGCTTTTCAGAGCGAGAAAAGCATGTTTTGACCCACAATGTGTTTTTGACCCTAACACGTGAATTATGCTCAAAGTTAATGCTCTCCACTTCCAAATGGTGCGCAATGGCATAAATAACCCTATTTAAGCTCAGTTACACGTTTGCATTGAAAGTGACTGAGTTATTCACTTTTCCAGTTTTTATGCGTGCAAAATGCTTTTCAGAGCGAGAGAATCACTTTTTGACCAAAAAGGTGTTTTTGACCCTGACACGTGAATTGTGCTCAAAACAACTGCTCTTCACTTCCAAATGGTGCGCGATGGCATAAATAACCCTATTTAAGCTCAGTTACACGTTTGAATCAGTTACACGTTTGAATTGAAAGTTATTCACTTTTCCAGTTTTTATGCGTGCAAAATGCTTTTCAGAGCGAGAAAAGCATGTTTTGACCCACAATGTGTTTTTGACCCTGACACGTGAATTATGCTCAAAACAACTGCTCTCCACTTCCAAATGGTGCGCAATGGCATAAATAACCCTATTTAAGCTCAGTTACACGTTTGCATTGAAAGTGACTGAGTTATTCACTTTTCCAGTTTTTATGCGTGCAAAATGCTTTTCAGAGCGAGAGAATCACTTTTTGACCCACAATGTGTTTTTGACCCTGACACGTGAATTATGCTCAAAACAACTGCTCTTCACTTCCAAATGGTGCGCGATGGCATAAATAACCCTATTTAAGCTCAGTTAAACGTTTGAATTGAAAGTGACTGAGTTATTCACTTTTCCAGTTTTTATGCTTGCAAAATGCTTTTCAGAGCGAGAAAAGCATATTTTGACCCACAATGTGTTTTTGACCCTGACACGTGAATTATGCTCAAAACAACTGCTCTCCACTTCCAAATGGTGCGCAATGGCATAAATAACCCTATTTAAGCTCAGTTAAACGTTTGAATTGAAAGTGACTGAGTTATTCACTTTTCCAGTTTTTATGCTTGCAAAATGCTTTTCAGAGCGAGAAAAGCATGTTTTGACCCACAATGTGTTTTTGACCCTAACACGTGAATTATGCTCAAAGTTAATGCTCTCCACTTCCAAATGGTGCGCAATGGCATAAATAACCCTATTTAAGCTCAGTTACACGTTTGCATTGAAAGTGACTGAGTTATTCACTTTTCCAGTTTTTATGCGTGCAAAATCCTTTTCAGAGCGAGAGAATCATGTTTTGACCAAAAAGGTGTTTTTGACCCTGACACGTGAATTGTGCTCAAAACAACTGCTCTTCACTTCCAAATGGTGCGCGATGGCATAAATAACCCTATTTAAGCTCAGTTACACGTTTGAATTGAAAGTGACTGAGTTATTCACTTTTCCAGTTTTTATGCTTGCAAAATGCTTTTCAGAGCGAGAAAAGCATGTTTTGACCCACAATGTGTTTTTGACCCTGACACGTGAATTATGCTCAAAACAACTGCTCTTCACTTCCAAATGGTGCGCGATGGCATAAATAACCCTATTTAAGCTCAGTTACACGTTTGAATTGAAAGTGACTGAGTTATTCACTTTTCCAGTTTTTATGCTTGCAAAATGCTTTTCAGAGCGAGAAAAGCATGTTTTGACCCACAATGTGTTTTTGACCCTGACACGTGAATTATGCTCAAAACAACTGCTCTCCACTTCCAAATGGTGCGCAATGGCATAAATAACCCTATTTAAGCTCAGTTACACGTTTGAATTGAAAGTGACTGAGTTATTCACTTTTCCAGTTTTTATGCTTGCAAAATGCTTTTCAGAGCGAGAAAAGCATGTTTTGACCCACAATGTGTTTTTGACCCTAACACGTGAATTATGCTCAAAGTTAATGCTCTCCACTTCCAAATGGTGCGCAATGGCATAAATAACCCTATTTAAGCTCAGTTACACGTTTGCATTGAAAGTGACTGAGTTATTCACTTTTCCAGTTTTTATGCGTGCAAAATGCTTTTCAGAGCGAGAGAATCATGTTTTGACCCACAATGTGTTTTTGACACTGACACGTGAATTATGCTCTAAACAACTGCTCTCCACTTCCAAATGGTGCGCGATGGCATAAATAACCCTATTTAAGCTCAGTTACACGTTTGAATTGAAAGTGACTGAGTTATTCACTTTTCCAGTTTTTATGCTTGCAAAATGCTTTTCAGAGCGAGAAAAGCATGTTTTGACCCACAATGTGTTTTTGACCCTGACACGTGAATTATGCTCAAAACAACTGCTCTCCACTTCCAAATGGTGCGCAATGGCATAAATAACCCTATTTAAGCTCAGTTACACGTTTGCATTGAAAGTGACTGAGTTATTCACTTTTCCTTTTTTTATGCGTGCAAAATGCTTTTCAGAGCGAGAGAATCACTTTTTGACCCACAATGTGTTTTTGACCCTGACACGTGAATTATGCTCAAAACAACTGCTCTCCACTTCCAAATGGTGCGCAATGGCATAAATAACCCTATTTAAGCTCAGTTAAACGTTTGAATTGAAAGTGACTGAGTTATTCACTTTTCCAGTTTTTATGCTTGCAAAATGCTTTTCAGAGCGAGAAAAGCATGTTTTGACCCACAATGTGTTTTTGACCCTAACACGTGAATTATGCTCAAAGTTAATGCTCTCCACTTCCAAATGGTGCGCAATGGCATAAATAACCCTATTTAAGCTCAGTTACACGTTTGCATTGAAAGTGACTGAGTTATTCACTTTTCCAGTTTCTATGCGTGCAAAATGCTTTTCAGAGCGAGAGAATCACTTTTTGACCCACAATGTGTTTTTGACCCTGACACGTGAATTATGCTCAAAACAACTGCTCTCCACTTCCAAATGGTGCGCAATGGCATAAATAACCCTATTTAAGCTCAGTTAAACGTTTGAATTGAAAGTGACTGAGTTATTCACTTTTCCAGTTTTTATGCTTGCAAAATGCTTTTCAGAGCGAGAAAAGCATGTTTTGACCCACAATGTGTTTTTGACCCTAACACGTGAATTATGCTCAAAGTTAATGCTCTCCACTTCCAAATGGTGCGCAATGGCATAAATAACCCTATTTAAGCTCAGTTAAACGTTTGAATTGAAAGTGACTGAGTTATTCACTTTTCCAGTTTTTATGCTTGCAAAATGCTTTTCAGAGCGAGAAAAGCATGTTTTGACCCACAATGTGTTTTTGACCCTAACACGTGAATTATGCTCAAAGTTAATGCTCTCCACTTCCAAATGGTGCGCAATGGCATAAATAACCCTATTTAAGCTCAGTTACACGTTTGCATTGAAAGTGACTGAGTTATTCACTTTTCCAGTTTTTATGCGTGCAAAATGCTTTTCAGAGCGAGAGAATCATTTTTTGACCAAAAAGGTGTTTTTGACCCTGACACGTGAATTGTGCTCAAAACAACTGCTCTCCACTTCCAAATGGTGCGCAATGGCATAAATAACCCTATTTAAGCTCAGTTAAACGTTTGAATTGAAAGTGACTGAGTTATTCACTTTTCCAGTTTTTATGCTTGCAAAATGCTTTTCAGAGCGAGAAAAGCATGTTTTGACCCACAATGTGTTTTTGACCCTGACACGTGAATTATGCTCAAAACAACTGCTCTCCACTTCCAAATGGTGCGCAATGGCATAAATAACCCTATTTAAGCTCAGTTACACGTTTGCATTGAAAGTGACTGAGTTATTCACTTTTCCAGTTTTTATGCGTGCAAAATGCTTTTCAGAGCGAGAGAATCACTTTTTGACCCACAATGTGTTTTTGACCCTGACACGTGAATTATGCTCAAAACAACTGCTCTCCACTTCCAAATGGTGCGCAATGGCATAAATAACCCTATTTAAGCTCAGTTAAACGTTTGAATTGAAAGTGACTGAGTTATTCACTTTTCCAGTTTTTATGCTTGCAAAATGCTTTTCAGAGCGAGAAAAGCATGTTTTGACCCACAATGTGTTTTTGACCCTGACACGTGAATTATGCTCAAAACAACTGCTCTCCACTTCCAAATGGTGCGCAATGGCATAAATAACCCTATTTAAGCTCAGTTACACGTTTGCATTGAAAGTGACTGAGTTATTCACTTTTCCAGTTTTTATGCGTGCAAAATGCTTTTCAGAGCGAGAGAATCACTTTTTGACCCACAATGTGTTTTTGACCCTGACACGTGAATTATGCTCAAAACAACTGCTCTCCACTTCCAAATGGTGCGCAATGGCATAAATAACCCTATTTAAGCTCAGTTAAACGTTTGAATTGAAAGTGACTGAGTTATTCACTTTTCCAGTTTTTATGCTTGCAAAATGCTTTTCAGAGCGAGAAAAGCATGTTTTGACCCACAATGTGTTTTTGACCCTAACACGTGAATTATGCTCAAAGTTAATGCTCTCCACTTCCAAATGGTGCGCAATGGCATAAATAACCCTATTTAAGCTCAGTTACACGTTTGCATTGAAAGTGACTGAGTTATTCACTTTTCCAGTTTTTATGCGTGCAAAATGCTTTTCAGAGCGAGAGAATCATGTTTTGACCCACAATGTGTTTTTGACACTGACACGTGAATTATGCTCTAAACAACTGCTCTCCACTTCCAAATGGTGCGCAATGGCATAAATAACCCTATTTAAGCTCAGTTACACGTTTGCATTGAAAGTGACTGAGTTATTCACTTTTCCAGTTTTTATGCGTGCAAAATGCTTTTCAGAGCGAGAGAATCACTTTTTGACCAAAAAGGTGTTTTTGACCCTGACACGTGAATTGTGCTCAAAACAACTGCTCTTCACTTCCAAATGGTGCGCGATGGCATAAATAACCCTATTTAAGCTCAGTTACACGTTTGCATTGAAAGTGACTGAGTTATTCACTTTTCCAGTTTTTATGCGTGCAAAATGCTTTTCAGAGCGAGAGAATCACTTTTTGACCAAAAAGGTGTTTTTGACCCTGACACGTGAATTGTGCTCAAAACAACTGCTCTTCACTTCCAAATGGTGCGCGATGGCATAAATAACCCTATTTAAGCTCAGTTACACGTTTGAATTGAAAGTGACTGAGTTATTCACTTTTCCAGTTTTTATGCTTGCAAAATGCTTTTCAGAGCGAGAAAAGCATGTTTTGACCCACAATGTGTTTTTGACCCTGACACGTGAATTATGCTCAAAACAACTGCTCTCCACTTCCAAATGGTGCGCAATGGCATAAATAACCCTATTTAAGCTCAGTTACACGTTTGCATTGAAAGTGACTGAGTTATTCACTTTTCCTTTTTTTATGCGTGCAAAATGCTTTTCAGAGCGAGAGAATCACTTTTTGACCCACAATGTGTTTTTGACCCTGACACGTGAATTATGCTCAAAACAACTGCTCTCCACTTCCAAATGGTGCGCAATGGCATAAATAACCCTATTTAAGCTCAGTTAAACGTTTGAATTGAAAGTGACTGAGTTATTCACTTTTCCAGTTTTTATGCTTGCAAAATGCTTTTCAGAGCGAGAAAAGCATGTTTTGACCCACAATGTGTTTTTGACCCTAACACGTGAATTATGCTCAAAGTTAATGCTCTCCACTTCCAAATGGTGCGCAATGGCATAAATAACCCTATTTAAGCTCAGTTACACGTTTGCATTGAAAGTGACTGAGTTATTCACTTTTCCAGTTTCTATGCGTGCAAAATGCTTTTCAGAGCGAGAGAATCACTTTTTGACCCACAATGTGTTTTTGACCCTGACACGTGAATTATGCTCAAAACAACTGCTCTCCACTTCCAAATGGTGCGCAATGGCATAAATAACCCTATTTAAGCTCAGTTAAACGTTTGAATTGAAAGTGACTGAGTTATTCACTTTTCCAGTTTTTATGCTTGCAAAATGCTTTTCAGAGCGAGAAAAGCATGTTTTGACCCACAATGTGTTTTTGACCCTAACACGTGAATTATGCTCAAAGTTAATGCTCTCCACTTCCAAATGGTGCGCAATGGCATAAATAACCCTATTTAAGCTCAGTTAAACGTTTGAATTGAAAGTGACTGAGTTATTCACTTTTCCAGTTTTTATGCTTGCAAAATGCTTTTCAGAGCGAGAAAAGCATGTTTTGACCCACAATGTGTTTTTGACCCTGACACGTGAATTATGCTCAAAACAACTGCTCTCCACTTCCAAATGGTGCGCAATGGCATAAATAACCCTATTTAAGCTCAGTTAAACGTTTGAATTGAAAGTGACTGAGTTATTCACTTTTCCAGTTTTTATGCTTGCAAAATGCTTTTCAGAGCGAGAAAAGCATGTTTTGACCCACAATGTGTTTTTGACCCTAACACGTGAATTATGCTCAAAGGTAATGCTCTCCACTTCCAAATGGTGCGCAATGGCATAAATAACCCTATTTAAGCTCAGTTAAACGTTTGAATTGAAAGTGACTGAGTTATTCACTTTTCCAGTTTTTATGCTTGCAAAATGCTTTTCAGAGCGAGAAAAGCATGTTTTGACCCACAATGTGTTTTTGACCCTAACACGTGAATTATGCTCAAAGTTAATGCTCTCCACTTCCAAATGGTGCGCAATGGCATAAATAACCCTATTTAAGCTCAGTTACACGTTTGCATTGAAAGTGACTGAGTTATTCACTTTTCCAGTTTTTATGCGTGCAAAATGCTTTTCAGAGCGAGAGAATCACTTTTTGACCAAAAAGGTGTTTTTGACCCTGACACGTGAATTGTGCTCAAAACAACTGCTCTTCACTTCCAAATGGTGCGCGATGGCATAAATAACCCTATTTAAGCTCAGTTACACGTTTGAATTGAAAGTGACTGAGTTATTCACTTTTCCAGTTTTTATGCTTGCAAAATGCTTTTCAGAGCGAGAAAAGCATGTTTTGACCCACAATGTGTTTTTGACCCTGACACGTGAATTATGCTCAAAACAACTGCTCTTCACTTCCAAATGGTGCGCGATGGCATAAATAACCCTATTTAAGCTCAGTTACACGTTTGAATTGAAAGTGACTGAGTTATTCACTTTTCCAGTTTTTATGCTTGCAAAATGCTTTTCAGAGCGAGAAAAGCATGTTTTGACCCACAATGTGTTTTTGACCCTGACACGTGAATTATGCTCAAAACAACTGCTCTCCACTTCCAAATGGTGCGCAATGGCATAAATAACCCTATTTAAGCTCAGTTACACGTTTGCATTGAAAGTGACTGAGTTATTCACTTTTCCAGTTTTTATGCGTGCAAAATGCTTTTCAGAGCGAGAGAATCACTTTTTGACCCACAATGTGTTTTTGACCCTGACACGTGAATTATGCTCAAAACAACTGCTCTCCACTTCCAAATGGTGCGCAATGGCATAAATAACCCTATTTAAGCTCAGTTAAACGTTTGAATTGAAAGTGACTGAGTTATTCACTTTTCCAGTTTTTATGCTTGCAAAATGCTTTTCAGAGCGAGAAAAGCATGTTTTGACCCACAATGTGTTTTTGACCCTAACACGTGAATTATGCTCAAAGTTAATGCTCTCCACTTCCAAATGGTGCGCAATGGCATAAATAACCCTATTTAAGCTCAGTTACACGTTTGCATTGAAAGTGACTGAGTTATTCACTTTTCCAGCTTTTATGCGTGCAAAATCCTTTTCAGAGCGAGAGAATCATGTTTTGACCCACAATGTGTTTTTGACCCTGACACGTGAATTATGCTCAAAACAACTGCTCTCCACTTCCAAATGGTGCGCAATGGCATAAATAACCCTATTTAAGCTCAGTTACACGTTTGAATTGAAAGTGACTGAGTTATTCACTTTTCCAGTTTTTATGCTTGCAAAATGCTTTTCAGAGCGAGAAAAGCATGTTTTGACCCACAATGTGTTTTTGACCCTAACACGTGAATTATGCTCAAAGTTAATGCTCTCCACTTCCAAATGGTGCGCAATGGCATAAATAACCCTATTTAAGCTCAGTTACACGTTTGCATTGAAAGTGACTGAGTTATTCACTTTTCCAGTTTTTATGCGTGCAAAATGCTTTTCAGAGCGAGAGAATCATGTTTTGACCCACAATGTGTTTTTGACACTGACACGTGAATTATGCTCTAAACAACTGCTCTCCACTTCCAAATGGTGCGCAATGGCATAAATAACCCTATTTAAGCTCAGTTACACGTTTGCATTGAAAGTGACTGAGTTATTCACTTTTCCAGTTTTTATGCGTGCAAAATGCTTTTCAGAGCGAGAGAATCACTTTTTGACCAAAAAGGTGTTTTTGACCCTGACACGTGAATTGTGCTCAAAACAACTGCTCTTCACTTCCAAATGGTGCGCGATGGCATAAATAACCCTATTTAAGCTCAGTTACACGTTTGCATTGAAAGTGACTGAGTTATTCACTTTTCCAGTTTTTATGCGTGCAAAATGCTTTTCAGAGCGAGAGAATCACTTTTTGACCAAAAAGGTGTTTTTGACCCTGACACGTGAATTGTGCTCAAAACAACTGCTCTTCACTTCCAAATGGTGCGCGATGGCATAAATAACCCTATTTAAGCTCAGTTACACGTTTGAATTGAAAGTGACCGAGTTATTCACTTTTCCAGTTTTTATGCTTGCAAAATGCTTTTCAGAGCGAGAAAAGCATGTTTTGACCCACAATGTGTTTTTGACCCTGACACGTGAATTATGCTCAAAACAACTGCTCTCCACTTCGAAATGGTGCGCAATGGCATAAATAACCCTATTTAAGCTCAGTTAAACGTTTGAATTGAAAGTGACTGAGTTATTCACTTTTCCAGTTTTTATGCTTGCAAAATGCTTTTCAGAGAGAGAAAAGCATGTTTTGACCCACAATGTGTTTTTGACCCTAACACGTGAATTATGCTCAAAGTTAATGCTCTCCACTTCCAAATGGTGCGCAATGGCATAAATAACCCTATTTAAGCTCAGTTACACGTTTGCATTGAAAGTGACTGAGTTATTCACTTTTCCAGTTTTTATGCGTGCAAAATGCTTTTCAGAGCGAGAGAATCATGTTTTGACCCACAATGTGTTTTTGACACTGACACGTGAATTATGCTCTAAACAACTGCTCTCCACTTCCAAATGGTGCGCAATGGCATAAATAACCCTATTTAAGCTCAGTTACACGTTTGCATTGAAAGTGACTGAGTTATTCACTTTTCCAGTTTTTATGCGTGCAAAATGCTTTTCAGAGAGAGAAAAGCATGTTTTGACCCACAATGTGTTTTTGACCCTAACACGTGAATTATGCTCAAAGTTAATGCTCTCCACTTCCAAATGGTGCGCAATGGCATAAATAACCCTATTTAAGCTCAGTTACACGTTTGCATTGAAAGTGACTGAGTTATTCACTTTTCCAGTTTTTATGCGTGCAAAATGCTTTTCAGAGCGAGAGAATCATGTTTTGACCCACAATGTGTTTTTGACACTGACACGTGAATTATGCTCTAAACAACTGCTCTCCACTTCCAAATGGTGCGCAATGGCATAAATAACCCTATTTAAGCTCAGTTACACGTTTGCATTGAAAGTGACTGAGTTATTCACTTTTCCAGTTTTTATGCGTGCAAAATGCTTTTCAGAGCGAGAAAAGCATGTTTTGACCCACAATGTGTTTTTGACCCTAACACGTGAATTATGCTCAAAGTTAATGCTCTCCACTTCCAAATGGTGCGCAATGGCATAAATAACCCTATTTAAGCTCAGTTACACGTTTGCATTGAAAGTGACTGAGTTATTCACTTTTCCAGTTTTTATGCGTGCAAAATCCTTTTCAGAGCGAGAGAATCATGTTTTGACCCACAATGTGTTTTTGACCCTGACACGTGAATTATGCTCAAAACAACTGCTCTCCACTTCCAAATGGTGCGCAATGGCATAAATAACCCTATTTAAGCTCAGTTACACGTTTGAATTGAAAGTGACTGAGTTATTCACTTTTCCAGTTTTTATGCTTGCAAAATGCTTTTCAGAGCGAGAAAAGCATGTTTTGACCCACAATGTGTTTTTGACCCTAACACGTGAATTATGCTCAAAGTTAATGCTCTCCACTTCCAAATGGTGCGCAATGGCATAAATAACCCTATTTAAGCTCAGTTACACGTTTGCATTGAAAGTGACTGAGTTATTCACTTTTCCAGTTTTTATGCGTGCAAAATGCTTTTCAGAGCGAGAGAATCATGTTTTGACCCACAATGTGTTTTTGACACTGACACGTGAATTATGCTCTAAACAACTGCTCTCCACTTCCAAATGGTGCGCAATGGCATAAATAACCCTATTTAAGCTCAGTTACACGTTTGCATTGAAAGTGACTGAGTTATTCACTTTTCCAGTTTTTATGCGTGCAAAATGCTTTTCAGAGCGAGAGAATCACTTTTTGACCAAAAAGGTGTTTTTGACCCTGACACGTGAATTGTGCTCAAAACAACTGCTCTTCACTTCCAAATGGTGCGCGATGGCATAAATAACCCTATTTAAGCTCAGTTACACGTTTGAATTGAAAGTGACTGAGTTATTCACTTTTCCAGTTTTTATGCTTGCAAAATGCTTTTCAGAGCGAGAAAAGCATGTTTTGACCCACAATGTGTTTTTGACCCTGACACGTGAATTATGCTCAAAACAACTGCTCTCCACTTCCAAATGGTGCGCAATGGCATAAATAACCCTATTTAAGCTCAGTTACACGTTTGCATTGAAAGTGACTGAGTTATTCACTTTTCCTTTTTTTATGCGTGCAAAATGCTTTTCAGAGCGAGAGAATCACTTTTTGACCCACAATGTGTTTTTGACCCTGACACGTGAATTATGCTCAAAACAACTGCTCTCCACTTCCAAATGGTGCGCAATGGCATAAATAACCCTATTTAAGCTCAGTTAAACGTTTGAATTGAAAGTGACTGAGTTATTCACTTTTCCAGTTTTTATGCTTGCAAAATGCTTTTCAGAGCGAGAAAAGCATGTTTTGACCCACAATGTGTTTTTGACCCTAACACGTGAATTATGCTCAAAGTTAATGCTCTCCACTTCCAAATGGTGCGCAATGGCATAAATAACCCTATTTAAGCTCAGTTACACGTTTGCATTGAAAGTGACTGAGTTATTCACTTTTCCAGTTTCTATGCGTGCAAAATGCTTTTCAGAGCGAGAGAATCACTTTTTGACCCACAATGTGTTTTTGACCCTGACACGTGAATTATGCTCAAAACAACTGCTCTCCACTTCCAAATGGTGCGCAATGGCATAAATAACCCTATTTAAGCTCAGTTAAACGTTTGAATTGAAAGTGACTGAGTTATTCACTTTTCCAGTTTTTATGCTTGCAAAATGCTTTTCAGAGCGAGAAAAGCATGTTTTGACCCACAATGTGTTTTTGACCCTGACACGTGAATTATGCTCAAAACAACTGCTCTCCACTTCCAAATGGTGCGCAATGGCATAAATAACCCTATTTAAGCTCAGTTAAACGTTTGAATTGAAAGTGACTGAGTTATTCACTTTTCCAGTTTTTATGCTTGCAAAATGCTTTTCAGAGCGAGAAAAGCATGTTTTGACCCACAATGTGTTTTTGACCCTAACACGTGAATTATGCTCAAAGTTAATGCTCTCCACTTCCAAATGGTGCGCAATGGCATAAATAACCCTATTTAAGCTCAGTTAAACGTTTGAATTGAAAGTGACTGAGTTATTCACTTTTCCAGTTTTTATGCTTGCAAAATGCTTTTCAGAGCGAGAAAAGCATGTTTTGACCCACAATGTGTTTTTGACCCTAACACGTGAATTATGCTCAAAGTTAATGCTCTCCACTTCCAAATGGTGCGCAATGGCATAAATAACCCTATTTAAGCTCAGTTACACGTTTGCATTGAAAGTGACTGAGTTATTCACTTTTCCAGTTTTTATGCGTGCAAAATGCTTTTCAGAGCGAGAGAATCACTTTTTGACCAAAAAGGTGTTTTTGACCCTGACACGTGAATTGTGCTCAAAACAACTGCTCTTCACTTCCAAATGGTGCGCGATGGCATAAATAACCCTATTTAAGCTCAGTTACACGTTTGAATTGAAAGTGACTGAGTTATTCACTTTTCCAGTTTTTATGCTTGCAAAATGCTTTTCAGAGCGAGAAAAGCATGTTTTGACCCACAATGTGTTTTTGACCCTGACACGTGAATTATGCTCAAAACAACTGCTCTTCACTTCCAAATGGTGCGCGATGGCATAAATAACCCTATTTAAGCTCAGTTACACGTTTGAATTGAAAGTGACTGAGTTATTCACTTTTCCAGTTTTTATGCTTGCAAAATGCTTTTCAGAGCGAGAAAAGCATGTTTTGACCCACAATGTGTTTTTGACCCTGACACGTGAATTATGCTCAAAACAACTGCTCTCCACTTCCAAATGGTGCGCAATGGCATAAATAACCCTATTTAAGCTCAGTTACACGTTTGCATTGAAAGTGACTGAGTTATTCACTTTTCCAGTTTTTATGCGTGCAAAATGCTTTTCAGAGCGAGAGAATCACTTTTTGACCCACAATGTGTTTTTGACCCTGACACGTGAATTATGCTCAAAACAACTGCTCTCCACTTCCAAATGGTGCGCAATGGCATAAATAACCCTATTTAAGCTCAGTTAAACGTTTGAATTGAAAGTGACTGAGTTATTCACTTTTCCAGTTTTTATGCTTGCAAAATGCTTTTCAGAGCGAGAAAAGCATGTTTTGACCCACAATGTGTTTTTGACCCTAACACGTGAATTATGCTCAAAGTTAATGCTCTCCACTTCCAAATGGTGCGCAATGGCATAAATAACCCTATTTAAGCTCAGTTACACGTTTGCATTGAAAGTGACTGAGTTATTCACTTTTCCAGCTTTTATGCGTGCAAAATCCTTTTCAGAGCGAGAGAATCATGTTTTGACCCACAATGTGTTTTTGACCCTGACACGTGAATTATGCTCAAAACAACTGCTCTCCACTTCCAAATGGTGCGCAATGGCATAAATAACCCTATTTAAGCTCAGTTACACGTTTGCATTGAAAGTGACTGAGTTATTCACTTTTCCAGTTTTTATGCGTGCAAAATGCTTTTCAGAGCGAGAGAATCATGTTTTGACCCACAATGTGTTTTTGACACTGACACGTGAATTATGCTCTAAACAACTGCTCTCCACTTCCAAATGGTGCGCAATGGCATAAATAACCCTATTTAAGCTCAGTTACACGTTTGCATTGAAAGTGACTGAGTTATTCACTTTTCCAGTTTTTATGCGTGCAAAATGCTTTTCAGAGCGAGAGAATCACTTTTTGACCAAAAAGGTGTTTTTGACCCTGACACGTGAATTGTGCTCAAAACAACTGCTCTTCACTTCCAAATGGTGCGCGATGGCATAAATAACCCTATTTAAGCTCAGTTACACGTTTGCATTGAAAGTGACTGAGTTATTCACTTTTCCAGTTTTTATGCGTGCAAAATGCTTTTCAGAGCGAGAGAATCACTTTTTGACCAAAAAGGTGTTTTTGACCCTGACACGTGAATTGTGCTCAAAACAACTGCTCTTCACTTCCAAATGGTGCGCGATGGCATAAATAACCCTATTTAAGCTCAGTTACACGTTTGAATTGAAAGTGACTGAGTTATTCACTTTTCCAGTTTTTATGCTTGCAAAATGCTTTTCAGAGCGAGAAAAGCATGTTTTGACCCACAATGTGTTTTTGACCCTGACACGTGAATTATGCTCAAAACAACTGCTCTCCACTTCCAAATGGTGCGCAATGGCATAAATAACCCTATTTAAGCTCAGTTACACGTTTGCATTGAAAGTGACTGAGTTATTCACTTTTCCTTTTTTTATGCGTGCAAAATGCTTTTCAGAGCGAGAGAATCACTTTTTGACCCACAATGTGTTTTTGACCCTGACACGTGAATTATGCTCAAAACAACTGCTCTCCACTTCCAAATGGTGCGCAATGGCATAAATAACCCTATTTAAGCTCAGTTAAACGTTTGAATTGAAAGTGACTGAGTTATTCACTTTTCCAGTTTTTATGCTTGCAAAATGCTTTTCAGAGCGAGAAAAGCATGTTTTGACCCACAATGTGTTTTTGACCCTAACACGTGAATTATGCTCAAAGTTAATGCTCTCCACTTCCAAATGGTGCGCAATGGCATAAATAACCCTATTTAAGCTCAGTTACACGTTTGCATTGAAAGTGACTGAGTTATTCACTTTTCCAGTTTCTATGCGTGCAAAATGCTTTTCAGAGCGAGAGAATCACTTTTTGACCCACAATGTGTTTTTGACCCTGACACGTGAATTATGCTCAAAACAACTGCTCTCCACTTCCAAATGGTGCGCAATGGCATAAATAACCCTATTTAAGCTCAGTTAAACGTTTGAATTGAAAGTGACTGAGTTATTCACTTTTCCAGTTTTTATGCTTGCAAAATGCTTTTCAGAGCGAGAAAAGCATGTTTTGACCCACAATGTGTTTTTGACCCTAACACGTGAATTATGCTCAAAGTTAATGCTCTCCACTTCCAAATGGTGCGCAATGGCATAAATAACCCTATTTAAGCTCAGTTAAACGTTTGAATTGAAAGTGACTGAGTTATTCACTTTTCCAGTTTTTATGCTTGCAAAATGCTTTTCAGAGCGAGAAAAGCATGTTTTGACCCACAATGTGTTTTTGACCCTGACACGTGAATTATGCTCAAAACAACTGCTCTCCACTTCCAAATGGTGCGCAATGGCATAAATAACCCTATTTAAGCTCAGTTAAACGTTTGAATTGAAAGTGACTGAGTTATTCACTTTTCCAGTTTTTATGCTTGCAAAATGCTTTTCAGAGCGAGAAAAGCATGTTTTGACCCACAATGTGTTTTTGACCCTAACACGTGAATTATGCTCAAAGTTAATGCTCTCCACTTCCAAATGGTGCGCAATGGCATAAATAACCCTATTTAAGCTCAGTTAAACGTTTGAATTGAAAGTGACTGAGTTATTCACTTTTCCAGTTTTTATGCTTGCAAAATGCTTTTCAGAGCGAGAAAAGCATGTTTTGACCCACAATGTGTTTTTGACCCTAACACGTGAATTATGCTCAAAGTTAATGCTCTCCACTTCCAAATGGTGCGCAATGGCATAAATAACCCTATTTAAGCTCAGTTACACGTTTGCATTGAAAGTGACTGAGTTATTCACTTTTCCAGTTTTTATGCGTGCAAAATGCTTTTCAGAGCGAGAGAATCACTTTTTGACCAAAAAGGTGTTTTTGACCCTGACACGTGAATTGTGCTCAAAACAACTGCTCTTCACTTCCAAATGGTGCGCGATGGCATAAATAACCCTATTTAAGCTCAGTTACACGTTTGAATTGAAAGTGACTGAGTTATTCACTTTTCCAGTTTTTATGCTTGCAAAATGCTTTTCAGAGCGAGAAAAGCATGTTTTGACCCACAATGTGTTTTTGACCCTGACACGTGAATTATGCTCAAAACAACTGCTCTTCACTTCCAAATGGTGCGCGATGGCATAAATAACCCTATTTAAGCTCAGTTACACGTTTGAATTGAAAGTGACTGAGTTATTCACTTTTCCAGTTTTTATGCTTGCAAAATGCTTTTCAGAGCGAGAAAAGCATGTTTTGACCCACAATGTGTTTTTGACCCTGACACGTGAATTATGCTCAAAACAACTGCTCTCCACTTCCAAATGGTGCGCAATGGCATAAATAACCCTATTTAAGCTCAGTTACACGTTTGCATTGAAAGTGACTGAGTTATTCACTTTTCCAGTTTTTATGCGTGCAAAATGCTTTTCAGAGCGAGAGAATCACTTTTTGACCCACAATGTGTTTTTGACCCTGACACGTGAATTATGCTCAAAACAACTGCTCTCCACTTCCAAATGGTGCGCAATGGCATAAATAACCCTATTTAAGCTCAGTTAAACGTTTGAATTGAAAGTGACTGAGTTATTCACTTTTCCAGTTTTTATGCTTGCAAAATGCTTTTCAGAGCGAGAAAAGCATGTTTTGACCCACAATGTGTTTTTGACCCTAACACGTGAATTATGCTCAAAGTTAATGCTCTCCACTTCCAAATGGTGCGCAATGGCATAAATAACCCTATTTAAGCTCAGTTACACGTTTGCATTGAAAGTGACTGAGTTATTCACTTTTCCAGCTTTTATGCGTGCAAAATCCTTTTCAGAGCGAGAGAATCATGTTTTGACCCACAATGTGTTTTTGACCCTGACACGTGAATTATGCTCAAAACAACTGCTCTCCACTTCCAAATGGTGCGCAATGGCATAAATAACCCTATTTAAGCTCAGTTACACGTTTGCATTGAAAGTGACTGAGTTATTCACTTTTCCAGTTTTTATGCGTGCAAAATGCTTTTCAGAGCGAGAGAATCATGTTTTGACCCACAATGTGTTTTTGACACTGACACGTGAATTATGCTCTAAACAACTGCTCTCCACTTCCAAATGGTGCGCAATGGCATAAATAACCCTATTTAAGCTCAGTTACACGTTTGCATTGAAAGTGACTGAGTTATTCACTTTTCCAGTTTTTATGCGTGCAAAATGCTTTTCAGAGCGAGAGAATCACTTTTTGACCAAAAAGGTGTTTTTGACCCTGACACGTGAATTGTGCTCAAAACAACTGCTCTTCACTTCCAAATGGTGCGCGATGGCATAAATAACCCTATTTAAGCTCAGTTACACGTTTGCATTGAAAGTGACTGAGTTATTCACTTTTCCAGTTTTTATGCGTGCAAAATGCTTTTCAGAGCGAGAGAATCACTTTTTGACCAAAAAGGTGTTTTTGACCCTGACACGTGAATTGTGCTCAAAACAACTGCTCTTCACTTCCAAATGGTGCGCGATGGCATAAATAACCCTATTTAAGCTCAGTTACACGTTTGAATTGAAAGTGACCGAGTTATTCACTTTTCCAGTTTTTATGCTTGCAAAATGCTTTTCAGAGCGAGAAAAGCATGTTTTGACCCACAATGTGTTTTTGACCCTGACACGTGAATTATGCTCAAAACAACTGCTCTCCACTTCCAAATGGTGCGCAATGGCATAAATAACCCTATTTAAGCTCAGTTAAACGTTTGAATTGAAAGTGACTGAGTTATTCACTTTTCCAGTTTTTATGCTTGCAAAATGCTTTTCAGAGAGAGAAAAGCATGTTTTGACCCACAATGTGTTTTTCACCCTAACACGTGAATTATGCTCAAAGTTAATGCTCTCCACTTCCAAATGGTGCGCAATGGCATAAATAACCCTATTTAAGCTCAGTTACACGTTTGCATTGAAAGTGACTGAGTTATTCACTTTTCCAGTTTTTATGCGTGCAAAATGCTTTTCAGAGCGAGAGAATCCTGTTTTGACCCACAATGTGTTTTTGACACTGACACGTGAATTATGCTCTAAACAACTGCTCTCCACTTCCAAATGGTGCGCAATGGCATAAATAACCCTATTTAAGCTCAGTTACACGTTTGCATTGAAAGTGACTGAGTTATTCACTTTTCCAGTTTTTATGCGTGCAAAATGCTTTTCAGAGCGAGAAAAGCATGTTTTGACCCACAATGTGTTTTTGACCCTGACACGTGAATTATGCTCAAAACAACTGCTCTCCACTTCCAAATGGTGCGCAATGGCATAAATAACCCTATTTAAGCTCAGTTACACGTTTGCATTGAAAGTGACTGAGTTATTCACTTTTCCAGTTTTTATGCGTGCAAAATGCTTTTCAGAGCGAGAGAATCACTTTTTGACCCACAATGTGTTTTTGACCCTGACACGTGAATTATGCTCAAAACAACTGCTCTTCACTTCCAAATGGTGCGCGATGGCATAAATAACCCTATTTAAGCTCAGTTAAACGTTTGAATTGAAAGTGACTGAGTTATTCACTTTTCCAGTTTTTATGCTTGCAAAATGCTTTTCAGAGCGAGAAAAGCATGTTTTGACCCACAATGTGTTTTTGACCCTAACACGTGAATTATGCTCAAAGTTAATGCTCTCCACTTCCAAATGGTGCGCAATGGCATAAATAACCCTATTTAAGCTCAGTTAAACGTTTGAATTGAAAGTGACTGAGTTATTCACTTTTCCAGTTTTTATGCTTGCAAAATGCTTTTCAGAGCGAGAAAAGCATGTTTTGACCCACAATGTGTTTTTGACCCTAACACGTGAATTATGCTCAAAGTTAATGCTCTCCACTTCCAAATGGTGCGCAATGGCATAAATAACCCTATTTAAGCTCAGTTACACGTTTGCATTGAAAGTGACTGAGTTATTCACTTTTCCAGTTTTTATGCGTGCAAAATGCTTTTCAGAGCGAGAGAATCACTTTTTGACCAAAAAGGTGTTTTTGACCCTGACACGTGAATTGTGCTCAAAACAACTGCTCTTCACTTCCAAATGGTGCGCGATGGCATAAATAACCCTATTTAAGCTCAGTTACACGTTTGAATCAGTTACACGTTTGAATTGAAAGTTATTCACTTTTCCAGTTTTTATGCGTGCAAAATGCTTTTCAGAGCGAGAAAAGCATGTTTTGACCCACAATGTGTTTTTGACCCTGACACGTGAATTATGCTCAAAACAACTGCTCTCCACTTCCAAATGGTGCGCAATGGCATAAATAACCCTATTTAAGCTCAGTTACACGTTTGCATTGAAAGTGACTGAGTTATTCACTTTTCCAGTTTTTATGCGTGCAAAATGCTTTTCAGAGCGAGAGAATCACTTTTTGACCCACAATGTGTTTTTGACCCTGACACGTGAATTATGCTCAAAACAACTGCTCTTCACTTCCAAATGGTGCGCGATGGCATAAATAACCCTATTTAAGCTCAGTTAAACGTTTGAATTGAAAGTGACTGAGTTATTCACTTTTCCAGTTTTTATGCTTGCAAAATGCTTTTCAGAGCGAGAAAAGCATATTTTGACCCACAATGTGTTTTTGACCCTGACACGTGAATTATGCTCAAAACAACTGCTCTCCACTTCCAAATGGTGCGCAATGGCATAAATAACCCTATTTAAGCTCAGTTAAACGTTTGAATTGAAAGTGACTGAGTTATTCACTTTTCCAGTTTTTATGCTTGCAAAATGCTTTTCAGAGCGAGAAAAGCATGTTTTGACCCACAATGTGTTTTTGACCCTAACACGTGAATTATGCTCAAAGTTAATGCTCTCAACTTCCAAATGGTGCGCAATGGCATAAATAACCCTATTTAAGCTCAGTTACACGTTTGCATTGAAAGTGACTGAGTTATTCACTTTTCCAGTTTTTATGCGTGCAAAATGCTTTTCAGAGCGAGAGAATCACTTTTTGACCAAAAAGGTGTTTTTGACCCTGACACGTGAATTGTGCTCAAAACAACTGCTCTTCACTTCCAAATGGTGCGCGATGGCATAAATAACCCTATTTAAGCTCAGTTACACGTTTGAATTGAAAGTGACTGAGTTATTCACTTTTCCAGTTTTTATGCTTGCAAAATGCTTTTCAGAGCGAGAAAAGCATGTTTTGACCCACAATGTGTTTTTGACCCTGACACGTGAATTATGCTCAAAACAACTGCTCTTCACTTCCAAATGGTGCGCGATGGCATAAATAACCCTATTTAAGCTCAGTTACACGTTTGAATTGAAAGTGACTGAGTTATTCACTTTTCCAGTTTTTATGCTTGCAAAATGCTTTTCAGAGCGAGAAAAGCATGTTTTGACCCACAATGTGTTTTTGACCCTGACACGTGAATTATGCTCAAAACAACTGCTCTCCACTTCCAAATGGTGCGCAATGGCATAAATAACCCTATTTAAGCTCAGTTACACGTTTGAATTGAAAGTGACTGAGTTATTCACTTTTCCAGTTTTTATGCTTGCAAAATGCTTTTCAGAGCGAGAAAAGCATGTTTTGACCCACAATGTGTTTTTGACCCTAACACGTGAATTATGCTCAAAGTTAATGCTCTCCACTTCCAAATGGTGCGCAATGGCATAAATAACCCTATTTAAGCTCAGTTACACGTTTGCATTGAAAGTGACTGAGTTATTCACTTTTCCAGTTTTTATGCGTGCAAAATGCTTTTCAGAGCGAGAGAATCATGTTTTGACCCACAATGTGTTTTTGACACTGACACGTGAATTATGCTCTAAACAACTGCTCTCCACTTCCAAATGGTGCGCAATGGCATAAATAACCCTATTTAAGCTCAGTTACACGTTTGCATTGAAAGTGACTGAGTTATTCACTTTTCCAGTTTTTATGCGTGCAAAATGCTTTTCAGAGCGAGAGAATCACTTTTTGACCAAAAAGGTGTTTTTGACCCTGACACGTGAATTGTGCTCAAAACAACTGCTCTTCACTTCCAAATGGTGCGCGATGGCATAAATAACCCTATTTAAGCTAAGTTACACGTTTGCATTGAAAGTGACTGAGTTATTCACTTTTCCAGTTTTTATGCGTGCAAAATGCTTTTCAGAGCGAGAGAATCACTTTTTGACCAAAAAGGTGTTTTTGACCCTGACACGTGAATTGTGCTCAAAACAACTGCTCTTCACTTCCAAATGGTGCGCGATGGCATAAATAACCCTATTTAAGCTCAGTTACACGTTTGCATTGAAAGTGACTGAGTTATTCACTTTTCCAGTTTCTATGCGTGCAAAATGCTTTTCAGAGCGAGAGAATCACTTTTTGACCCACAATGTGTTTTTGACCCTGACACGTGAATTATGCTCAAAACAACTGCTCTCCACTTCCAAATGGTGCGCAATGGCATAAATAACCCTATTTAAGCTCAGTTAAACGTTTGAATTGAAAGTGACTGAGTTATTCACTTTTCCAGTTTTTATGCTTGCAAAATGCTTTTCAGAGCGAGAAAAGCATGTTTTGACCCACAATGTGTTTTTGACCCTGACACGTGAATTATGCTCAAAACAACTGCTCTCCACTTCCAAATGGTGCGCAATGGCATAAATAACCCTATTTAAGCTCAGTTACACGTTTGCATTGAAAGTGACTGAGTTATTCACTTTTCCAGTTTTTATGCGTGCAAAATGCTTTTCAGAGCGAGAGAATCACTTTTTGACCCACAATGTGTTTTTGACCCTGACACGTGAATTATGCTCAAAACAACTGCTCTCCACTTCCAAATGGTGCGCAATGGCATAAATAACCCTATTTAAGCTCAGTTAAACGTTTGAATTGAAAGTGACTGAGTTATTCACTTTTCCAGTTTTTATGCTTGCAAAATGCTTTTCAGAGCGAGAAAAGCATGTTTTGACCCACAATGTGTTTTTGACCCTAACACGTGAATTATGCTCAAAGTTAATGCTCTCCACTTCCAAATGGTGCGCAATGGCATAAATAACCCTATTTAAGCTCAGTTACACGTTTGCATTGAAAGTGACTGAGTTATTCACTTTTCCAGTTTTTATGCGTGCAAAATCCTTTTCAGAGCGAGAGAATCATGTTTTGACCCACAATGTGTTTTTGACCCTGACACGTGAATTATGCTCAAAACAACTGCTCTCCACTTCCAAATGGTGCGCAATGGCATAAATAACCCTATTTAAGCTCAGTTACACGTTTGAATTGAAAGTGACTGAGTTATTCACTTTTCCAGTTTTTATGCTTGCAAAATGCTTTTCAGAGCGAGAAAAGCATGTTTTGACCCACAATGTGTTTTTGACCCTAACACGTGAATTATGCTCAAAGTTAATGCTCTCCACTTCCAAATGGTGCGCAATGGCATAAATAACCCTATTTAAGCTCAGTTACACGTTTGCATTGAAAGTGACTGAGTTATTCACTTTTCCAGTTTTTATGCGTGCAAAATGCTTTTCAGAGCGAGAGAATCATGTTTTGACCCACAATGTGTTTTTGACACTGACACGTGAATTATGCTCTAAACAACTGCTCTCCACTTCCAAATGGTGCGCAATGGCATAAATAACCCTATTTAAGCTCAGTTACACGTTTGCATTGAAAGTGACTGAGTTATTCACTTTTCCAGTTTTTATGCGTGCAAAATGCTTTTCAGAGCGAGAGAATCACTTTTTGACCAAAAAGGTGTTTTTGACCCTGACACGTGAATTGTGCTCAAAACAACTGCTCTTCACTTCCACATGGTGCGCGATGGCATAAATAACCCTATTTAAGCTCAGTTACACGTTTGCATTGAAAGTGACTGAGTTATTCACTTTTCCAGTTTTTATGCGTGCAAAATGCTTTTCAGAGCGAGAGAATCACTTTTTGACCAAAAAGGTGTTTTTGACCCTGACACGTGAATTGTGCTCAAAACAACTGCTCTTCACTTCCAAATGGTGCGCGATGGCATAAATAACCCTATTTAAGCTCAGTTACACGTTTGAATTGAAAGTGACTGAGTTATTCACTTTTCCAGTTTTTATGCTTGCAAAATGCTTTTCAGAGCGAGAAAAGCATGTTTTGACCCACAATGTGTTTTTGACCCTGACACGTGAATTATGCTCAAAACAACTGCTCTCCACTTCCAAATGGTGCGCAATGGCATAAATAACCCTATTTAAGCTCAGTTACACGTTTGCATTGAAAGTGACTGAGTTATTCACTTTTCCTTTTTTTATGCGTGCAAAATGCTTTTCAGAGCGAGAGAATCACTTTTTGACCCACAATGTGTTTTTGACCCTGACACGTGAATTATGCTCAAAACAACTGCTCTCCACTTCCAAATGGTGCGCAATGGCATAAATAACCCTATTTAAGCTCAGTTAAACGTTTGAATTGAAAGTGACTGAGTTATTCACTTTTCCAGTTTTTATGCTTGCAAAATGCTTTTCAGAGCGAGAAAAGCATGTTTTGACCCACAATGTGTTTTTGACCCTGACACGTGAATTATGCTCAAAACAACTGCTCTCCACTTCCAAATGGTGCGCAATGGCATAAATAACCCTATTTAAGCTCAGTTACACGTTTGCATTGAAAGTGACTGAGTTATTCACTTTTCCAGTTTTTATGCGTGCAAAATGCTTTTCAGAGCGAGAGAATCACTTTTTGACCCACAATGTGTTTTTGACCCTGACACGTGAATTATGCTCAAAACAACTGCTCTCCACTTCCAAATGGTGCGCAATGGCATAAATAACCCTATTTAAGCTCAGTTAAACGTTTGAATTGAAAGTGACTGAGTTATTCACTTTTCCAGTTTTTATGCTTGCAAAATGCTTTTCAGAGCGAGAAAAGCATGTTTTGACCCACAATGTGTTTTTGACCCTAACACGTGAATTATGCTCAAAGTTAATGCTCTCCACTTCCAAATGGTGCGCAATGGCATAAATAACCCTATTTAAGCTCAGTTACACGTTTGCATTGAAAGTGACTGAGTTATTCACTTTTCCAGTTTTTATGCGTGCAAAATCCTTTTCAGAGCGAGAGAATCATGTTTTGACCCACAATGTGTTTTTGACCCTGACACGTGAATTATGCTCAAAACAACTGCTCTCCACTTCCAAATGGTGCGCAATGGCATAAATAACCCTATTTAAGCTCAGTTACACGTTTGCATTGAAAGTGACTGAGTTATTCACTTTTCCAGTTTTTATGCGTGCAAAATGCTTTTCAGAGCGAGAGAATCACTTTTTGACCAAAAAGGTGTTTTTGACCCTGACACGTGAATTGTGCTCAAAACAACTGCTCTTCACTTCCAAATGGTGCGCGATGGCATAAATAACCCTATTTAAGCTCAGTTACACGTTTGAATTGAAAGTGACTGAGTTATTCACTTTTCCAGTTTTTATGCTTGCAAAATGCTTTTCAGAGCGAGAAAAGCATGTTTTGACCCACAATGTGTTTTTGACCCTAACACGTGAATTATGCTCAAAGTTAATGCTCTCCACTTCCAAATGGTGCGCAATGGCATAAATAACCCTATTTAAGCTCAGTTACACGTTTGCATTGAAAGTGACTGAGTTATTCACTTTTCCAGTTTTTATGCGTGCAAAATCCTTTTCAGAGCGAGAGAATCATGTTTTGACCCACAATGTGTTTTTGACCCTGACACGTGAATTATGCTCAAAACAACTGCTCTCCACTTCCAAATGGTGCGCAATGGCATAAATAACCCTATTTAAGCTCAGTTACACGTTTGAATTGAAAGTGACTGAGTTATTCACTTTTCCAGTTTTTATGCTTGCAAAATGCTTTTCAGAGCGAGAAAAGCATGTTTTGACCCACAATGTGTTTTTGACCCTAACACGTGAATTATGCTCAAAGTTAATGCTCTCCACTTCCAAATGGTGCGCAATGGCATAAATAACCCTATTTAAGCTCAGTTACACGTTTGCATTGAAAGTGACTGAGTTATTCACTTTTCCAGTTTTTATGCGTGCAAAATGCTTTTCAGAGCGAGAGAATCATGTTTTGACCCACAATGTGTTTTTGACACTGACACGTGAATTATGCTCTAAACAACTGCTCTCCACTTCCAAATGGTGCGCAATGGCATAAATAACCCTATTTAAGCTCAGTTACACGTTTGCATTGAAAGTGACTGAGTTATTCACTTTTCCAGTTTTTATGCGTGCAAAATGCTTTTCAGAGCGAGAGAATCACTTTTTGACCAAAAAGGTGTTTTTGACCCTGACACGTGAATTGTGCTCAAAACAACTGCTCTTCACTTCCACATGGTGCGCGATGGCATAAATAACCCTATTTAAGCTCAGTTACACGTTTGCATTGAAAGTGACTGAGTTATTCACTTTTCCAGTTTTTATGCGTGCAAAATGCTTTTCAGAGCGAGAGAATCACTTTTTGACCAAAAAGGTGTTTTTGACCCTGACACGTGAATTGTGCTCAAAACAACTGCTCTTCACTTCCAAATGGTGCGCGATGGCATAAATAACCCTATTTAAGCTCAGTTACACGTTTGAATTGAAAGTGACTGAGTTATTCACTTTTCCAGTTTTTATGCTTGCAAAATGCTTTTCAGAGCGAGAAAAGCATGTTTTGACCCACAATGTGTTTTTGACCCTGACACGTGAATTATGCTCAAAACAACTGCTCTCCACTTCCAAATGGTGCGCAATGGCATAAATAACCCTATTTAAGCTCAGTTACACGTTTGCATTGAAAGTGACTGAGTTATTCACTTTTCCTTTTTTTATGCGTGCAAAATGCTTTTCAGAGCGAGAGAATCACTTTTTGACCCACAATGTGTTTTTGACCCTGACACGTGAATTATGCTCAAAACAACTGCTCTCCACTTCCAAATGGTGCGCAATGGCATAAATAACCCTATTTAAGCTCAGTTAAACGTTTGAATTGAAAGTGACTGAGTTATTCACTTTTCCAGTTTTTATGCTTGCAAAATGCTTTTCAGAGCGAGAAAAGCATGTTTTGACCCACAATGTGTTTTTGACCCTAACACGTGAATTATGCTCAAAGTTAATGCTCTCCACTTCCAAATGGTGCGCAATGGCATAAATAACCCTATTTAAGCTCAGTTACACGTTTGCATTGAAAGTGACTGAGTTATTCACTTTTCCAGTTTCTATGCGTGCAAAATGCTTTTCAGAGCGAGAGAATCACTTTTTGACCCACAATGTGTTTTTGACCCTGACACGTGAATTATGCTCAAAACAACTGCTCTCCACTTCCAAATGGTGCGCAATGGCATAAATAACCCTATTTAAGCTCAGTTAAACGTTTGAATTGAAAGTGACTGAGTTATTCACTTTTCCAGTTTTTATGCTTGCAAAATGCTTTTCAGAGCGAGAAAAGCATGTTTTGACCCACAATGTGTTTTTGACCCTAACACGTGAATTATGCTCAAAGTTAATGCTCTCCACTTCCAAATGGTGCGCAATGGCATAAATAACCCTATTTAAGCTCAGTTAAACGTTTGAATTGAAAGTGACTGAGTTATTCACTTTTCCAGTTTTTATGCTTGCAAAATGCTTTTCAGAGCGAGAAAAGCATGTTTTGACCCACAATGTGTTTTTGACCCTAACACGTGAAATATGCTCAAAGTTAATGCTCTCCACTTCCAAATGGTACGCAATGGCATAAATAACCCTATTTAAGCTCAGTTACACGTTTGCATTGAAAGTGACTGAGTTATTCACTTTTCCAGTTTTTATGCGTGCAAAATGCTTTTCAGAGCGAGAGAATCACTTTTTGACCAAAAAGGTGTTTTTGACCCTGACACGTGAATTGTGCTCAAAACAACTGCTCTTCACTTCCAAATGGTGCGCGATGGCATAAATAACCCTATTTAAGCTCAGTTACACGTTTGAATTGAAAGTGACTGAGTTATTCACTTTTCCAGTTTTTATGCTTGCAAAATGCTTTTCAGAGCGAGAAAAGCATGTTTTGACCCACAATGTGTTTTTGACCCTGACACGTGAATTATGCTCAAAACAACTGCTCTTCACTTCCAAATGGTGCGCGATGGCATAAATAACCCTATTTAAGCTCAGTTACACGTTTGAATTGAAAGTGACTGAGTTATTCACTTTTCCAGTTTTTATGCTTGCAAAATGCTTTTCAGAGCGAGAAAAGCATGTTTTGACCCACAATGTGTTTTTGACCCTGACACGTGAATTATGCTCAAAACAACTGCTCTCCACTTCCAAATGGTGCGCAATGGCATAAATAACCCTATTTAAGCTCAGTTACACGTTTGCATTGAAAGTGACTGAGTTATTCACTTTTCCAGTTTTTATGCGTGCAAAATGCTTTTCAGAGCGAGAGAATCACTTTTTGACCCACAATGTGTTTTTGACCCTGACACGTGAATTATGCTCAAAACAACTGCTCTCCACTTCCAAATGGTGCGCAATGGCATAAATAACCCTATTTAAGCTCAGTTAAACGTTTGAATTGAAAGTGACTGAGTTATTCACTTTTCCAGTTTTTATGCTTGCAAAATGCTTTTCAGAGCGAGAAAAGCATGTTTTGACCCACAATGTGTTTTTGACCCTAACACGTGAATTATGCTCAAAGTTAATGCTCTCCACTTCCAAATGGTGCGCAATGGCATAAATAACCCTATTTAAGCTCAGTTACACGTTTGCATTGAAAGTGACTGAGTTATTCACTTTTCCAGCTTTTATGCGTGCAAAATCCTTTTCAGAGCGAGAGAATCATGTTTTGACCCACAATGTGTTTTTGACCCTGACACGTGAATTATGCTCAAAACAACTGCTCTCCACTTCCAAATGGTGCGCAATGGCATAAATAACCCTATTTAAGCTCAGTTACACGTTTGAATTGAAAGTGACTGAGTTATTCACTTTTCCAGTTTTTATGCTTGCAAAATGCTTTTCAGAGCGAGAAAAGCATGTTTTGACCCACAATGTGTTTTTGACCCTAACACGTGAATTATGCTCAAAGTTAATGCTCTCCACTTCCAAATGGTGCGCAATGGCATAAATAACCCTATTTAAGCTCAGTTACACGTTTGCATTGAAAGTGACTGAGTTATTCACTTTTCCAGTTTTTATGCGTGCAAAATGCTTTTCAGAGCGAGAGAATCACTTTTTGACCAAAAAGGTGTTTTTGACCCTGACACGTGAATTGTGCTCAAAACAACTGCTCTTCACTTCCAAATGGTGCGCGATGGCATAAATAACCCTATTTAAGCTCAGTTACACGTTTGCATTGAAAGTGACTGAGTTATTCACTTTTCCTTTTTTTATGCGTGCAAAATGCTTTTCAGAGCGAGAGAATCACTTTTTGACCCACAATGTGTTTTTGACCCTGACACGTGAATTATGCTCAAAACAACTGCTCTCCACTTCCAAATGGTGCGCAATGGCATAAATAACCCTATTTAAGCTCAGTTAAACGTTTGAATTGAAAGTGACTGAGTTATTCACTTTTCCAGTTTTTATGCTTGCAAAATGCTTTTCAGAGCGAGAAAAGCATGTTTTGACCCACAATGTGTTTTTGACCCTGACACGTGAATTATGCTCAAAACAACTGCTCTCCACTTCCAAATGGTGCGCAATGGCATAAATAACCCTATTTAAGCTCAGTTACACGTTTGCATTGAAAGTGACTGAGTTATTCACTTTTCCAGTTTTTATGCGTGCAAAATGCTTTTCAGAGCGAGAGAATCACTTTTTGACCCACAATGTGTTTTTGACCCTGACACGTGAATTATGCTCAAAACAACTGCTCTCCACTTCCAAATGGTGCGCAATGGCATAAATAACCCTATTTAAGCTCAGTTAAACGTTTGAATTGAAAGTGACTGAGTTATTCACTTTTCCAGTTTTTATGCTTGCAAAATGCTTTTCAGAGCGAGAAAAGCATGTTTTGACCCACAATGTGTTTTTGACCCTAACACGTGAATTATGCTCAAAGTTAATGCTCTCCACTTCCAAATGGTGCGCAATGGCATAAATAACCCTATTTAAGCTCAGTTACACGTTTGCATTGAAAGTGACTGAGTTATTCACTTTTCCAGTTTTTATGCGTGCAAAATCCTTTTCAGAGCGAGAGAATCATGTTTTGACCCACAATGTGTTTTTGACCCTGACACGTGAATTATGCTCAAAACAACTGCTCTCCACTTCCAAATGGTGCGCAATGGCATAAATAACCCTATTTAAGCTCAGTTACACGTTTGCATTGAAAGTGACTGAGTTATTCACTTTTCCAGTTTTTATGCGTGCAAAATGCTTTTCAGAGCGAGAGAATCACTTTTTGACCAAAAAGGTGTTTTTGACCCTGACACGTGAATTGTGCTCAAAACAACTGCTCTTCACTTCCAAATGGTGCGCGATGGCATAAATAACCCTATTTAAGCTCAGTTACACGTTTGAATTGAAAGTGACTGAGTTATTCACTTTTCCAGTTTTTATGCTTGCAAAATGCTTTTCAGAGCGAGAAAAGCATGTTTTGACCCACAATGTGTTTTTGACCCTAACACGTGAATTATGCTCAAAGTTAATGCTCTCCACTTCCAAATGGTGCGCAATGGCATAAATAACCCTATTTAAGCTCAGTTACACGTTTGCATTGAAAGTGACTGAGTTATTCACTTTTCCAGTTTTTATGCGTGCAAAATCCTTTTCAGAGCGAGAGAATCATGTTTTGACCCACAATGTGTTTTTGACCCTGACACGTGAATTATGCTCAAAACAACTGCTCTCCACTTCCAAATGGTGCGCAATGGCATAAATAACCCTATTTAAGCTCAGTTACACGTTTGAATTGAAAGTGACTGAGTTATTCACTTTTCCAGTTTTTATGCTTGCAAAATGCTTTTCAGAGCGAGAAAAGCATGTTTTGACCCACAATGTGTTTTTGACCCTAACACGTGAATTATGCTCAAAGTTAATGCTCTCCACTTCCAAATGGTGCGCAATGGCATAAATAACCCTATTTAAGCTCAGTTACACGTTTGCATTGAAAGTGACTGAGTTATTCACTTTTCCAGTTTTTATGCGTGCAAAATGCTTTTCAGAGCGAGAGAATCATGTTTTGACCCACAATGTGTTTTTGACACTGACACGTGAATTATGCTCTAAACAACTGCTCTCCACTTCCAAATGGTGCGCAATGGCATAAATAACCCTATTTAAGCTCAGTTACACGTTTGCATTGAAAGTGACTGAGTTATTCACTTTTCCAGTTTTTATGCGTGCAAAATGCTTTTCAGAGCGAGAGAATCACTTTTTGACCAAAAAGGTGTTTTTGACCCTGACACGTGAATTGTGCTCAAAACAACTGCTCTTCACTTCCACATGGTGCGCGATGGCATAAATAACCCTATTTAAGCTCAGTTACACGTTTGCATTGAAAGTGACTGAGTTATTCACTTTTCCAGTTTTTATGCGTGCAAAATGCTTTTCAGAGCGAGAGAATCACTTTTTGACCAAAAAGGTGTTTTTGACCCTGACACGTGAATTGTGCTCAAAACAACTGCTCTTCACTTCCAAATGGTGCGCGATGGCATAAATAACCCTATTTAAGCTCAGTTACACGTTTGAATTGAAAGTGACTGAGTTATTCACTTTTCCAGTTTTTATGCTTGCAAAATGCTTTTCAGAGCGAGAAAAGCATGTTTTGACCCACAATGTGTTTTTGACCCTGACACGTGAATTATGCTCAAAACAACTGCTCTCCACTTCCAAATGGTGCGCAATGGCATAAATAACCCTATTTAAGCTCAGTTACACGTTTGCATTGAAAGTGACTGAGTTATTCACTTTTCCTTTTTTTATGCGTGCAAAATGCTTTTCAGAGCGAGAGAATCACTTTTTGACCCACAATGTGTTTTTGACCCTGACACGTGAATTATGCTCAAAACAACTGCTCTCCACTTCCAAATGGTGCGCAATGGCATAAATAACCCTATTTAAGCTCAGTTAAACGTTTGAATTGAAAGTGACTGAGTTATTCACTTTTCCAGTTTTTATGCTTGCAAAATGCTTTTCAGAGCGAGAAAAGCATGTTTTGACCCACAATGTGTTTTTGACCCTAACACGTGAATTATGCTCAAAGTTAATGCTCTCCACTTCCAAATGGTGCGCAATGGCATAAATAACCCTATTTAAGCTCAGTTACACGTTTGCATTGAAAGTGACTGAGTTATTCACTTTTCCAGTTTCTATGCGTGCAAAATGCTTTTCAGAGCGAGAGAATCACTTTTTGACCCACAATGTGTTTTTGACCCTGACACGTGAATTATGCTCAAAACAACTGCTCTCCACTTCCAAATGGTGCGCAATGGCATAAATAACCCTATTTAAGCTCAGTTAAACGTTTGAATTGAAAGTGACTGAGTTATTCACTTTTCCAGTTTTTATGCTTGCAAAATGCTTTTCAGAGCGAGAAAAGCATGTTTTGACCCACAATGTGTTTTTGACCCTAACACGTGAATTATGCTCAAAGTTAATGCTCTCCACTTCCAAATGGTGCGCAATGGCATAAATAACCCTATTTAAGCTCAGTTAAACGTTTGAATTGAAAGTGACTGAGTTATTCACTTTTCCAGTTTTTATGCTTGCAAAATGCTTTTCAGAGCGAGAAAAGCATGTTTTGACCCACAATGTGTTTTTGACCCTAACACGTGAAATATGCTCAAAGTTAATGCTCTCCACTTCCAAATGGTACGCAATGGCATAAATAACCCTATTTAAGCTCAGTTACACGTTTGCATTGAAAGTGACTGAGTTATTCACTTTTCCAGTTTTTATGCGTGCAAAATGCTTTTCAGAGCGAGAGAATCACTTTTTGACCAAAAAGGTGTTTTTGACCCTGACACGTGAATTGTGCTCAAAACAACTGCTCTTCACTTCCAAATGGTGCGCGATGGCATAAATAACCCTATTTAAGCTCAGTTACACGTTTGAATTGAAAGTGACTGAGTTATTCACTTTTCCAGTTTTTATGCTTGCAAAATGCTTTTCAGAGCGAGAAAAGCATGTTTTGACCCACAATGTGTTTTTGACCCTGACACGTGAATTATGCTCAAAACAACTGCTCTTCACTTCCAAATGGTGCGCGATGGCATAAATAACCCTATTTAAGCTCAGTTACACGTTTGAATTGAAAGTGACTGAGTTATTCACTTTTCCAGTTTTTATGCTTGCAAAATGCTTTTCAGAGCGAGAAAAGCATGTTTTGACCCACAATGTGTTTTTGACCCTGACACGTGAATTATGCTCAAAACAACTGCTCTCCACTTCCAAATGGTGCGCAATGGCATAAATAACCCTATTTAAGCTCAGTTACACGTTTGCATTGAAAGTGACTGAGTTATTCACTTTTCCAGTTTTTATGCGTGCAAAATGCTTTTCAGAGCGAGAGAATCACTTTTTGACCCACAATGTGTTTTTGACCCTGACACGTGAATTATGCTCAAAACAACTGCTCTCCACTTCCAAATGGTGCGCAATGGCATAAATAACCCTATTTAAGCTCAGTTAAACGTTTGAATTGAAAGTGACTGAGTTATTCACTTTTCCAGTTTTTATGCTTGCAAAATGCTTTTCAGAGCGAGAAAAGCATGTTTTGACCCACAATGTGTTTTTGACCCTAACACGTGAATTATGCTCAAAGTTAATGCTCTCCACTTCCAAATGGTGCGCAATGGCATAAATAACCCTATTTAAGCTCAGTTACACGTTTGCATTGAAAGTGACTGAGTTATTCACTTTTCCAGCTTTTATGCGTGCAAAATCCTTTTCAGAGCGAGAGAATCATGTTTTGACCCACAATGTGTTTTTGACCCTGACACGTGAATTATGCTCAAAACAACTGCTCTCCACTTCCAAATGGTGCGCAATGGCATAAATAACCCTATTTAAGCTCAGTTACACGTTTGAATTGAAAGTGACTGAGTTATTCACTTTTCCAGTTTTTATGCTTGCAAAATGCTTTTCAGAGCGAGAAAAGCATGTTTTGACCCACAATGTGTTTTTGACCCTAACACGTGAATTATGCTCAAAGTTAATGCTCTCCACTTCCAAATGGTGCGCAATGGCATAAATAACCCTATTTAAGCTCAGTTACACGTTTGCATTGAAAGTGACTGAGTTATTCACTTTTCCAGTTTTTATGCGTGCAAAATGCTTTTCAGAGCGAGAGAATCACTTTTTGACCAAAAAGGTGTTTTTGACCCTGACACGTGAATTGTGCTCAAAACAACTGCTCTTCACTTCCAAATGGTGCGCGATGGCATAAATAACCCTATTTAAGCTCAGTTACACGTTTGCATTGAAAGTGACTGAGTTATTCACTTTTCCAGTTTTTATGCGTGCAAAATGCTTTTCAGAGCGAGAGAATCACTTTTTGACCAAAAAGGTGTTTTTGACCCTGACACGTGAATTGTGCTCAAAACAACTGCTCTTCACTTCCAAATGGTGCGCGATGGCATAAATAACCCTATTTAAGCTCAGTTACACGTTTGAATTGAAAGTGACCGAGTTATTCACTTTTCCAGTTTTTATGCTTGCAAAATGCTTTTCAGAGCGAGAAAAGCATGTTTTGACCCACAATGTGTTTTTGACCCTGACACGTGAATTATGCTCAAAACAACTGCTCTCCACTTCGAAATGGTGCGCAATGGCATAAATAACCCTATTTAAGCTCAGTTAAACGTTTGAATTGAAAGTGACTGAGTTATTCACTTTTCCAGTTTTTATGCTTGCAAAATGCTTTTCAGAGAGAGAAAAGCATGTTTTGACCCACAATGTGTTTTTGACCCTAACACGTGAATTATGCTCAAAGTTAATGCTCTCCACTTCCAAATGGTGCGCAATGGCATAAATAACCCTATTTAAGCTCAGTTACACGTTTGCATTGAAAGTGACTGAGTTATTCACTTTTCCAGTTTTTATGCGTGCAAAATGCTTTTCAGAGCGAGAGAATCATGTTTTGACCCACAATGTGTTTTTGACACTGACACGTGAATTATGCTCTAAACAACTGCTCTCCACTTCCAAATGGTGCGCAATGGCATAAATAACCCTATTTAAGCTCAGTTACACGTTTGCATTGAAAGTGACTGAGTTATTCACTTTTCCAGTTTTTATGCGTGCAAAATGCTTTTCAGAGCGAGAAAAGCATGTTTTGACCCACAATGTGTTTTTGACCCTAACACGTGAATTATGCTCAAAGTTAATGCTCTCCACTTCCAAATGGTGCGCAATGGCATAAATAACCCTATTTAAGCTCAGTTACACGTTTGCATTGAAAGTGACTGAGTTATTCACTTTTCCAGCTTTTATGCGTGCAAAATCCTTTTCAGAGCGAGAGAATCATGTTTTGACCCACAATGTGTTTTTGACCCTGACACGTGAATTATGCTCAAAACAACTGCTCTCCACTTCCAAATGGTGCGCAATGGCATAAATAACCCTATTTAAGCTCAGTTACACGTTTGAATTGAAAGTGACTGAGTTATTCACTTTTCCAGTTTTTATGCTTGCAAAATGCTTTTCAGAGCGAGAAAAGCATGTTTTGACCCACAATGTGTTTTTGACCCTAACACGTGAATTATGCTCAAAGTTAATGCTCTCCACTTCCAAATGGTGCGCAATGGCATAAATAACCCTATTTAAGCTCAGTTACACGTTTGCATTGAAAGTGACTGAGTTATTCACTTTTCCAGTTTTTATGCGTGCAAAATGCTTTTCAGAGCGAGAGAATCATGTTTTGACCCACAATGTGTTTTTGACACTGACACGTGAATTATGCTCTAAACAACTGCTCTCCACTTCCAAATGGTGCGCAATGGCATAAATAACCCTATTTAAGCTCAGTTACACGTTTGCATTGAAAGTGACTGAGTTATTCACTTTTCCAGTTTTTATGCGTGCAAAATGCTTTTCAGAGCGAGAGAATCACTTTTTGACCAAAAAGGTGTTTTTGACCCTGACACGTGAATTGTGCTCAAAACAACTGCTCTTCACTTCCAAATGGTGCGCGATGGCATAAATAACCCTATTTAAGCTCAGTTACACGTTTGCATTGAAAGTGACTGAGTTATTCACTTTTCCAGTTTTTATGCGTGCAAAATGCTTTTCAGAGCGAGAGAATCACTTTTTGACCAAAAAGGTGTTTTTGACCCTGACACGTGAATTGTGCTCAAAACAACTGCTCTTCACTTCCAAATGGTGCGCGATGGCATAAATAACCCTATTTAAGCTCAGTTACACGTTTGAATTGAAAGTGACCGAGTTATTCACTTTTCCAGTTTTTATGCTTGCAAAATGCTTTTCAGAGCGAGAAAAGCATGTTTTGACCCACAATGTGTTTTTGACCCTGACACGTGAATTATGCTCAAAACAACTGCTCTCCACTTCGAAATGGTGCGCAATGGCATAAATAACCCTATTTAAGCTCAGTTAAACGTTTGAATTGAAAGTGACTGAGTTATTCACTTTTCCAGTTTTTATGCTTGCAAAATGCTTTTCAGAGAGAGAAAAGCATGTTTTGACCCACAATGTGTTTTTGACCCTAACACGTGAATTATGCTCAAAGTTAATGCTCTCCACTTCCAAATGGTGCGCAATGGCATAAATAACCCTATTTAAGCTCAGTTACACGTTTGCATTGAAAGTGACTGAGTTATTCACTTTTCCAGTTTTTATGCGTGCAAAATGCTTTTCAGAGCGAGAGAATCATGTTTTGACCCACAATGTGTTTTTGACACTGACACGTGAATTATGCTCTAAACAACTGCTCTCCACTTCCAAATGGTGCGCAATGGCATAAATAACCCTATTTAAGCTCAGTTACACGTTTGCATTGAAAGTGACTGAGTTATTCACTTTTCCAGTTTTTATGCGTGCAAAATGCTTTTCAGAGCGAGAAAAGCATGTTTTGACCCACAATGTGTTTTTGACCCTAACACGTGAATTATGCTCAAAGTTAATGCTCTCCACTTCCAAATGGTGCGCAATGGCATAAATAACCCTATTTAAGCTCAGTTACACGTTTGCATTGAAAGTGACTGAGTTATTCACTTTTCCAGTTTTTATGCGTGCAAAATCCTTTTCAGAGCGAGAGAATCATGTTTTGACCCACAATGTGTTTTTGACCCTGACACGTGAATTATGCTCAAAACAACTGCTCTCCACTTCCAAATGGTGCGCAATGGCATAAATAACCCTATTTAAGCTCAGTTACACGTTTGAATTGAAAGTGACTGAGTTATTCACTTTTCCAGTTTTTATGCTTGCAAAATGCTTTTCAGAGCGAGAAAAGCATGTTTTGACCCACAATGTGTTTTTGACCCTAACACGTGAATTATGCTCAAAGTTAATGCTCTCCACTTCCAAATGGTGCGCAATGGCATAAATAACCCTATTTAAGCTCAGTTACACGTTTGCATTGAAAGTGACTGAGTTATTCACTTTTCCAGTTTTTATGCGTGCAAAATGCTTTTCAGAGCGAGAGAATCATGTTTTGACCCACAATGTGTTTTTGACACTGACACGTGAATTATGCTCTAAACAACTGCTCTCCACTTCCAAATGGTGCGCAATGGCATAAATAACCCTATTTAAGCTCAGTTACACGTTTGCATTGAAAGTGACTGAGTTATTCACTTTTCCAGTTTTTATGCGTGCAAAATGCTTTTCAGAGCGAGAGAATCACTTTTTGACCAAAAAGGTGTTTTTGACCCTGACACGTGAATTGTGCTCAAAACAACTGCTCTTCACTTCCAAATGGTGCGCGATGGCATAAATAACCCTATTTAAGCTCAGTTACACGTTTGAATTGAAAGTGACTGAGTTATTCACTTTTCCAGTTTTTATGCTTGCAAAATGCTTTTCAGAGCGAGAAAAGCATGTTTTGACCCACAATGTGTTTTTGACCCTGACACGTGAATTATGCTCAAAACAACTGCTCTCCACTTCCAAATGGTGCGCAATGGCATAAATAACCCTATTTAAGCTCAGTTACACGTTTGCATTGAAAGTGACTGAGTTATTCACTTTTCCTTTTTTTATGCGTGCAAAATGCTTTTCAGAGCGAGAGAATCACTTTTTGACCCACAATGTGTTTTTGACCCTGACACGTGAATTATGCTCAAAACAACTGCTCTCCACTTCCAAATGGTGCGCAATGGCATAAATAACCCTATTTAAGCTCAGTTAAACGTTTGAATTGAAAGTGACTGAGTTATTCACTTTTCCAGTTTTTATGCTTGCAAAATGCTTTTCAGAGCGAGAAAAGCATGTTTTGACCCACAATGTGTTTTTGACCCTAACACGTGAATTATGCTCAAAGTTAATGCTCTCCACTTCCAAATGGTGCGCAATGGCATAAATAACCCTATTTAAGCTCAGTTACACGTTTGCATTGAAAGTGACTGAGTTATTCACTTTTCCAGTTTCTATGCGTGCAAAATGCTTTTCAGAGCGAGAGAATCACTTTTTGACCCACAATGTGTTTTTGACCCTGACACGTGAATTATGCTCAAAACAACTGCTCTCCACTTCCAAATGGTGCGCAATGGCATAAATAACCCTATTTAAGCTCAGTTAAACGTTTGAATTGAAAGTGACTGAGTTATTCACTTTTCCAGTTTTTATGCTTGCAAAATGCTTTTCAGAGCGAGAAAAGCATGTTTTGACCCACAATGTGTTTTTGACCCTGACACGTGAATTATGCTCAAAACAACTGCTCTCCACTTCCAAATGGTGCGCAATGGCATAAATAACCCTATTTAAGCTCAGTTAAACGTTTGAATTGAAAGTGACTGAGTTATTCACTTTTCCAGTTTTTATGCTTGCAAAATGCTTTTCAGAGCGAGAAAAGCATGTTTTGACCCACAATGTGTTTTTGACCCTAACACGTGAATTATGCTCAAAGTTAATGCTCTCCACTTCCAAATGGTGCGCAATGGCATAAATAACCCTATTTAAGCTCAGTTAAACGTTTGAATTGAAAGTGACTGAGTTATTCACTTTTCCAGTTTTTATGCTTGCAAAATGCTTTTCAGAGCGAGAAAAGCATGTTTTGACCCACAATGTGTTTTTGACCCTAACACGTGAATTATGCTCAAAGTTAATGCTCTCCACTTCCAAATGGTGCGCAATGGCATAAATAACCCTATTTAAGCTCAGTTACACGTTTGCATTGAAAGTGACTGAGTTATTCACTTTTCCAGTTTTTATGCGTGCAAAATGCTTTTCAGAGCGAGAGAATCACTTTTTGACCAAAAAGGTGTTTTTGACCCTGACACGTGAATTGTGCTCAAAACAACTGCTCTTCACTTCCAAATGGTGCGCGATGGCATAAATAACCCTATTTAAGCTCAGTTACACGTTTGAATTGAAAGTGACTGAGTTATTCACTTTTCCAGTTTTTATGCTTGCAAAATGCTTTTCAGAGCGAGAAAAGCATGTTTTGACCCACAATGTGTTTTTGACCCTGACACGTGAATTATGCTCAAAACAACTGCTCTTCACTTCCAAATGGTGCGCGATGGCATAAATAACCCTATTTAAGCTCAGTTACACGTTTGAATTGAAAGTGACTGAGTTATTCACTTTTCCAGTTTTTATGCTTGCAAAATGCTTTTCAGAGCGAGAAAAGCATGTTTTGACCCACAATGTGTTTTTGACCCTGACACGTGAATTATGCTCAAAACAACTGCTCTCCACTTCCAAATGGTGCGCAATGGCATAAATAACCCTATTTAAGCTCAGTTACACGTTTGCATTGAAAGTGACTGAGTTATTCACTTTTCCAGTTTTTATGCGTGCAAAATGCTTTTCAGAGCGAGAGAATCACTTTTTGACCCACAATGTGTTTTTGACCCTGACACGTGAATTATGCTCAAAACAACTGCTCTCCACTTCCAAATGGTGCGCAATGGCATAAATAACCCTATTTAAGCTCAGTTAAACGTTTGAATTGAAAGTGACTGAGTTATTCACTTTTCCAGTTTTTATGCTTGCAAAATGCTTTTCAGAGCGAGAAAAGCATGTTTTGACCCACAATGTGTTTTTGACCCTAACACGTGAATTATGCTCAAAGTTAATGCTCTCCACTTCCAAATGGTGCGCAATGGCATAAATAACCCTATTTAAGCTCAGTTACACGTTTGCATTGAAAGTGACTGAGTTATTCACTTTTCCAGCTTTTATGCGTGCAAAATCCTTTTCAGAGCGAGAGAATCATGTTTTGACCCACAATGTGTTTTTGACCCTGACACGTGAATTATGCTCAAAACAACTGCTCTCCACTTCCAAATGGTGCGCAATGGCATAAATAACCCTATTTAAGCTCAGTTACACGTTTGCATTGAAAGTGACTGAGTTATTCACTTTTCCAGTTTTTATGCGTGCAAAATGCTTTTCAGAGCGAGAGAATCATGTTTTGACCCACAATGTGTTTTTGACACTGACACGTGAATTATGCTCTAAACAACTGCTCTCCACTTCCAAATGGTGCGCAATGGCATAAATAACCCTATTTAAGCTCAGTTACACGTTTGCATTGAAAGTGACTGAGTTATTCACTTTTCCAGTTTTTATGCGTGCAAAATGCTTTTCAGAGCGAGAGAATCACTTTTTGACCAAAAAGGTGTTTTTGACCCTGACACGTGAATTGTGCTCAAAACAACTGCTCTTCACTTCCAAATGGTGCGCGATGGCATAAATAACCCTATTTAAGCTCAGTTACACGTTTGCATTGAAAGTGACTGAGTTATTCACTTTTCCAGTTTTTATGCGTGCAAAATGCTTTTCAGAGCGAGAGAATCACTTTTTGACCAAAAAGGTGTTTTTGACCCTGACACGTGAATTATGCTCAAAACAACTGCTCTCCACTTCCAAATGGTGCGCAATGGCATAAATAACCCTATTTAAGCTCAGTTAAACGTTTGAATTGAAAGTGACTGAGTTATTCACTTTTCCAGTTTTTATGCTTGCAAAATGCTTTTCAGAGCGAGAAAAGCATGTTTTGACCCACAATGTGTTTTTGACCCTAACACGTGAATTATGCTCAAAGTTAATGCTCTCCACTTCCAAATGGTGCGCAATGGCATAAATAACCCTATTTAAGCTCAGTTACACGTTTGCATTGAAAGTGACTGAGTTATTCACTTTTCCAGTTTCTATGCGTGCAAAATGCTTTTCAGAGCGAGAGAATCACTTTTTGACCCACAATGTGTTTTTGACCCTGACACGTGAATTATGCTCAAAACAACTGCTCTCCACTTCCAAATGGTGCGCAATGGCATAAATAACCCTATTTAAGCTCAGTTAAACGTTTGAATTGAAAGTGACTGAGTTATTCACTTTTCCAGTTTTTATGCTTGCAAAATGCTTTTCAGAGCGAGAAAAGCATGTTTTGACCCACAATGTGTTTTTGACCCTAACACGTGAATTATGCTCAAAGTTAATGCTCTCCACTTCCAAATGGTGCGCAATGGCATAAATAACCCTATTTAAGCTCAGTTAAACGTTTGAATTGAAAGTGACTGAGTTATTCACTTTTCCAGTTTTTATGCTTGCAAAATGCTTTTCAGAGCGAGAAAAGCATGTTTTGACCCACAATGTGTTTTTGACCCTGACACGTGAATTATGCTCAAAACAACTGCTCTCCACTTCCAAATGGTGCGCAATGGCATAAATAACCCTATTTAAGCTCAGTTAAACGTTTGAATTGAAAGTGACTGAGTTATTCACTTTTCCAGTTTTTATGCTTGCAAAATGCTTTTCAGAGCGAGAAAAGCATGTTTTGACCCACAATGTGTTTTTGACCCTAACACGTGAATTATGCTCAAAGTTAATGCTCTCCACTTCCAAATGGTGCGCAATGGCATAAATAACCCTATTTAAGCTCAGTTAAACGTTTGAATTGAAAGTGACTGAGTTATTCACTTTTCCAGTTTTTATGCTTGCAAAATGCTTTTCAGAGCGAGAAAAGCATGTTTTGACCCACAATGTGTTTTTGACCCTAACACGTGAATTATGCTCAAAGTTAATGCTCTCCACTTCCAAATGGTGCGCAATGGCATAAATAACCCTATTTAAGCTCAGTTACACGTTTGCATTGAAAGTGACTGAGTTATTCACTTTTCCAGTTTTTATGCGTGCAAAATGCTTTTCAGAGCGAGAGAATCACTTTTTGACCAAAAAGGTGTTTTTGACCCTGACACGTGAATTGTGCTCAAAACAACTGCTCTTCACTTCCAAATGGTGCGCGATGGCATAAATAACCCTATTTAAGCTCAGTTACACGTTTGAATTGAAAGTGACTGAGTTATTCACTTTTCCAGTTTTTATGCTTGCAAAATGCTTTTCAGAGCGAGAAAAGCATGTTTTGACCCACAATGTGTTTTTGACCCTGACACGTGAATTATGCTCAAAACAACTGCTCTTCACTTCCAAATGGTGCGCGATGGCATAAATAACCCTATTTAAGCTCAGTTACACGTTTGAATTGAAAGTGACTGAGTTATTCACTTTTCCAGTTTTTATGCTTGCAAAATGCTTTTCAGAGCGAGAAAAGCATGTTTTGACCCACAATGTGTTTTTGACCCTGACACGTGAATTATGCTCAAAACAACTGCTCTCCACTTCCAAATGGTGCGCAATGGCATAAATAACCCTATTTAAGCTCAGTTACACGTTTGCATTGAAAGTGACTGAGTTATTCACTTTTCCAGTTTTTATGCGTGCAAAATGCTTTTCAGAGCGAGAGAATCACTTTTTGACCCACAATGTGTTTTTGACCCTGACACGTGAATTATGCTCAAAACAACTGCTCTCCACTTCCAAATGGTGCGCAATGGCATAAATAACCCTATTTAAGCTCAGTTAAACGTTTGAATTGAAAGTGACTGAGTTATTCACTTTTCCAGTTTTTATGCTTGCAAAATGCTTTTCAGAGCGAGAAAAGCATGTTTTGACCCACAATGTGTTTTTGACCCTAACACGTGAATTATGCTCAAAGTTAATGCTCTCCACTTCCAAATGGTGCGCAATGGCATAAATAACCCTATTTAAGCTCAGTTACACGTTTGCATTGAAAGTGACTGAGTTATTCACTTTTCCAGCTTTTATGCGTGCAAAATCCTTTTCAGAGCGAGAGAATCATGTTTTGACCCACAATGTGTTTTTGACCCTGACACGTGAATTATGCTCAAAACAACTGCTCTCCACTTCCAAATGGTGCGCAATGGCATAAATAACCCTATTTAAGCTCAGTTAAACGTTTGAATTGAAAGTGACTGAGTTATTCACTTTTCCAGTTTTTATGCTTGCAAAATGCTTTTCAGAGCGAGAAAAGCATGTTTTGACCCACAATGTGTTTTTGACCCTAACACGTGAATTATGCTCAAAGTTAATGCTCTCCACTTCCAAATGGTGCGCAATGGCATAAATAACCCTATTTAAGCTCAGTTAAACGTTTGAATTGAAAGTGACTGAGTTATTCACTTTTCCAGTTTTTATGCTTGCAAAATGCTTTTCAGAGCGAGAAAAGCATGTTTTGACCCACAATGTGTTTTTGACCCTAACACGTGAATTATGCTCAAAGTTAATGCTCTCCACTTCCAAATGGTGCGCAATGGCATAAATAACCCTATTTAAGCTCAGTTACACGTTTGCATTGAAAGTGACTGAGTTATTCACTTTTCCAGTTTTTATGCGTGCAAAATGCTTTTCAGAGCGAGAGAATCACTTTTTGACCAAAAAGGTGTTTTTGACCCTGACACGTGAATTGTGCTCAAAACAACTGCTCTTCACTTCCAAATGGTGCGCGATGGCATAAATAACCCTATTTAAGCTCAGTTACACGTTTGAATTGAAAGTGACTGAGTTATTCACTTTTCCAGTTTTTATGCTTGCAAAATGCTTTTCAGAGCGAGAAAAGCATGTTTTGACCCACAATGTGTTTTTGACCCTGACACGTGAATTATGCTCAAAACAACTGCTCTTCACTTCCAAATGGTGCGCGATGGCATAAATAACCCTATTTAAGCTCAGTTACACGTTTGAATTGAAAGTGACTGAGTTATTCACTTTTCCAGTTTTTATGCTTGCAAAATGCTTTTCAGAGCGAGAAAAGCATGTTTTGACCCACAATGTGTTTTTGACCCTGACACGTGAATTATGCTCAAAACAACTGCTCTCCACTTCCAAATGGTGCGCAATGGCATAAATAACCCTATTTAAGCTCAGTTACACGTTTGCATTGAAAGTGACTGAGTTATTCACTTTTCCAGTTTTTATGCGTGCAAAATGCTTTTCAGAGCGAGAGAATCACTTTTTGACCCACAATGTGTTTTTGACCCTGACACGTGAATTATGCTCAAAACAACTGCTCTCCACTTCCAAATGGTGCGCAATGGCATAAATAACCCTATTTAAGCTCAGTTAAACGTTTGAATTGAAAGTGACTGAGTTATTCACTTTTCCAGTTTTTATGCTTGCAAAATGCTTTTCAGAGCGAGAAAAGCATGTTTTGACCCACAATGTGTTTTTGACCCTAACACGTGAATTATGCTCAAAGTTAATGCTCTCCACTTCCAAATGGTGCGCAATGGCATAAATAACCCTATTTAAGCTCAGTTACACGTTTGCATTGAAAGTGACTGAGTTATTCACTTTTCCAGCTTTTATGCGTGCAAAATCCTTTTCAGAGCGAGAGAATCATGTTTTGACCCACAATGTGTTTTTGACCCTGACACGTGAATTATGCTCAAAACAACTGCTCTCCACTTCCAAATGGTGCGCAATGGCATAAATAACCCTATTTAAGCTCAGTTACACGTTTGCATTGAAAGTGACTGAGTTATTCACTTTTCCAGTTTTTATGCGTGCAAAATGCTTTTCAGAGCGAGAGAATCATGTTTTGACCCACAATGTGTTTTTGACACTGACACGTGAATTATGCTCTAAACAACTGCTCTCCACTTCCAAATGGTGCGCAATGGCATAAATAACCCTATTTAAGCTCAGTTACACGTTTGCATTGAAAGTGACTGAGTTATTCACTTTTCCAGTTTTTATGCGTGCAAAATGCTTTTCAGAGCGAGAGAATCACTTTTTGACCAAAAAGGTGTTTTTGACCCTGACACGTGAATTGTGCTCAAAACAACTGCTCTTCACTTCCAAATGGTGCGCGATGGCATAAATAACCCTATTTAAGCTCAGTTACACGTTTGCATTGAAAGTGACTGAGTTATTCACTTTTCCAGTTTTTATGCGTGCAAAATGCTTTTCAGAGCGAGAGAATCACTTTTTGACCAAAAAGGTGTTTTTGACCCTGACACGTGAATTGTGCTCAAAACAACTGCTCTTCACTTCCAAATGGTGCGCGATGGCATAAATAACCCTATTTAAGCTCAGTTACACGTTTGAATTGAAAGTGACCGAGTTATTCACTTTTCCAGTTTTTATGCTTGCAAAATGCTTTTCAGAGCGAGAAAAGCATGTTTTGACCCACAATGTGTTTTTGACCCTGACACGTGAATTATGCTCAAAACAACTGCTCTCCACTTCCAAATGGTGCGCAATGGCATAAATAACCCTATTTAAGCTCAGTTAAACGTTTGAATTGAAAGTGACTGAGTTATTCACTTTTCCAGTTTTTATGCTTGCAAAATGCTTTTCAGAGAGAGAAAAGCATGTTTTGACCCACAATGTGTTTTTCACCCTAACACGTGAATTATGCTCAAAGTTAATGCTCTCCACTTCCAAATGGTGCGCAATGGCATAAATAACCCTATTTAAGCTCAGTTACACGTTTGCATTGAAAGTGACTGAGTTATTCACTTTTCCAGTTTTTATGCGTGCAAAATGCTTTTCAGAGCGAGAGAATCCTGTTTTGACCCACAATGTGTTTTTGACACTGACACGTGAATTATGCTCTAAACAACTGCTCTCCACTTCCAAATGGTGCGCAATGGCATAAATAACCCTATTTAAGCTCAGTTACACGTTTGCATTGAAAGTGACTGAGTTATTCACTTTTCCAGTTTTTATGCGTGCAAAATGCTTTTCAGAGCGAGAAAAGCATGTTTTGACCCACAATGTGTTTTTGACCCTGACACGTGAATTATGCTCAAAACAACTGCTCTCCACTTCCAAATGGTGCGCAATGGCATAAATAACCCTATTTAAGCTCAGTTACACGTTTGCATTGAAAGTGACTGAGTTATTCACTTTTCCAGTTTTTATGCGTGCAAAATGCTTTTCAGAGCGAGAGAATCACTTTTTGACCCACAATGTGTTTTTGACCCTGACACGTGAATTATGCTCAAAACAACTGCTCTTCACTTCCAAATGGTGCGCGATGGCATAAATAACCCTATTTAAGCTCAGTTAAACGTTTGAATTGAAAGTGACTGAGTTATTCACTTTTCCAGTTTTTATGCTTGCAAAATGCTTTTCAGAGCGAGAAAAGCATGTTTTGACCCACAATGTGTTTTTGACCCTAACACGTGAATTATGCTCAAAGTTAATGCTCTCCACTTCCAAATGGTGCGCAATGGCATAAATAACCCTATTTAAGCTCAGTTAAACGTTTGAATTGAAAGTGACTGAGTTATTCACTTTTCCAGTTTTTATGCTTGCAAAATGCTTTTCAGAGCGAGAAAAGCATGTTTTGACCCACAATGTGTTTTTGACCCTAACACGTGAATTATGCTCAAAGTTAATGCTCTCCACTTCCAAATGGTGCGCAATGGCATAAATAACCCTATTTAAGCTCAGTTACACGTTTGCATTGAAAGTGACTGAGTTATTCACTTTTCCAGTTTTTATGCGTGCAAAATGCTTTTCAGAGCGAGAGAATCACTTTTTGACCAAAAAGGTGTTTTTGACCCTGACACGTGAATTGTGCTCAAAACAACTGCTCTTCACTTCCAAATGGTGCGCGATGGCATAAATAACCCTATTTAAGCTCAGTTACACGTTTGAATCAGTTACACGTTTGAATTGAAAGTTATTCACTTTTCCAGTTTTTATGCGTGCAAAATGCTTTTCAGAGCGAGAAAAGCATGTTTTGACCCACAATGTGTTTTTGACCCTGACACGTGAATTATGCTCAAAACAACTGCTCTCCACTTCCAAATGGTGCGCAATGGCATAAATAACCCTATTTAAGCTCAGTTACACGTTTGCATTGAAAGTGACTGAGTTATTCACTTTTCCAGTTTTTATGCGTGCAAAATGCTTTTCAGAGCGAGAGAATCACTTTTTGACCCACAATGTGTTTTTGACCCTGACACGTGAATTATGCTCAAAACAACTGCTCTTCACTTCCAAATGGTGCGCGATGGCATAAATAACCCTATTTAAGCTCAGTTAAACGTTTGAATTGAAAGTGACTGAGTTATTCACTTTTCCAGTTTTTATGCTTGCAAAATGCTTTTCAGAGCGAGAAAAGCATATTTTGACCCACAATGTGTTTTTGACCCTGACACGTGAATTATGCTCAAAACAACTGCTCTCCACTTCCAAATGGTGCGCAATGGCATAAATAACCCTATTTAAGCTCAGTTAAACGTTTGAATTGAAAGTGACTGAGTTATTCACTTTTCCAGTTTTTATGCTTGCAAAATGCTTTTCAGAGCGAGAAAAGCATGTTTTGACCCACAATGTGTTTTTGACCCTAACACGTGAATTATGCTCAAAGTTAATGCTCTCAACTTCCAAATGGTGCGCAATGGCATAAATAACCCTATTTAAGCTCAGTTACACGTTTGCATTGAAAGTGACTGAGTTATTCACTTTTCCAGTTTTTATGCGTGCAAAATGCTTTTCAGAGCGAGAGAATCACTTTTTGACCAAAAAGGTGTTTTTGACCCTGACACGTGAATTGTGCTCAAAACAACTGCTCTTCACTTCCAAATGGTGCGCGATGGCATAAATAACCCTATTTAAGCTCAGTTACACGTTTGAATTGAAAGTGACTGAGTTATTCACTTTTCCAGTTTTTATGCTTGCAAAATGCTTTTCAGAGCGAGAAAAGCATGTTTTGACCCACAATGTGTTTTTGACCCTGACACGTGAATTATGCTCAAAACAACTGCTCTTCACTTCCAAATGGTGCGCGATGGCATAAATAACCCTATTTAAGCTCAGTTACACGTTTGAATTGAAAGTGACTGAGTTATTCACTTTTCCAGTTTTTATGCTTGCAAAATGCTTTTCAGAGCGAGAAAAGCATGTTTTGACCCACAATGTGTTTTTGACCCTGACACGTGAATTATGCTCAAAACAACTGCTCTCCACTTCCAAATGGTGCGCAATGGCATAAATAACCCTATTTAAGCTCAGTTACACGTTTGAATTGAAAGTGACTGAGTTATTCACTTTTCCAGTTTTTATGCTTGCAAAATGCTTTTCAGAGCGAGAAAAGCATGTTTTGACCCACAATGTGTTTTTGACCCTAACACGTGAATTATGCTCAAAGTTAATGCTCTCCACTTCCAAATGGTGCGCAATGGCATAAATAACCCTATTTAAGCTCAGTTACACGTTTGCATTGAAAGTGACTGAGTTATTCACTTTTCCAGTTTTTATGCGTGCAAAATGCTTTTCAGAGCGAGAGAATCATGTTTTGACCCACAATGTGTTTTTGACACTGACACGTGAATTATGCTCTAAACAACTGCTCTCCACTTCCAAATGGTGCGCAATGGCATAAATAACCCTATTTAAGCTCAGTTACACGTTTGCATTGAAAGTGACTGAGTTATTCACTTTTCCAGTTTTTATGCGTGCAAAATGCTTTTCAGAGCGAGAGAATCACTTTTTGACCAAAAAGGTGTTTTTGACCCTGACACGTGAATTGTGCTCAAAACAACTGCTCTTCACTTCCAAATGGTGCGCGATGGCATAAATAACCCTATTTAAGCTCAGTTACACGTTTGCATTGAAAGTGACTGAGTTATTCACTTTTCCAGTTTTTATGCGTGCAAAATGCTTTTCAGAGCGAGAGAATCACTTTTTGACCAAAAAGGTGTTTTTGACCCTGACACGTGAATTGTGCTCAAAACAACTGCTCTTCACTTCCAAATGGTGCGCGATGGCATAAATAACCCTATTTAAGCTCAGTTACACGTTTGCATTGAAAGTGACTGAGTTATTCACTTTTCCAGTTTTTATGCGTGCAAAATGCTTTTCAGAGCGAGAGAATCACTTTTTGACCCACAATGTGTTTTTGACCCTGACACGTGAATTATGCTCAAAACAACTGCTCTCCACTTCCAAATGGTGCGCAATGGCATAAATAACCCTATTTAAGCTCAGTTAAACGTTTGAATTGAAAGTGACTGAGTTATTCACTTTTCCAGTTTTTATGCTTGCAAAATGCTTTTCAGAGCGAGAAAAGCATGTTTTGACCCACAATGTGTTTTTGACCCTAACACGTGAATTATGCTCAAAGTTAATGCTCTCCACTTCCAAATGGTGCGCAATGGCATAAATAACCCTATTTAAGCTCAGTTACACGTTTGCATTGAAAGTGACTGAGTTATTCACTTTTCCAGTTTTTATGCGTGCAAAATCCTTTTCAGAGCGAGAGAATCATGTTTTGACCCACAATGTGTTTTTGACCCTGACACGTGAATTATGCTCAAAACAACTGCTCTCCACTTCCAAATGGTGCGCAATGGCATAAATAACCCTATTTAAGCTCAGTTACACGTTTGCATTGAAAGTGACTGAGTTATTCACTTTTCCAGTTTTTATGCGTGCAAAATGCTTTTCAGAGCGAGAGAATCACTTTTTGACCAAAAAGGTGTTTTTGACCCTGACACGTGAATTGTGCTCAAAACAACTGCTCTTCACTTCCAAATGGTGCGCGATGGCATAAATAACCCTATTTAAGCTCAGTTACACGTTTGAATTGAAAGTGACTGAGTTATTCACTTTTCCAGTTTTTATGCTTGCAAAATGCTTTTCAGAGCGAGAAAAGCATGTTTTGACCCACAATGTGTTTTTGACCCTAACACGTGAATTATGCTCAAAGTTAATGCTCTCCACTTCCAAATGGTGCGCAATGGCATAAATAACCCTATTTAAGCTCAGTTACACGTTTGCATTGAAAGTGACTGAGTTATTCACTTTTCCAGTTTTTATGCGTGCAAAATCCTTTTCAGAGCGAGAGAATCATGTTTTGACCCACAATGTGTTTTTGACCCTGACACGTGAATTATGCTCAAAACAACTGCTCTCCACTTCCAAATGGTGCGCAATGGCATAAATAACCCTATTTAAGCTCAGTTACACGTTTGAATTGAAAGTGACTGAGTTATTCACTTTTCCAGTTTTTATGCTTGCAAAATGCTTTTCAGAGCGAGAAAAGCATGTTTTGACCCACAATGTGTTTTTGACCCTAACACGTGAATTATGCTCAAAGTTAATGCTCTCCACTTCCAAATGGTGCGCAATGGCATAAATAACCCTATTTAAGCTCAGTTACACGTTTGCATTGAAAGTGACTGAGTTATTCACTTTTCCAGTTTTTATGCGTGCAAAATGCTTTTCAGAGCGAGAGAATCATGTTTTGACCCACAATGTGTTTTTGACACTGACACGTGAATTATGCTCTAAACAACTGCTCTCCACTTCCAAATGGTGCGCAATGGCATAAATAACCCTATTTAAGCTCAGTTACACGTTTGCATTGAAAGTGACTGAGTTATTCACTTTTCCAGTTTTTATGCGTGCAAAATGCTTTTCAGAGCGAGAGAATCACTTTTTGACCAAAAAGGTGTTTTTGACCCTGACACGTGAATTGTGCTCAAAACAACTGCTCTTCACTTCCACATGGTGCGCGATGGCATAAATAACCCTATTTAAGCTCAGTTACACGTTTGCATTGAAAGTGACTGAGTTATTCACTTTTCCAGTTTTTATGCGTGCAAAATGCTTTTCAGAGCGAGAGAATCACTTTTTGACCAAAAAGGTGTTTTTGACCCTGACACGTGAATTGTGCTCAAAACAACTGCTCTTCACTTCCAAATGGTGCGCGATGGCATAAATAACCCTATTTAAGCTCAGTTACACGTTTGAATTGAAAGTGACTGAGTTATTCACTTTTCCAGTTTTTATGCTTGCAAAATGCTTTTCAGAGCGAGAAAAGCATGTTTTGACCCACAATGTGTTTTTGACCCTGACACGTGAATTATGCTCAAAACAACTGCTCTCCACTTCCAAATGGTGCGCAATGGCATAAATAACCCTATTTAAGCTCAGTTACACGTTTGCATTGAAAGTGACTGAGTTATTCACTTTTCCTTTTTTTATGCGTGCAAAATGCTTTTCAGAGCGAGAGAATCACTTTTTGACCCACAATGTGTTTTTGACCCTGACACGTGAATTATGCTCAAAACAACTGCTCTCCACTTCCAAATGGTGCGCAATGGCATAAATAACCCTATTTAAGCTCAGTTAAACGTTTGAATTGAAAGTGACTGAGTTATTCACTTTTCCAGTTTTTATGCTTGCAAAATGCTTTTCAGAGCGAGAAAAGCATGTTTTGACCCACAATGTGTTTTTGACCCTGACACGTGAATTATGCTCAAAACAACTGCTCTCCACTTCCAAATGGTGCGCAATGGCATAAATAACCCTATTTAAGCTCAGTTACACGTTTGCATTGAAAGTGACTGAGTTATTCACTTTTCCAGTTTTTATGCGTGCAAAATGCTTTTCAGAGCGAGAGAATCACTTTTTGACCCACAATGTGTTTTTGACCCTGACACGTGAATTATGCTCAAAACAACTGCTCTCCACTTCCAAATGGTGCGCAATGGCATAAATAACCCTATTTAAGCTCAGTTAAACGTTTGAATTGAAAGTGACTGAGTTATTCACTTTTCCAGTTTTTATGCTTGCAAAATGCTTTTCAGAGCGAGAAAAGCATGTTTTGACCCACAATGTGTTTTTGACCCTAACACGTGAATTATGCTCAAAGTTAATGCTCTCCACTTCCAAATGGTGCGCAATGGCATAAATAACCCTATTTAAGCTCAGTTACACGTTTGCATTGAAAGTGACTGAGTTATTCACTTTTCCAGTTTTTATGCGTGCAAAATCCTTTTCAGAGCGAGAGAATCATGTTTTGACCCACAATGTGTTTTTGACCCTGACACGTGAATTATGCTCAAAACAACTGCTCTCCACTTCCAAATGGTGCGCAATGGCATAAATAACCCTATTTAAGCTCAGTTACACGTTTGCATTGAAAGTGACTGAGTTATTCACTTTTCCAGTTTTTATGCGTGCAAAATGCTTTTCAGAGCGAGAGAATCACTTTTTGACCAAAAAGGTGTTTTTGACCCTGACACGTGAATTGTGCTCAAAACAACTGCTCTTCACTTCCAAATGGTGCGCGATGGCATAAATAACCCTATTTAAGCTCAGTTACACGTTTGAATTGAAAGTGACTGAGTTATTCACTTTTCCAGTTTTTATGCTTGCAAAATGCTTTTCAGAGCGAGAAAAGCATGTTTTGACCCACAATGTGTTTTTGACCCTAACACGTGAATTATGCTCAAAGTTAATGCTCTCCACTTCCAAATGGTGCGCAATGGCATAAATAACCCTATTTAAGCTCAGTTACACGTTTGCATTGAAAGTGACTGAGTTATTCACTTTTCCAGTTTTTATGCGTGCAAAATCCTTTTCAGAGCGAGAGAATCATGTTTTGACCCACAATGTGTTTTTGACCCTGACACGTGAATTATGCTCAAAACAACTGCTCTCCACTTCCAAATGGTGCGCAATGGCATAAATAACCCTATTTAAGCTCAGTTACACGTTTGAATTGAAAGTGACTGAGTTATTCACTTTTCCAGTTTTTATGCTTGCAAAATGCTTTTCAGAGCGAGAAAAGCATGTTTTGACCCACAATGTGTTTTTGACCCTAACACGTGAATTATGCTCAAAGTTAATGCTCTCCACTTCCAAATGGTGCGCAATGGCATAAATAACCCTATTTAAGCTCAGTTACACGTTTGCATTGAAAGTGACTGAGTTATTCACTTTTCCAGTTTTTATGCGTGCAAAATGCTTTTCAGAGCGAGAGAATCATGTTTTGACCCACAATGTGTTTTTGACACTGACACGTGAATTATGCTCTAAACAACTGCTCTCCACTTCCAAATGGTGCGCAATGGCATAAATAACCCTATTTAAGCTCAGTTACACGTTTGCATTGAAAGTGACTGAGTTATTCACTTTTCCAGTTTTTATGCGTGCAAAATGCTTTTCAGAGCGAGAGAATCACTTTTTGACCAAAAAGGTGTTTTTGACCCTGACACGTGAATTGTGCTCAAAACAACTGCTCTTCACTTCCACATGGTGCGCGATGGCATAAATAACCCTATTTAAGCTCAGTTACACGTTTGCATTGAAAGTGACTGAGTTATTCACTTTTCCAGTTTTTATGCGTGCAAAATGCTTTTCAGAGCGAGAGAATCACTTTTTGACCAAAAAGGTGTTTTTGACCCTGACACGTGAATTGTGCTCAAAACAACTGCTCTTCACTTCCAAATGGTGCGCGATGGCATAAATAACCCTATTTAAGCTCAGTTACACGTTTGAATTGAAAGTGACTGAGTTATTCACTTTTCCAGTTTTTATGCTTGCAAAATGCTTTTCAGAGCGAGAAAAGCATGTTTTGACCCACAATGTGTTTTTGACCCTGACACGTGAATTATGCTCAAAACAACTGCTCTCCACTTCCAAATGGTGCGCAATGGCATAAATAACCCTATTTAAGCTCAGTTACACGTTTGCATTGAAAGTGACTGAGTTATTCACTTTTCCTTTTTTTATGCGTGCAAAATGCTTTTCAGAGCGAGAGAATCACTTTTTGACCCACAATGTGTTTTTGACCCTGACACGTGAATTATGCTCAAAACAACTGCTCTCCACTTCCAAATGGTGCGCAATGGCATAAATAACCCTATTTAAGCTCAGTTAAACGTTTGAATTGAAAGTGACTGAGTTATTCACTTTTCCAGTTTTTATGCTTGCAAAATGCTTTTCAGAGCGAGAAAAGCATGTTTTGACCCACAATGTGTTTTTGACCCTAACACGTGAATTATGCTCAAAGTTAATGCTCTCCACTTCCAAATGGTGCGCAATGGCATAAATAACCCTATTTAAGCTCAGTTACACGTTTGCATTGAAAGTGACTGAGTTATTCACTTTTCCAGTTTCTATGCGTGCAAAATGCTTTTCAGAGCGAGAGAATCACTTTTTGACCCACAATGTGTTTTTGACCCTGACACGTGAATTATGCTCAAAACAACTGCTCTCCACTTCCAAATGGTGCGCAATGGCATAAATAACCCTATTTAAGCTCAGTTAAACGTTTGAATTGAAAGTGACTGAGTTATTCACTTTTCCAGTTTTTATGCTTGCAAAATGCTTTTCAGAGCGAGAAAAGCATGTTTTGACCCACAATGTGTTTTTGACCCTAACACGTGAATTATGCTCAAAGTTAATGCTCTCCACTTCCAAATGGTGCGCAATGGCATAAATAACCCTATTTAAGCTCAGTTAAACGTTTGAATTGAAAGTGACTGAGTTATTCACTTTTCCAGTTTTTATGCTTGCAAAATGCTTTTCAGAGCGAGAAAAGCATGTTTTGACCCACAATGTGTTTTTGACCCTAACACGTGAAATATGCTCAAAGTTAATGCTCTCCACTTCCAAATGGTACGCAATGGCATAAATAACCCTATTTAAGCTCAGTTACACGTTTGCATTGAAAGTGACTGAGTTATTCACTTTTCCAGTTTTTATGCGTGCAAAATGCTTTTCAGAGCGAGAGAATCACTTTTTGACCAAAAAGGTGTTTTTGACCCTGACACGTGAATTGTGCTCAAAACAACTGCTCTTCACTTCCAAATGGTGCGCGATGGCATAAATAACCCTATTTAAGCTCAGTTACACGTTTGAATTGAAAGTGACTGAGTTATTCACTTTTCCAGTTTTTATGCTTGCAAAATGCTTTTCAGAGCGAGAAAAGCATGTTTTGACCCACAATGTGTTTTTGACCCTGACACGTGAATTATGCTCAAAACAACTGCTCTTCACTTCCAAATGGTGCGCGATGGCATAAATAACCCTATTTAAGCTCAGTTACACGTTTGAATTGAAAGTGACTGAGTTATTCACTTTTCCAGTTTTTATGCTTGCAAAATGCTTTTCAGAGCGAGAAAAGCATGTTTTGACCCACAATGTGTTTTTGACCCTGACACGTGAATTATGCTCAAAACAACTGCTCTCCACTTCCAAATGGTGCGCAATGGCATAAATAACCCTATTTAAGCTCAGTTACACGTTTGCATTGAAAGTGACTGAGTTATTCACTTTTCCAGTTTTTATGCGTGCAAAATGCTTTTCAGAGCGAGAGAATCACTTTTTGACCCACAATGTGTTTTTGACCCTGACACGTGAATTATGCTCAAAACAACTGCTCTCCACTTCCAAATGGTGCGCAATGGCATAAATAACCCTATTTAAGCTCAGTTAAACGTTTGAATTGAAAGTGACTGAGTTATTCACTTTTCCAGTTTTTATGCTTGCAAAATGCTTTTCAGAGCGAGAAAAGCATGTTTTGACCCACAATGTGTTTTTGACCCTAACACGTGAATTATGCTCAAAGTTAATGCTCTCCACTTCCAAATGGTGCGCAATGGCATAAATAACCCTATTTAAGCTCAGTTACACGTTTGCATTGAAAGTGACTGAGTTATTCACTTTTCCAGCTTTTATGCGTGCAAAATCCTTTTCAGAGCGAGAGAATCATGTTTTGACCCACAATGTGTTTTTGACCCTGACACGTGAATTATGCTCAAAACAACTGCTCTCCACTTCCAAATGGTGCGCAATGGCATAAATAACCCTATTTAAGCTCAGTTACACGTTTGAATTGAAAGTGACTGAGTTATTCACTTTTCCAGTTTTTATGCTTGCAAAATGCTTTTCAGAGCGAGAAAAGCATGTTTTGACCCACAATGTGTTTTTGACCCTAACACGTGAATTATGCTCAAAGTTAATGCTCTCCACTTCCAAATGGTGCGCAATGGCATAAATAACCCTATTTAAGCTCAGTTACACGTTTGCATTGAAAGTGACTGAGTTATTCACTTTTCCAGTTTTTATGCGTGCAAAATGCTTTTCAGAGCGAGAGAATCACTTTTTGACCAAAAAGGTGTTTTTGACCCTGACACGTGAATTGTGCTCAAAACAACTGCTCTTCACTTCCAAATGGTGCGCGATGGCATAAATAACCCTATTTAAGCTCAGTTACACGTTTGCATTGAAAGTGACTGAGTTATTCACTTTTCCAGTTTTTATGCGTGCAAAATGCTTTTCAGAGCGAGAGAATCACTTTTTGACCAAAAAGGTGTTTTTGACCCTGACACGTGAATTGTGCTCAAAACAACTGCTCTTCACTTCCAAATGGTGCGCGATGGCATAAATAACCCTATTTAAGCTCAGTTACACGTTTGAATTGAAAGTGACCGAGTTATTCACTTTTCCAGTTTTTATGCTTGCAAAATGCTTTTCAGAGCGAGAAAAGCATGTTTTGACCCACAATGTGTTTTTGACCCTGACACGTGAATTATGCTCAAAACAACTGCTCTCCACTTCCAAATGGTGCGCAATGGCATAAATAACCCTATTTAAGCTCAGTTAAACGTTTGAATTGAAAGTGACTGAGTTATTCACTTTTCCAGTTTTTATGCTTGCAAAATGCTTTTCAGAGAGAGAAAAGCATGTTTTGACCCACAATGTGTTTTTGACCCTAACACGTGAATTATGCTCAAAGTTAATGCTCTCCACTTCCAAATGGTGCGCAATGGCATAAATAACCCTATTTAAGCTCAGTTACACGTTTGCATTGAAAGTGACTGAGTTATTCACTTTTCCAGTTTTTATGCGTGCAAAATGCTTTTCAGAGCGAGAGAATCATGTTTTGACCCACAATGTGTTTTTGACACTGACACGTGAATTATGCTCTAAACAACTGCTCTCCACTTCCAAATGGTGCGCAATGGCATAAATAACCCTATTTAAGCTCAGTTACACGTTTGCATTGAAAGTGACTGAGTTATTCACTTTTCCAGTTTTTATGCGTGCAAAATGCTTTTCAGAGCGAGAAAAGCATGTTTTGACCCACAATGTGTTTTTGACCCTGACACGTGAATTATGCTCAAAACAACTGCTCTCCACTTCCAAATGGTGCGCAATGGCATAAATAACCCTATTTAAGCTCAGTTACACGTTTGCATTGAAAGTGACTGAGTTATTCACTTTTCCAGTTTTTATGCGTGCAAAATGCTTTTCAGAGCGAGAGAATCACTTTTTGACCCACAATGTGTTTTTGACCCTGACACGTGAATTATGCTCAAAACAACTGCTCTTCACTTCCAAATGGTGCGCGATGGCATAAATAACCCTATTTAAGCTCAGTTAAACGTTTGAATTGAAAGTGACTGAGTTATTCACTTTTCCAGTTTTTATGCTTGCAAAATGCTTTTCAGAGCGAGAAAAGCATGTTTTGACCCACAATGTGTTTTTGACCCTGACACGTGAATTATGCTCAAAACAACTGCTCTCCACTTCCAAATGGTGCGCAATGGCATAAATAACCCTATTTAAGCTCAGTTAAACGTTTGAATTGAAAGTGACTGAGTTATTCACTTTTCCAGTTTTTATGCTTGCAAAATGCTTTTCAGAGCGAGAAAAGCATGTTTTGACCCACAATGTGTTTTTGACCCTAACACGTGAATTATGCTCAAAGTTAATGCTCTCCACTTCCAAATGGTGCGCAATGGCATAAATAACCCTATTTAAGCTCAGTTACACGTTTGAATTGAAAGTGACTGAGTTATTCACTTTTCCAGTTTTTATGCTTGCAAAATGCTTTTCAGAGCGAGAAAAGCATGTTTTGACCCACAATGTGTTTTTGACCCTGACACGTGAATTATGCTCAAAACAACTGCTCTCCACTTCCAAATGGTGCGCAATGGCATAAATAACCCTATTTAAGCTCAGTTACACGTTTGCATTGAAAGTGACTGAGTTATTCACTTTTCCAGTTTTTATGCGTGCAAAATGCTTTTCAGAGCGAGAGAATCACTTTTTGACCCACAATGTGTTTTTGACCCTGACACGTGAATTATGCTCAAAACAACTGCTCTTCACTTCCAAATGGTGCGCGATGGCATAAATAACCCTATTTAAGCTCAGTTAAACGTTTGAATTGAAAGTGACTGAGTTATTCACTTTTCCAGTTTTTATGCTTGCAAAATGCTTTTCAGAGCGAGAAAAGCATATTTTGACCCACAATGTGTTTTTGACCCTGACACGTGAATTATGCTCAAAACAACTGCTCTCCACTTCCAAATGGTGCGCAATGGCATAAATAACCCTATTTAAGCTCAGTTAAACGTTTGAATTGAAAGTGACTGAGTTATTCACTTTTCCAGTTTTTATGCTTGCAAAATGCTTTTCAGAGCGAGAAAAGCATGTTTTGACCCACAATGTGTTTTTGACCCTAACACGTGAATTATGCTCAAAGTTAATGCTCTCCACTTCCAAATGGTGCGCAATGGCATAAATAACCCTATTTAAGCTCAGTTACACGTTTGCATTGAAAGTGACTGAGTTATTCACTTTTCCAGTTTTTATGCGTGCAAAATGCTTTTCAGAGCGAGAGAATCACTTTTTGACCAAAAAGGTGTTTTTGACCCTGACACGTGAATTGTGCTCAAAACAACTGCTCTTCACTTCCAAATGGTGCGCGATGGCATAAATAACCCTATTTAAGCTCAGTTACACGTTTGAATTGAAAGTGACTGAGTTATTCACTTTTCCAGTTTTTATGCTTGCAAAATGCTTTTCAGAGCGAGAAAAGCATGTTTTGACCCACAATGTGTTTTTGACCCTGACACGTGAATTATGCTCAAAACAACTGCTCTTCACTTCCAAATGGTGCGCGATGGCATAAATAACCCTATTTAAGCTCAGTTACACGTTTGAATTGAAAGTGACTGAGTTATTCACTTTTCCAGTTTTTATGCTTGCAAAATGCTTTTCAGAGTGAGAAAAGCATGTTTTGACCCACAATGTGTTTTTGACCCTGACACGTGAATTATGCTCAAAACAACTGCTCTCCACTTCCAAATGGTGCGCAATGGCATAAATAACCCTATTTAAGCTCAGTTACACGTTTGAATTGAAAGTGACTGAGTTATTCACTTTTCCAGTTTTTATGCTTGCAAAATGCTTTTCAGAGCGAGAAAAGCATGTTTTGACCCACAATGTGTTTTTGACCCTAACACGTGAATTATGCTCAAAGTTAATGCTCTCCACTTCCAAATGGTGCGCAATGGCATAAATAACCCTATTTAAGCTCAGTTACACGTTCGCATTGAAAGTGACTGAGTTATTCACTTTTCCAGTTTTTATGCGTGCAAAATGCTTTTCAGAGCGAGAGAATCATGTTTTGACCCACAATGTGTTTTTGACACTGACACGTGAATTATGCTCTAAACAACTGCTCTCCACTTCCAAATGGTGCGCAATGGCATAAATAACCCTATTTAAGCTCAGTTACACGTTTGCATTGAAAGTGACTGAGTTATTCACTTTTCCAGTTTTTATCCGTGCAAAATGCTTTTCAGAGCGAGAGAATCACTTTTTGACCAAAAAGGTGTTTTTGACCCTGACACGTGAATTGTGCTCAAAACAACTGCTCTTCACTTCCAAATGGTGCGCGATGGCATAAATAACCCTATTTAAGCTCAGTTACACGTTTGCATTGAAAGTGACTGAGTTATTCACTTTTCCAGTTTTTATGCGTGCAAAATGCTTTTCAGAGCGAGAGAATCACTTTTTGACCAAAAAGGTGTTTTTGACCCTGACACGTGAATTGTGCTCAAAACAACTGCTCTTCACTTCCAAATGGTGCGCGATGGCATAAATAACCCTATTTAAGCTCAGTTACACGTTTGAATTGAAAGTGACCGAGTTATTCACTTTTCCAGTTTTTATGCTTGCAAAATGCTTTTCAGAGCGAGAAAAGCATGTTTTGACCCACAATGTGTTTTTGACCCTGACACGTGAATTATGCTCAAAACAACTGCTCTCCACTTCCAAATGGTGCGCAATGGCATAAATAACCCTATTTTAGCTCAGTTACACGTTTGCATTGAAAGTGACTGAGTTATTCACTTTTCCAGTTTCTATGCGTGCAAAATGCTTTTCAGAGCGAGAGAATCACTTTTTGACCCACAATGTGTTTTTGACCCTGACACGTGAATTATGCTCAAAACAACTGCTCTCCACTTCCAAATGGTGCGCAATGGCATAAATAACCCTATTTAAGCTCAGTTAAACGTTTGAATTGAAAGTGACTGAGTTATTCACTTTTCCAGTTTTTATGCTTGCAAAATGCTTTTCAGAGCGAGAAAAGCATGTTTTGACCCACAATGTGTTTTTGACCCTGACACGTGAATTATGCTCAAAACAACTGCTCTCCACTTCCAAATGGTGCGCAATGGCATAAATAACCCTATTTAAGCTCAGTTAAACGTTTGAAGTGAAAGTGACTGAGTTATTCACTTTTCCAGTTTTTATGCGTGCAAAATGCTTTTCAGAGCGAGAGAATCACTTTTTGACCCACAATGTGTTTTTGACCCTGACACGTGAATTATGCTCAAAACAACTGCTCTTCACTTCCAAATGGTGCGCGATGGCATAAATAACCCTATTTAAGCTCAGTTAAACGTTTGAATTGAAAGTGACTGAGTTATTCACTTTTCCAGTTTTTATGCTTGCAAAATGCTTTTCAGAGCGAGAAAAGCATGTTTTGACCCACAATGTGTTTTTGACCCTGACACGTGAATTATGCTCAAAACAACTGCTCTCCACTTCCAAATGGTGCGCAATGGCATAAATAACCCTATTTAAGCTCAGTTAAACGTTTGAATTGAAAGTGACTGAGTTATTCACTTTTCCAGTTTTTATGCTTGCAAAATGCTTTTCAGAGCGAGAAAAGCATGTTTTGACCCACAATGTGTTTTTGACCCTAACACGTGAATTATGCTCAAAGTTAATGCTCTCCACTTCCAAATGGTGCGCAATGGCATAAATAACCCTATTTAAGCTCAGTTACACGTTTGAATTGAAAGTGACTGAGTTATTCACTTTTCCAGTTTTTATGCTTGCAAAATGCTTTTCAGAGCGAGAAAAGCATGTTTTGACCCACAATGTGTTTTTGACCCTGACACGTGAATTATGCTCAAAACAACTGCTCTCCACTTCCAAATGGTGCGCAATGGCATAAATAACCCTATTTAAGCTCAGTTACACGTTTGCATTGAAAGTGACTGAGTTATTCACTTTTCCAGTTTTTATGCGTGCAAAATGCTTTTCAGAGCGAGAGAATCACTTTTTGACCCACAATGTGTTTTTGACCCTGACACGTGAATTATGCTCAAAACAACTGCTCTTCACTTCCAAATGGTGCGCGATGGCATAAATAACCCTATTTAAGCTCAGTTAAACGTTTGAATTGAAAGTGACTGAGTTATTCACTTTTCCAGTTTTTATGCTTGCAAAATGCTTTTCAGAGCGAGAAAAGCATATTTTGACCCACAATGTGTTTTTGACCCTGACACGTGAATTATGCTCAAAACAACTGCTCTCCACTTCCAAATGGTGCGCAATGGCATAAATAACCCTATTTAAGCTCAGTTAAACGTTTGAATTGAAAGTGACTGAGTTATTCACTTTTCCAGTTTTTATGCTTGCAAAATGCTTTTCAGAGCGAGAGAATCACTTTTTGACCCACAATGTGTTTTTGACCCTGACACGTGAATTATGCTCAAAACAACTGCTCTCCACTTCCAAATGGTGCGCAATGGCATAAATAACCCTATTTAAGCTCAGTTAAACGTTTGAATTGAAAGTGACTGAGTTATTCACTTTTCCAGTTTTTATGCGTGCAAAATCCTTTTCAGAGCGAGAGAATCATGTTTTGACCCACAATGTGTTTTTGACCCTGACACGTGAATTATGCTCAAAACAACTGCTCTCCACTTCCAAATGGTGCGCAATGGCATAAATAACCCTATTTAAGCTCAGTTACACGTTTGCATTGAAAGTGACTGAGTTATTCACTTTTCCAGTTTTTATGCGTGCAAAATGCTTTTCAGAGCGAGAGAATCACTTTTTGACCAAAAAGGTGTTTTTGACCCTGACACGTGAATTGTGCTCAAAACAACTGCTCTTCACTTCCAAATGGTGCGCGATGGCATAAATAACCCTATTTAAGCTCAGTTACACGTTTGAATTGAAAGTGACTGAGTTATTCACTTTTCCAGTTTTTATGCTTGCAAAATGCTTTTCAGAGCGAGAAAAGCATGTTTTGACCCACAATGTGTTTTTGACCCTGACACGTGAATTATGCTCAAAACAACTGCTCTCCACTTCCAAATGGTGCGCAATGGCATAAATAACCCTATTTAAGCTCAGTTAAACGTTTGAATTGAAAGTGACTGAGTTATTCACTTTTCCAGTTTTTATGCTTGCAAAATGCTTTTCAGAGCGAGAAAAGCATGTTTTGACCCACAATGTGTTTTTGACCCTAACACGTGAATTATGCTCAAAGTTAATGCTCTCCACTTCCAAATGGTGCGCAATGGCATAAATAACCCTATTTAAGCTCAGTTACACGTTTGCATTGAAAGTGACTGAGTTATTCACTTTTCCAGTTTCTATGCGTGCAAAATGCTTTTCAGAGCGAGAGAATCACTTTTTGACCCACAATGTGTTTTTGACCCTGACACGTGAATTATGCTCAAAACAACTGCTCTCCACTTCCAAATGGTGCGCAATGGCATAAATAACCCTATTTAAGCTCAGTTAAACGTTTGAATTGAAAGTGACTGAGTTATTCACTTTTCCAGTTTTTATGCTTGCAAAATGCTTTTCAGAGCGAGAAAAGCATGTTTTGACCCACAATGTGTTTTTGACCCTGACACGTGAATTATGCTCAAAACAACTGCTCTCCACTTCCAAATGGTGCGCAATGGCATAAATAACCCTATTTAAGCTCAGTTACACGTTTGCATTGAAAGTGACTGAGTTATTCACTTTTCCAGTTTTTATGCGTGCAAAATGCTTTTCAGAGCGAGAGAATCACTTTTTGACCCACAATGTGTTTTTGACCCTGACACGTGAATTATGCTCAAAACAACTGCTCTCCACTTCCAAATGGTGCGCAATGGCATAAATAACCCTATTTAAGCTCAGTTAAACGTTTGAATTGAAAGTGACTGAGTTATTCACTTTTCCAGTTTTTATGCTTGCAAAATGCTTTTCAGAGCGAGAAAAGAATGTTTTGACCCACAATGTGTTTTTGACCCTAACACGTGAATTATGCTCAAAGTTAATGCTCTCCACTTCCAAATGGTGCGCAATGGCATAAATAACCCTATTTAAGCTCAGTTACACGTTTGCATTGAAAGTGACTGAGTTATTCACTTTTCCAGTTTTTATGCGTGCAAAATCCTTTTCAGAGCGAGAGAATCATGTTTTGACCCACAATGTGTTTTTGACCCTGACACGTGAATTATGCTCAAAACAACTGCTCTCCACTTCCAAATGGTGCGCAATGGCATAAATAACCCTATTTAAGCTCAGTTACACGTTTGCATTGAAAGTGACTGAGTTATTCACTTTTCCAGTTTTTATGCGTGCAAAATGCTTTTCAGAGCGAGAGAATCACTTTTTGACCAAAAAGGTGTTTTTGACCCTGACACGTGAATTGTGCTCAAAACAACTGCTCTTCACTTCCAAATGGTGCGCGATGGCATAAATAACCCTATTTAAGCTCAGTTACACGTTTGAATTGAAAGTGACTGAGTTATTCACTTTTCCAGTTTTTATGCTTGCAAAATGCTTTTCAGAGCGAGAAAAGCATGTTTTGACCCACAATGTGTTTTTGACCCTAACACGTGAATTATGCTCAAAGTTAATGCTCTCCACTTCCAAATGGTGCGCAATGGCATAAATAACCCTATTTAAGCTCAGTTACACGTTTGCATTGAAAGTGACTGAGTTATTCACTTTTCCAGTTTCTATGCGTGCAAAATGCTTTTCAGAGCGAGAGAATCACTTTTTGACCCACAATGTGTTTTTGACCCTGACACGTGAATTGTGCTCAAAACAACTGCTCTTCACTTCCAAATGGTGCGCGATGGCATAAATAACCCTATTTAAGCTCAGTTACACGTTTGAATTGAAAGTGACCGAGTTATTCACTTTTCCAGTTTTTATGCTTGCAAAATGCTTTTCAGAGCGAGAAAAGCATGTTTTGACCCACAATGTGTTTTTGACCCTGACACGTGAATTATGCTCAAAACAACTGCTCTCCACTTCCAAATGGTGCGCAATGGCATAAATAACCCTATTTTAGCTCAGTTACACGTTTGCATTGAAAGTGACTGAGTTATTCACTTTTCCAGTTTCTATGCGTGCAAAATGCTTTTCAGAGCGAGAGAATCACTTTTTGACCCACAATGTGTTTTTGACCCTGACACGTGAATTATGCTCAAAACAACTGCTCTCCACTTCCAAATGGTGCGCAATGGCATAAATAACCCTATTTAAGCTCAGTTAAACGTTTGAATTGAAAGTGACTGAGTTATTCACTTTTCCAGTTTTTATGCTTGCAAAATGCTTTTCAGAGCGAGAAAAGCATGTTTTGACCCACAATGTGTTTTTGACCCTAACACGTGAATTATGCTCAAAGTTAATGCTCTCCACTTCCAAATGGTGCGCAATGGCATAAATAACCCTATTTAAGCTCAGTTACACGTTTGCATTGAAAGTGACTGAGTTATTCACTTTTCCAGTTTTTATGCGTGCAAAATCCTTTTCAGAGCGAGAGAATCATGTTTTGACCCACAATGTGTTTTTGACCCTGACACGTGAATTATGCTCAAAACAACTGCTCTCCACTTCCAAATGGTGCGCAATGGCATAAATAACCCTATTTAAGCTCAGTTACACGTTTGCATTGAAAGTGACTGAGTTATTCACTTTTCCAGTTTTTATGCGTGCAAAATGCTTTTCAGAGCGAGAGAATCACTTTTTGACCAAAAAGGTGTTTTTGACCCTGACACGTGAATTGTGCTCAAAACAACTGCTCTTCACTTCCAAATGGTGCGCGATGGCATAAATAACCCTATTTAAGCTCAGTTACACGTTTGAATTGAAAGTGACTGAGTTATTCACTTTTCCAGTTTTTATGCTTGCAAAATGCTTTTCAGAGCGAGAAAAGCATGTTTTGACCCACAATGTGTTTTTGACCCTAACACGTGAATTATGCTCAAAGTTAATGCTCTCCACTTCCAAATGGTGCGCAATGGCATAAATAACCCTATTTAAGCTCAGTTACACGTTTGCATTGAAAGTGACTGAGTTATTCACTTTTCCAGTTTCTATGCGTGCAAAATGCTTTTCAGAGCGAGAGAATCACTTTTTGACCCACAATGTGTTTTTGACCCTGACACGTGAATTGTGCTCAAAACAACTGCTCTTCACTTCCAAATGGTGCGCGATGGCATAAATAACCCTATTTAAGCTCAGTTACACGTTTGAATTGAAAGTGACCGAGTTATTCACTTTTCCAGTTTTTATGCTTGCAAAATGCTTTTCAGAGCGAGAAAAGCATGTTTTGACCCACAATGTGTTTTTGACCCTGACACGTGAATTATGCTCAAAACAACTGCTCTCCACTTCCAAATGGTGCGCAATGGCATAAATAACCCTATTTTAGCTCAGTTACACGTTTGCATTGAAAGTGACTGAGTTATTCACTTTTCCAGTTTCTATGCGTGCAAAATGCTTTTCAGAGCGAGAGAATCACTTTTTGACCCACAATGTGTTTTTGACCCTGACACGTGAATTATGCTCAAAACAACTGCTCTCCACTTCCAAATGGTGCGCAATGGCATAAATAACCCTATGTAAGCTCAGTTAAACGTTTGAATTGAAAGTGACTGAGTTATTCACTTTTCCAGTTTTTATGCTTGCAAAATGCTTTTCAGAGCGAGAAAAGCATGTTTTGACCCACAATGTGTTTTTGACCCTGACACGTGAATTATGCTCAAAACAACTGCTCTCCACTTCCAAATGGTGCGCAATGGCATAAATAACCCTATTTAAGCTCAGTTAAACGTTTGAAGTGAAAGTGACTGAGTTATTCACTTTTCCAGTTTTTATGCGTGCAAAATGCTTTTCAGAGCGAGAGAATCACTTTTTGACCAAAAAGGTGTTTTTGACCCTGACACGTGAATTGTGCTCAAAACAACTGCTCTCCACTTCCAAATGGTGCGCAATGGCATAAATAACCCTATTTAAGCTCAGTTAAACGTTTGAATTGAAAGTGACTGAGTTATTCACTTTTCCAGTTTTTATGCTTGCAAAATGCTTTTCAGAGCGAGAAAAGCATGTTTTGACCCACAATGTGTTTTTGACCCTGACACGTGAATTATGCTCAAAACAACTGCTCTCCACTTCCAAATGGTGCGCAATGGCATAAATAACCCTATTTAAGCTCAGTTAAACGTTTGAATTGAAAGTGACTGAGTTATTCACTTTTCCAGTTTTTATGCTTGCAAAATGCTTTTCAGAGCGAGAAAAGCATGTTTTGACCCACAATGTGTTTTTGACCCTAACACGTGAATTATGCTCAAAGTTAATGCTCTCCACTTCCAAATGGTGCGCAATGGCATAAATAACCCTATTTAAGCTCAGTTACACGTTTGCATTGAAAGTGACTGAGTTATTCACTTTTCCAGTTTCTATGCGTGCAAAATGCTTTTCAGAGCGAGAGAATCACTTTTTGACCCACAATGTGTTTTTGACCCTGACACGTGAATTATGCTCAAAACAACTGCTCTCCACTTCCAAATGGTGCGCAATGGCATAAATAACCCTATTTAAGCTCAGTTAAACGTTTGAATTGAAAGTGACTGAGTTATTCACTTTTCCAGTTTTTATGCTTGCAAAATGCTTTTCAGAGCGAGAAAAGCATGTTTTGACCCACAATGTGTTTTTGACCCTGACACGTGAATTATGCTCAAAACAACTGCTCTCCACTTCCAAATGGTGCGCAATGGCATAAATAACCCTATTTAAGCTCAGTTACACGTTTGCATTGAAAGTGACTGAGTTATTCACTTTTCCAGTTTTTATGCGTGCAAAATGCTTTTCAGAGCGAGAGAATCACTTTTTGACCCACAATGTGTTTTTGACCCTGACACGTGAATTATGCTCAAAACAACTGCTCTCCACTTCCAAATGGTGCGCAATGGCATAAATAACCCTATTTAAGCTCAGTTAAACGTTTGAATTGAAAGTGACTGAGTTATTCACTTTTCCAGTTTTTATGCTTGCAAAATGCTTTTCAGAGCGAGAAAAGCATGTTTTGACCCACAATGTGTTTTTGACCCTAACACGTGAATTATGCTCAAAGTTAATGCTCTCCACTTCCAAATGGTGCGCAATGGCATAAATAACCCTATTTAAGCTCAGTTACACGTTTGCATTGAAAGTGACTGAGTTATTCACTTTTCCAGTTTTTATGCGTGCAAAATCCTTTTCAGAGCGAGAGAATCATGTTTTGACCCACAATGTGTTTTTGACCCTGACACGTGAATTATGCTCAAAACAACTGCTCTCCACTTCCAAATGGTGCGCAATGGCATAAATAACCCTATTTAAGCTCAGTTACACGTTTGCATTGAAAGTGACTGAGTTATTCACTTTTCCAGTTTTTATGCGTGCAAAATGCTTTTCAGAGCGAGAGAATCACTTTTTGACCCACAATGTGTTTTTGACCCTGACACGTGAATTATGCTCAAAACAACTGCTCTCCACTTCCAAATGGTGCGCAATGGCATAAATAACCCTATTTAAGCTCAGTTAAACGTTTGAATTGAAAGTGACTGAGTTATTCACTTTTCCAGTTTTTATGCTTGCAAAATGCTTTTCAGAGCGAGAAAAGCATGTTTTGACCCACAATGTGTTTTTGACCCTAACACGTGAATTATGCTCAAAGTTAATGCTCTCCACTTCCAAATGGTGCGCAATGGCATAAATAACCCTATTTAAGCTCAGTTACACGTTTGCATTGAAAGTGACTGAGTTATTCACTTTTCCAGTTTTTATGCGTGCAAAATCCTTTTCAGAGCGAGAGAATCATGTTTTGACCCACAATGTGTTTTTGACCCTGACACGTGAATTATGCTCAAAACAACTGCTCTCCACTTCCAAATGGTGCGCAATGGCATAAATAACCCTATTTAAGCTCAGTTACACGTTTGAATTGAAAGTGACTGAGTTATTCACTTTTCCAGTTTTTATGCTTGCAAAATGCTTTTCAGAGCGAGAAAAGCATGTTTTGACCCACAATGTGTTTTTGACCCTAACACGTGAATTATGCTCAAAGTTAATGCTCTCCACTTCCAAATGGTGCGCAATGGCATAAATAACCCTATTTAAGCTCAGTTACACGTTTGCATTGAAAGTGACTGAGTAATTCACTTTACCAATTTTTATGCGTGCAAAATGCTTTTCAGAGCGAGAGAATCATGTTTTGACCCACAATGTGTTTTTGACACTGACACGTGAATTATGCTCTAAACAACTGCTCTCCACTTCCAAATGGTGCGCAATGGCATAAATAACCCTATTTAAGCTCAGTTACACGTTTGCATTGAAAGTGACTGAGTTATTCACTTTTCCAGTTTTTATGCGTGCAAAATGCTTTTCAGAGCGAGAGAATCACTTTTTGACCAAAAAGGTGTTTTTGACCCTGACACGTGAATTGTGCTCAAAACAACTGCTCTTCACTTCCAAATGGTGCGCGATGGCATAAATAACCCTATTTAAGCTCAGTTACACGTTTGCATTGAAAGTGACTGAGTTATTCACTTTTCCAGTTTTTATGCGTGCAAAATGCTTTTCAGAGCGAGAGAATCACTTTTTGACCAAAAAGGTGTTTTTGACCCTGACACGTGAATTGTGCTCAAAACAACTGCTCTTCACTTCCAAATGGTGCGCGATGGCATAAATAACCCTATTTAAGCTCAGTTACACGTTTGAATTGAAAGTGACTGAGTTATTCACTTTTCCAGTTTTTATGCTTGCAAAATGCTTTTCAGAGCGAGAAAAGCATGTTTTGACCCACAATGTGTTTTTGACCCTGACACGTGAATTATGCTCAAAACAACTGCTCTCCACTTCCAAATGGTGCGCAATGGCATAAATAACCCTATTTAAGCTCAGTTACACGTTTGCATTGAAAGTGACTGAGTTATTCACTTTTCCTTTTTTTATGCGTGCAAAATGCTTTTCAGAGCGAGAGAATCACTTTTTGACCCACAATGTGTTTTTGACCCTGACACGTGAATTATGCTCAAAACAACTGCTCTCCACTTCCAAATGGTGCGCAATGGCATAAATAACCCTATTTAAGCTCAGTTAAACGTTTGAATTGAAAGTGACTGAGTTATTCACTTTTCCAGTTTTTATGCTTGCAAAATGCTTTTCAGAGCGAGAAAAGCATGTTTTGACCCACAATGTGTTTTTGACCCTAACACGTGAATTATGCTCAAAGTTAATGCTCTCCACTTCCAAATGGTGCGCAATGGCATAAATAACCCTATTTATGCTCAGTTACACGTTTGCATTGAAAGTGACTGAGTTATTCACTTTTCCAGTTTCTATGCGTGCAAAATGCTTTTCAGAGCGAGAGAATCACTTTTTGACCCACAATGTGTTTTTGACCCTGACACGTGAATTATGCTCAAAACAACTGCTCTCCACTTCCAAATGGTGCGCAATGGCATAAATAACCCTATTTAAGCTCAGTTAAACGTTTGAATTGAAAGTGACTGAGTTATTCACTTTTCCAGTTTTTATGCTTGCAAAATGCTTTTCAGAGCGAGAAAAGCATGTTTTGACCCACAATGTGTTTTTGACCCTGACACGTGAATTATGCTCAAAACAACTGCTCTCCACTTCCAAATGGTGCGCAATGGCATAAATAACCCTATTTAAGCTCAGTTACACGTTTGCATTGAAAGTGACTGAGTTATTCACTTTTCCAGTTTTTATGCGTGCAAAATGCTTTTCAGAGCGAGAGAATCACTTTTTGACCCACAATGTGTTTTTGACCCTGACACGTGAATTATGCTCAAAACAACTGCTCTCCACTTCCAAATGGTGCGCAATGGCATAAATAACCCTATTTAAGCTCAGTTAAACGTTTGAATTGAAAGTGACTGAGTTATTCACTTTTCCAGTTTTTATGCTTGCAAAATGCTTTTCAGAGCGAGAAAAGCATGTTTTGACCCACAATGTGTTTTTGACCCTAACACGTGAATTATGCTCAAAGTTAATGCTCTCCACTTCCAAATGGTGCGCAATGGCATAAATAACCCTATTTAAGCTCAGTTACACGTTTGCATTGAAAGTGACTGAGTTATTCACTTTTCCAGTTTTTATGCGTGCAAAATCCTTTTCAGAGCGAGAGAATCATGTTTTGACCCACAATGTGTTTTTGACCCTGACACGTGAATTATGCTCAAAACAACTGCTCTCCACTTCCAAATGGTGCGCAATGGCATAAATAACCCTATTTAAGCTCAGTTACACGTTTGCATTGAAAGTGACTGAGTTATTCACTTTTCCAGTTTTTATGCGTGCAAAATGCTTTTCAGAGCGAGAGAATCACTTTTTGACCCACAATGTGTTTTTGACCCTGACACGTGAATTATGCTCAAAACAACTGCTCTCCACTTCCAAATGGTGCGCAATGGCATAAATAACCCTATTTAAGCTCAGTTAAACGTTTGAATTGAAAGTGACTGAGTTATTCACTTTTCCAGTTTTTATGCTTGCAAAATGCTTTTCAGAGCGAGAAAAGCATGTTTTGACCCACAATGTGTTTTTGACCCTAACACGTGAATTATGCTCAAAGTTAATGCTCTCCACTTCCAAATGGTGCGCAATGGCATAAATAACCCTATTTAAGCTCAGTTACACGTTTGCATTGAAAGTGACTGAGTTATTCACTTTTCCAGTTTTTATGCGTGCAAAATCCTTTTCAGAGCGAGAGAATCATGTTTTGACCCACAATGTGTTTTTGACCCTGACACGTGAATTATGCTCAAAACAACTGCTCTCCACTTCCAAATGGTGCGCAATGGCATAAATAACCCTATTTAAGCTCAGTTACACGTTTGAATTGAAAGTGACTGAGTTATTCACTTTTCCAGTTTTTATGCTTGCAAAATGCTTTTCAGAGCGAGAAAAGCATGTTTTGACCCACAATGTGTTTTTGACCCTAACACGTGAATTATGCTCAAAGTTAATGCTCTCCACTTCCAAATGGTGCGGAATGGCATAAATAACCCTATTTAAGCTCAGTTACACGTTTGCATTGAAAGTGACTGAGTAATTCACTTTACCAATTTTTATGCGTGCAAAATGCTTTTCAGAGCGAGAGAATCATGTTTTGACCCACAATGTGTTTTTGACACTGACACGTGAATTATGCTCTAAACAACTGCTCTCCACTTCCAAATGGTGCGCAATGGCATAAATAACCCTATTTAAGCTCAGTTACACGTTTGCATTGAAAGTGACTGAGTTATTCACTTTTCCAGTTTTTATGCGTGCAAAATGCTTTTCAGAGCGAGAGAATCACTTTTTGACCAAAAAGGTGTTTTTGACCCTGACACGTGAATTGTGCTCAAAACAACTGCTCTTCACTTCCAAATGGTGCGCGATGGCATAAATAACCCTATTTAAGCTCAGTTACACGTTTGCATTGAAAGTGACTGAGTTATTCACTTTTCCAGTTTTTATGCGTGCAAAATGCTTTTCAGAGCGAGAGAATCACTTTTTGACCAAAAAGGTGTTTTTGACCCTGACACGTGAATTGTGCTCAAAACAACTGCTCTTCACTTCCAAATGGTGCGCAATGGCATAAATAACCCTATTTAAGCTCAGTTAAACGTTTGAATTGAAAGTGACTGAGTTATTCACTTTTCCAGTTTTTATGCTTGCAAAATGCTTTTCAGAGCGAGAAAAGCATGTTTTGACCCAAAATGTGTTTTTGACCCTGACACGTGAATTATGCTCAAAACAACTGCTCTCCACTTCCAAATGGTGCGCAATGGCATAAATAACCCTATTTAAGCTCAGTTAAACGTTTGAATTGAAAGTGACTGAGTTATTCACTTTTCCAGTTTTTATGCTTGCAAAATGCTTTTCAGAGCGAGAAAAGCATGTTTTGACCCACAATGTGTTTTTGACCCTGACACGTGAATTATGCTCAAAACAACTGCTCTCCACTTCCAAATGGTGCGCAATGGCATAAATAACCCTATTTAAGCTCAGTTACACGTTTGCATTGAAAGTGACTGAGTTATTCACTTTTCCAGTTTTTATGCGTGCAAAATGCTTTTCAGAGCGAGAGAATCACTTTTTGACCCACAATGTGTTTTTGACCCTGACACGTGAATTATGCTCAAAACAACTGCTCTCCACTTCCAAATGGTGCGCAATGGCATAAATAACCCTATTTAAGCTCAGTTAAACGTTTGAATTGAAAGTGACTGAGTTATTCACTTTTCCAGTTTTTATGCTTGCAAAATGCTTTTCAGAGCGAGAAAAGCATGTTTTGACCCACAATGTGTTTTTGACCCTAACACGTGAATTATGCTCAAAGTTAATGCTCTCCACTTCCAAATGGTGCGCAATGGCATAAATAACCCTATTTAAGCTCAGTTACACGTTTGCATTGAAAGTGACTGAGTTATTCACTTTTCCAGTTTTTATGCGTGCAAAATCCTTTTCAGAGCGAGAGAATCATGTTTTGACCCACAATGTGTTTTTGACCCTGACACGTGAATTATGCTCAAAACAACTGCTCTCCACTTCCAAATGGTGCGCAATGGCATAAATAACCCTATTTAAGCTCAGTTACACGTTTGAATTGAAAGTGACTGAGTTATTCACTTTTCCAGTTTTTATGCTTGCAAAATGCTTTTCAGAGCGAGAAAAGCATGTTTTGACCCACAATGTGTTTTTGACCCTAACACGTGAATTATGCTCAAAGTTAATGCTCTCCACTTCCAAATGGTGCGCAATGGCATAAATAACCCTATTTAAGCTCAGTTACACGTTTGCATTGAAAGTGACTGAGTAATTCACTTTACCAATTTTTATGCGTGCAAAATGCTTTTCAGAGCGAGAGAATCATGTTTTGACCCACAATGTGTTTTTGACACTGACACGTGAATTATGCTCTAAACAACTGCTCTCCACTTCCAAATGGTGCGCAATGGCATAAATAACCCTATTTAAGCTCAGTTACACGTTTGCATTGAAAGTGACTGAGTTATTCACTTTTCCAGTTTTTATGCGTGCAAAATGCTTTTCAGAGCGAGAGAATCACTTTTTGACCAAAAAGGTGTTTTTGACCCTGACACGTGAATTGTGCTCAAAACAACTGCTCTTCACTTCCAAATGGTGCGCGATGGCATAAATAACCCTATTTAAGCTCAGTTACACGTTTGCATTGAAAGTGACTGAGTTATTCACTTTTCCAGTTTTTATGCGTGCAAAATGCTTTTCAGAGCGAGAGAATCACTTTTTGACCAAAAAGGTGTTTTTGACCCTGACACGTGAATTGTGCTCAAAACAACTGCTCTTCACTTCCAAATGGTGCGCAATGGCATAAATAACCCTATTTAAGCTCAGTTAAACGTTTGAATTGAAAGTGACTGAGTTATTCACTTTTCCAGTTTTTATGCTTGCAAAATGCTTTTCAGAGCGAGAAAAGCATGTTTTGACCCAAAATGTGTTTTTGACCCTGACACGTGAATTATGCTCAAAACAACTGCTCTCCACTTCCAAATGGTGCGCAATGGCATAAATAACCCTATTTAAGCTCAGTTAAACGTTTGAATTGAAAGTGACTGAGTTATTCACTTTTCCAGTTTTTATGCTTGCAAAATGCTTTTCAGAGCGAGAAAAGCATGTTTTGACCCACAATGTGTTTTTGACCCTGACACGTGAATTATGCTCAAAACAACTGCTCTCCACTTCCAAATGGTGCGCAATGGCATAAATAACCCTATTTAAGCTCAGTTACACGTTTGCATTGAAAGTGACTGAGTTATTCACTTTTCCAGTTTTTATGCGTGCAAAATGCTTTTCAGAGCGAGAGAATCACTTTTTGACCCACAATGTGTTTTTGACCCTGACACGTGAATTATGCTCAAAACAACTGCTCTCCACTTCCAAATGGTGCGCAATGGCATAAATAACCCTATTTAAGCTCAGTTAAACGTTTGAATTGAAAGTGACTGAGTTATTCACTTTTCCAGTTTTTATGCTTGCAAAATGCTTTTCAGAGCGAGAAAAGCATGTTTTGACCCACAATGTGTTTTTGACCCTAACACGTGAATTATGCTCAAAGTTAATGCTCTCCACTTCCAAATGGTGCGCAATGGCATAAATAACCCTATTTAAGCTCAGTTACACGTTTGCATTGAAAGTGACTGAGTTATTCACTTTTCCAGTTTTTATGCGTGCAAAATCCTTTTCAGAGCGAGAGAATCATGTTTTGACCCACAATGTGTTTTTGACCCTGACACGTGAATTATGCTCAAAACAACTGCTCTCCACTTCCAAATGGTGCGCAATGGCATAAATAACCCTATTTAAGCTCAGTTACACGTTTGCATTGAAAGTGACTGAGTTATTCACTTTTCCAGTTTTTATGCGTGCAAAATGCTTTTCAGAGCGAGAGAATCACTTTTTGACCAAAAAGGTGTTTTTGACCCTGACACGTGAATTGTGCTCAAAACAACTGCTCTTCACTTCCAAATGGTGCGCGATGGCATAAATAACCCTATTTAAGCTCAGTTACACGTTTGAATTGAAAGTGACTGAGTTATTCACTTTTCCAGTTTTTATGCTTGCAAAATGCTTTTCAGAGCGAGAAAAGCATGTTTTGACCCACAATGTGTTTTTGACCCTAACACGTGAATTATGCTCAAAGTTAATGCTCTCCACTTCCAAATGGTGCGCAATGGCATAAATAACCCTATTTAAGCTCAGTTACACGTTTGCATTGAAAGTGACTGAGTTATTCACTTTTCCAGTTTCTATGCGTGCAAAATGCTTTTCAGAGCGAGAGAATCACTTTTTGACCCACAATGTGTTTTTGACCCTGACACGTGAATTATGCTCAAAACAACTGCTCTCCACTTCCAAATGGTGCGCAATGGCATAAATAACCCTATTTAAGCTCAGTTAAACGTTTGAATTGAAAGTGACTGAGTTATTCACTTTTCCAGTTTTTATGCTTGCAAAATGCTTTTCAGAGCGAGAAAAGCATGTTTTGACCCACAATGTGTTTTTGACCCTGACACGTGAATTATGCTCAAAACAACTGCTCTCCACTTCCAAATGGTGCGCAATGGCATAAATAACCCTATTTAAGCTCAGTTACACGTTTGCATTGAAAGTGACTGAGTTATTCACTTTTCCAGTTTTTATGCGTGCAAAATGCTTTTCAGAGCGAGAGAATCACTTTTTGACCCACAATGTGTTTTTGACCCTGACACGTGAATTATGCTCAAAACAACTGCTCTCCACTTCCAAATGGTGCGCAATGGCATAAATAACCCTATTTAAGCTCAGTTAAACGTTTGAATTGAAAGTGACTGAGTTATTCACTTTTCCAGTTTTTATGCTTGCAAAATGCTTTTCAGAGCGAGAAAAGCATGTTTTGACCCACAATGTGTTTTTGACCCTAACACGTGAATTATGCTCAAAGTTAATGCTCTCCACTTCCAAATGGTGCGCAATGGCATAAATAACCCTATTTAAGCTCAGTTACACGTTTGCATTGAAAGTGACTGAGTTATTCACTTTTCCAGTTTTTATGCGTGCAAAATCCTTTTCAGAGCGAGAGAATCATGTTTTGACCCACAATGTGTTTTTGACCCTGACACGTGAATTATGCTCAAAACAACTGCTCTCCACTTCCAAATGGTGCGCAATGGCATAAATAACCCTATTTAAGCTCAGTTACACGTTTGCATTGAAAGTGACTGAGTTATTCACTTTTCCAGTTTTTATGCGTGCAAAATGCTTTTCAGAGCGAGAGAATCACTTTTTGACCCACAATGTGTTTTTGACCCTGACACGTGAATTATGCTCAAAACAACTGCTCTCCACTTCCAAATGGTGCGCAATGGCATAAATAACCCTATTTAAGCTCAGTTAAACGTTTGAATTGAAAGTGACTGAGTTATTCACTTTTCCAGTTTTTATGCTTGCAAAATGCTTTTCAGAGCGAGAAAAGCATGTTTTGACCCACAATGTGTTTTTGACCCTAACACGTGAATTATGCTCAAAGTTAATGCTCTCCACTTCCAAATGGTGCGCAATGGCATAAATAACCCTATTTAAGCTCAGTTACACGTTTGCATTGAAAGTGACTGAGTTATTCACTTTTCCAGTTTTTATGCGTGCAAAATCCTTTTCAGAGCGAGAGAATCATGTTTTGACCCACAATGTGTTTTTGACCCTGACACGTGAATTATGCTCAAAACAACTGCTCTCCACTTCCAAATGGTGCGCAATGGCATAAATAACCCTATTTAAGCTCAGTTACACGTTTGCATTGAAAGTGACTGAGTTATTCACTTTTCCAGTTTTTATGCGTGCAAAATGCTTTTCAGAGCGAGAGAATCACTTTTTGACCAAAAAGGTGTTTTTGACCCTGACACGTGAATTGTGCTCAAAACAACTGCTCTTCACTTCCAAATGGTGCGCGATGGCATAAATAACCCCATTTAAGCTCAGTTACACGTTTGAATTGAAAGTGACTGAGTTATTCACTTTTCCAGTTTTTATGCTTGCAAAATGCTTTTCAGAGCGAGAAAAGCATGTTTTGACCCACAATGTGTTTTTGACCCTGACACGTGAATTATGCTCAAAACAACTGCTCTCCACTTCCAAATGGTGCGCAATGGCATAAATAACCCTATTTAAGCTCAGTTACATGTTTGCATTGAAAGTGACTGAGTTATTCACTTTTCCAGTTTTTATGCGTGCAAAATGCTTTTCAGAGCGAGAGAATCACTTTTTGACCCACAATGTGTTTTTGACCCTGACACGTGAATTATGCTCAAAACAACTGCTCTCCACTTCCAAATGGTGCGCAATGGCATAAATAACCCTATTTAAGCTCAGTTACACGTTTGCATTGAAAGTGACTGAGTTATTCACTTTTCCAGTTTTTATGCGTGCAAAATCCTTTTCAGAGCGAGAGAATCATGTTTTGACCCACAATGTGTTTTTGACCCTAACACGTGAATTATGCTCAAAACAACTGCTCTCCACTTCCAAATGGTGCGCAATGGCATAAATAACCCTATTTAAGCTCAGTTACACGTTTGAATTGAAAGTGACTGAGTTATTCACTTTTCCAGTTTTTATGCTTGCAAAATGCTTTTCAGTGCGAGAAAAGCATGTTTTGACCCACAATGTGTTTTTGACCCTAACACGTGAATTATGCTCAAAGTTAATGCTCTCCACTTCCAAATGGTGCGCAATGGCATAAATAACCCTATTTAAGCTCAGTTACACGTTTGCATTGAAAGTGACTGAGTTATTCACTTTTCCAGTTTTTATGCGTGCAAAATGCTTTTCAGAGCGAGAGAATCATGTTTTGACCCACAATGTGTTTTTGACACTGACACGTGAATTATGCTCTAAACAACTGCTCTCCACTTCCAAATGGTGCGCAATGGCATAAATAACCCTATTTAAGCTCAGTTACACGTTTGCATTGAAAGTGACTGAGTTATTCACTTTTCCAGTTTTTATGCGTGCAAAATGCTTTTCAGAGCGAGAGAATCACTTTTTGACCAAAAAGGTGTTTTTGACCCTGACACGTGAATTGTGCTCAAAACAACTGCTCTTCACTTCCAAATGGTGCGCGATGGCATAAATAACCCTATTTAAGCTCAGTTACACGTTTGCATTGAAAGTGACTGAGTTATTCACTTTTCCAGTTTTTATGCGTGCAAAATGCTTTTCAGAGCGAGAGAATCACTTTTTGACCAAAAAGGTGTTTTTGACCCTGACACGTGAATTGTGCTCAAAACAACTGCTCTTCACTTCCAAATGGTGCGCGATGGCATAAATAACCCTATTTAAGCTCAGTTACACGTTTGAATTGAAAGTGACTGAGTTATTCACTTTTCCAGTTTTTATGCTTGCAAAATGCTTTTCAGAGCGAGAAAAGCATGTTTTGACCCACAATGTGTTTTTGACCCTGACACGTGAATTATGCTCAAAACAACTGCTCTCCACTTCCAAATGGTGCGCAATGGCATAAATAACCCTATTTAAGCTCAGTTACACGTTTGAATTGAAAGTGACTGAGTTATTCACTTTTCCAGTTTTTATGCTTGCAAAATGCTTTTCAGAGCGAGAAAAGCATGTTTTGACCCACAATGTGTTTTTGACCCTAACACGTGAATTATGCTCAAAGTTAATGCTCTCCACTTCCAAATGGTGCGCAATGGCATAAATAACCCTATTTAAGCTCAGTTACACGTTTGCATTGAAAGTGACTGAGTTATTCACTTTTCCAGTTTCTATGCGTGCAAAATGCTTTTCAGAGCGAGAGAATCACTTTTTGACCCACAATGTGTTTTTGACCCTGACACGTGAATTATGCTCAAAACAACTGCTCTCCACTTCCAAATGGTGCGCAATGGCATAAATAACCCTATTTAAGCTCAGTTAAACGTTTGAATTGAAAGTGACTGAGTTATTCACTTTTCCAGTTTTTATGCTTGCAAAATGCTTTTCAGAGCGAGAAAAGCATGTTTTGACCCACAATGTGTTTTTGACCCTGACACGTGAATTATGCTCAAAACAACTGCTCTCCACTTCCAAATGGTGCGCAATGGCATAAATAACCCTATTTAAGCTCAGTTACACGTTTGCATTGAAAGTGACTGAGTTATTCACTTTTCCAGTTTTTATGCGTGCAAAATGCTTTTCAGAGCGAGAGAATCACTTTTTGACCCACAATGTGTTTTTGACCCTGACACGTGAATTATGCTCAAAACAACTGCTCTCCACTTCCAAATGGTGCGCAATGGCATAAATAACCCTATTTAAGCTCAGTTAAACGTTTGAATTGAAAGTGACTGAGTTATTCACTTTTCCAGTTTTTATGCTTGCAAAATGCTTTTCAGAGCGAGAAAAGCATGTTTTGACCCACAATGTGTTTTTGACCCTAACACGTGAATTATGCTCAAAGTTAATGCTCTCCACTTCCAAATGGTGCGCAATGGCATAAATAACCCTATTTAAGCTCAGTTACACGTTTGCATTGAAAGTGACTGAGTTATTCACTTTTCCAGTTTTTATGCGTGCAAAATCCTTTTCAGAGCGAGAGAATCATGTTTTGACCCACAATGTGTTTTTGACCCTGACACGTGAATTATGCTCAAAACAACTGCTCTCCACTTCCAAATGGTGCGCAATGGCATAAATAACCCTATTTAAGCTCAGTTACACGTTTGCATTGAAAGTGACTGAGTTATTCACTTTTCCAGTTTTTATGCGTGCAAAATGCTTTTCAGAGCGAGAGAATCATTTTTTGACCCACAATGTGTTTTTGACCCTGACACGTGAATTATGCTCAAAACAACTGCTCTCCACTTCCAAATGGTGCGCAATGGCATAAATAACCCTATTTAAGCTCAGTTAAACGTTTGAATTGAAAGTGACTGAGTTATTCACTTTTCCAGTTTTTATGCTTGCAAAATGCTTTTCAGAGCGAGAAAAGCATGTTTTGACCCACAATGTGTTTTTGACCCTAACACGTGAATTATGCTCAAAGTTAATGCTCTCCACTTCCAAATGGTGCGCAATGGCATAAATAACCCTATTTAAGCTCAGTTACACGTTTGCATTGAAAGTGACTGAGTTATTCACTTTTCCAGTTTTTATGCGTGCAAAATCCTTTTCAGAGCGAGAGAATCATGTTTTGACCCACAATGTGTTTTTGACCCTGACACGTGAATTATGCTCAAAACAACTGCTCTCCACTTCCAAATGGTGCGCAATGGCATAAATAACCCTATTTAAGCTCAGATACACGTTTGCATTGAAAGTGACTGAGTTATTCACTTTTCCAGTTTTTATGCGTGCAAAATGCTTTTCAGAGCGAGAGAATCACTTTTTGACCAAAAAGCTGTTTTTGACCCTGACACGTGAATTGTGCTCAAAACAACTGCTCTTCACTTCCAAATGGTGCGCGATGGCATAAATAACCCTATTTAAGCTCAGTTACACGTTTGAATTGAAAGTGACTGAGTTATTCACTTTTCCAGTTTTTATGCTTGCAAAATGCTTTTCAGAGCGAGAAAAGCATGTTTTGACCCACAATGTGTTTTTGACCCTGACACGTGAATTATGCTCAAAACAACTGCTCTCCACTTCCAAATGGTGCGCAATGGCATAAATAACCCTATTTAAGCTCAGTTACACGTTTGCATTGAAAGTGACTGAGTTATTCACTTTTCCAGTTTTTATGCGTGCAAAATGCTTTTCAGAGCGAGAGAATCACTTTTTGACCCACAATGTGTTTTTGACCCTGACACGTGAATTATGCTCAAAACAACTGCTCTCCACTTCCAAATGGTGCGCAATGGCATAAATAACCCTATTTAAGCTCAGTTACACGTTTGCATTGAAAGTGACTGAGTTATTCACTTTTCCAGTTTTTATGCGTGCAAAATCCTTTTCAGAGCGAGAGAATCATGTTTTGACCCACAATGTGTTTTTGACCCTAACACGTGAATTATGCTCAAAACAACTGCTCTCCACTTCCAAATGGTGCGCAATGGCATAAATAACCCTATTTAAGCTCAGTTACACGTTTGAATTGAAAGTGACTGAGTTATTCACTTTTCCAGTTTTTATGCTTGCAAAATGCTTTTCAGTGCGAGAAAAGCATGTTTTGACCCACAATGTGTTTTTGACCCTAACACGTGAATTATGCTCAAAGTTAATGCTCTCCACTTCCAAATGGTGCGCAATGGCATAAATAACCCTATTTAAGCTCAGTTACACGTTTGCATTGAAAGTGACTGAGTTATTCACTTTTCCAGTTTTTATGCGTGCAAAATGCTTTTCAGAGCGAGAGAATCATGTTTTGACCCACAATGTGTTTTTGACACTGACACGTGAATTATGCTCTAAACAACTGCTCTCCACTTCCAAATGGTGCGCAATGGCATAAATAACCCTATTTAAGCTCAGTTACACGTTTGCATTGAAAGTGACTGAGTTATTCACTTTTCCAGTTTTTATGCGTGCAAAATGCTTTTCAGAGCGAGAGAATCACTTTTTGACCAAAAAGGTGTTTTTGACCCTGACACGTGAATTGTGCTCAAAACAACTGCTCTTCACTTCCAAATGGTGCGCGATGGCATAAATAACCCTATTTAAGCTCAGTTACACGTTTGCATTGAAAGTGACTGAGTTATTCACTTTTCCAGTTTTTATGCGTGCAAAATGCTTTTCAGAGCGAGAGAATCACTTTTTGACCAAAAAGGTGTTTTTGACCCTGACACGTGAATTGTGCTCAAAACAACTGCTCTTCACTTCCAAATGGTGCGCGATGGCATAAATAACCCTATTTAAGCTCAGTTACACGTTTGAATTGAAAGTGACTGAGTTATTCACTTTTCCAGTTTTTATGCTTGCAAAATGCTTTTCAGAGCGAGAAAAGCATGTTTTGACCCACAATGTGTTTTTGACCCTGACACGTGAATTATGCTCAAAACAACTGCTCTCCACTTCCAAATGGTGCGCAATGGCATAAATAACCCTATTTAAGCTCAGTTACACGTTTGAATTGAAAGTGACTGAGTTATTCACTTTTCCAGTTTTTATGCTTGCAAAATGCTTTTCAGAGCGAGAAAAGCATGTTTTGACCCACAATGTGTTTTTGACCCTAACACGTGAATTATGCTCAAAGTTAATGCTCTCCACTTCCAAATGGTGCGCAATGGCATAAATAACCCTATTTAAGCTCAGTTACACGTTTGCATTGAAAGTGACTGAGTTATTCACTTTTCCAGTTTCTATGCGTGCAAAATGCTTTTCAGAGCGAGAGAATCACTTTTTGACCCACAATGTGTTTTTGACCCTGACACGTGAATTATGCTCAAAACAACTGCTCTCCACTTCCAAATGGTGAGCAATGGCATAAATAACCCTATTTAAGCTCAGTTAAACGTTTGAATTGAAAGTGACTGAGTTATTCACTTTTCCAGTTTTTATGCTTGCAAAATGCTTTTCAGAGCGAGAAAAGCATGTTTTGACCCACAATGTGTTTTTGACCCTAACACGTGAATTATGCTCAAAGTTAATGCTCTCCACTTCCAAATGGTGCGCAATGGCATAAATAACCCTATTTAAGCTCAGTTACACGTTTGCATTGAAAGTGACTGAGTTATTCACTTTTCCAGTTTTTATGCGTGCAAAATCCTTTTCAGAGCGAGAGAATCATGTTTTGACCCACAATGTGTTTTTGACCCTGACACGTGAATTATGCTCAAAACAACTGCTCTCCACTTCCAAATGGTGCGCAATGGCATAAATAACCCTATTTAAGCTCAGTTACACGTTTGCATTGAAAGTGACTGAGTTATTCACTTTTCCAGTTTTTATGCGTGCAAAATGCTTTTCAGAGCGAGAGAATCACTTTTTGACCCACAATGTGTTTTTGACCCTGACACGTGAATTATGCTCAAAACAACTGCTCTCCACTTCCAAATGGTGCGCAATGGCATAAATAACCCTATTTAAGCTCAGTTAAACGTTTGCATTGAAAGTGACTGAGTTATTCACTTTTCCAGTTTTTATGCTTGCAAAATGCTTTTCAGAGCGAGAAAAGCATGTTTTGACCCACAATGTGTTTTTGACCCTAACACGTGAATTATGCTCAAAGTTAATGCTCTCCACTTCCAAATGGTGCGCAATGGCATAAATAACCCTATTTAAGCTCAGTTACACGTTTGCATTGAAAGTGACTGAGTTATTCACTTTTCCAGTTTTTATGCGTGCAAAATCCTTTTCAGAGCGAGAGAATCATGTTTTGACCCACAATGTGTTTTTGACCCTGACACGTGAATTATGCTCAAAACAACTGCTCTCCACTTCCAAATGGTGCGCAATGGCATAAATAACCCTATTTAAGCTCAGTTACACGTTTGAATTGAAAGTGACTGAGTTATTCACTTTTCCAGTTTTTATGCTTGCAAAATGCTTTTCAGAGCGAGAAAAGCATGTTTTGACCCACAATGTGTTTTTGACCCTAACACGTGAATTATGCTCAAAGTTAATGCTCTCCACTTCCAAATGGTGCGCAATGGCATAAATAACCCTATTTAAGCTCAGTTACACGTTTGCATTGAAAGTGACTGAGTTATTCACTTTTCCAGTTTTTATGCGTGCAAAATGCTTTTCAGAGCGAGAGAATCATGTTTTGACCCACAATGTGTTTTTGACACTGACACGTGAATTATGCTCTAAACAACTGCTCTCCACTTCCAAATGGTGCGCAATGGCATAAATAACCCTATTTAAGCTCAGTTACACGTTTGCATTGAAAGTGACTGAGTTATTCACTTTTCCAGTTTTTATGCGTGCAAAATGCTTTTCAGAGCGAGAGAATCACTTTTTGACCAAAAAGGTGTTTTTGACCCTGACACGTGAATTGTGCTCAAAACAACTGCTCTTCACTTCCAAATGGTGCGCGATGGCATAAATAACCCTATTTAAGCTCAGTTACACGTTTGCATTGAAAGTGACTGAGTTATTCACTTTTCCAGTTTCTATGCGTGCAAAATGCTTTTCAGAGCGAGAGAATCACTTTTTGACCCACAATGTGTTTTTGACCCTGACACGTGAATTATGCTCAAAACAACTGCTCTCCACTTCCAAATGGTGCGCAATGGCATAAATAACCCTATTTAAGCTCAGTTAAACGTTTGAATTGAAAGTGACTGAGTTATTCACTTTTCCAGTTTTTATGCTTGCAAAATGCTTTTCAGAGCGAGAAAAGCATGTTTTGACCCACAATGTGTTTTTGACCCTGACACGTGAATTATGCTCAAAACAACTGCTCTCCACTTCCAAATGGTGCGCAATGGCATAAATAACCCTATTTAAGCTCAGTTACACGTTTGCATTGAAAGTGACTGAGTTATTCACTTTTCCAGTTTTTATGCGTGCAAAATGCTTTTCAGAGCGAGAGAATCACTTTTTGACCCACAATGTGTTTTTGACCCTGACACGTGAATTATGCTCAAAACAACTGCTCTCCACTTCCAAATGGTGCGCAATGGCATAAATAACCCTATTTAAGCTCAGTTAAACGTTTGAATTGAAAGTGACTGAGTTATTCACTTTTCCAGTTTTTATGCTTGCAAAATGCTTTTCAGAGCGAGAAAAGCATGTTTTGACCCACAATGTGTTTTTGACCCTAACACGTGAATTATGCTCAAAGTTAATGCTCTCCACTTCCAAATGGTGCGCAATGGCATAAATAACCCTATTTAAGCTCAGTTACACGTTTGCATTGAAAGTGACTGAGTTATTCACTTTTCCAGTTTTTATGCGTGCAAAATCCTTTTCAGAGCGAGAGAATCATGTTTTGACCCACAATGTGTTTTTGACCCTGACACGTGAATTATGCTCAAAACAACTGCTCTCCACTTCCAAATGGTGCGCAATGGCATAAATAACCCTATTTAAGCTCAGTTACACGTTTGCATTGAAAGTGACTGAGTTATTCACTTTTCCAGTTTTTATGCGTGCAAAATGCTTTTCAGAGCGAGAGAATCACTTTTTGACCCACAATGTGTTTTTGACCCTGACACGTGAATTATGCTCAAAACAACTGCTCTCCACTTCCAAATGGTGCGCAATGGCATAAATAACCCTATTTAAGCTCAGTTAAACGTTTGAATTGAAAGTGACTGAGTTATTCACTTTTCCAGTTTTTATGCTTGCAAAATGCTTTTCAGAGCGAGAAAAGCATGTTTTGACCCACAATGTGTTTTTGACCCTAACACGTGAATTATGCTCAAAGTTAATGCTCTCCACTTCCAAATGGTGCGCAATGGCATAAATAACCCTATTTAAGCTCAGTTACACGTTTGCATTGAAAGTGACTGAGTTATTCACTTTTCCAGTTTTTATGCGTGCAAAATCCTTTTCAGAGCGAGAGAATCATGTTTTGACCCACAATGTGTTTTTGACCCTGACACGTGAATTATGCTCAAAACAACTGCTCTCCACTTCCAAATGGTGCGCAATGGCATAAATAACCCTATTTAAGCTCAGTTACACGTTTGCATTGAAAGTGACTGAGTTATTCACTTTTCCAGTTTTTATGCGTGCAAAATGCTTTTCAGAGCGAGAGAATCACTTTTTGACCAAAAAGGTGTTTTTGACCCTGACACGTGAATTGTGCTCAAAACAACTGCTCTTCACTTCCAAATGGTGCGCGATGGCATAAATAACCCTATTTAAGCTCAGTTACACGTTTGAATTGAAAGTGACTGAGTTATTCACTTTTCCAGTTTTTATGCTTGCAAAATGCTTTTCAGAGCGAGAAAAGCATGTTTTGACCCACAATGTGTTTTTGACCCTGACACGTGAATTATGCTCAAAACAACTGCTCTCCACTTCCAAATGGTGCGCAATGGCATAAATAACCCTATTTAAGCTCAGTTACACGTTTGCATTGAAAGTGACTGAGTTATTCACTTTTCCAGTTTTTATGCTTGCAAAATGCTTTTCAGAGCGAGAAAAGCATGTTTTGACCCACAATGTGTTTTTGACCCTGACACGTGAATTATGCTCAAAACAACTGCTCTCCACTTCCAAATGGTGCGCAATGGCATAAATAACCCTATTTAAGCTCAGTTACACGTTTGCATTGAAAGTGACTGAGTTATTCACTTTTCCAGTTTTTATGCGTGCAAAATGCTTTTCAGAGCGAGAGAATCACTTTTTGACCAAAAAGGTGTTTTTGACCCTGACACGTGAATTGTGCTCAAAACAACTGCTCTTCACTTCCAAATGGTGCGCGATGGCATAAATAACCCTATTTAAGCTCAGTTACACGTTTGAATTGAAAGTGACTGAGTTATTCACTTTTCCAGTTTTTATGCTTGCAAAATGCTTTTCAGAGCGAGAGAATCACTTTTTGACCAAAAAGGTGTTTTTGACCCTGACACGTGAATTGTGCTCAAAACAACTGCTCTTCACTTCCAAATGGTGCGCGATGGCATAAATAACCCTATTTAAGCTCAGTTACACGTTTGCATTGAAAGTGACTGAGTTATTCACTTTTCCAGTTTTTATGCGTGCAAAATGCTTTTCAGAGCGAGAGAATCACTTTTTGACCAAAAAGGTGTTTTTGACCCTGACACGTGAATTGTGCTCAAAACAACTGCTCTTCACTTCCAAATGGTGCGCGATGGCATAAATAACCCTATTTAAGCTCAGTTACACGTTTGAATTGAAAGTGACTGAGTTATTCACTTTTCCAGTTTTTATGCTTGCAAAATGCTTTTCAGAGCGAGAAAAGCATGTTTTGACCCACAATGTGTTTTTGACCCTGACACGTGAATTATGCTCAAAACAACTGCTCTCCACTTCCAAATGGTGCGCAATGGCATAAATAACCCTATTTAAGCTCAGTTACACGTTTGAATTGAAAGTGACTGAGTTATTCACTTTTCCAGTTTTTATGCTTGCAAAATGCTTTTCAGAGCGAGAAAAGCATGTTTTGACCCACAATGTGTTTTTGACCCTAACACGTGAATTATGCTCAAAGTTAATGCTCTCCACTTCCAAATGGTGCGCAATGGCATAAATAACCCTATTTAAGCTCAGTTACACGTTTGCATTGAAAGTGACTGAGTTATTCACTTTTCCAGTTTCTATGCGTGCAAAATGCTTTTCAGAGCGAGAGAATCACTTTTTGACCCACAATGTGTTTTTGACCCTGACACGTGAATTATGCTCAAAACAACTGCTCTCCACTTCCAAATGGTGAGCAATGGCATAAATAACCCTATTTAAGCTCAGTTAAACGTTTGAATTGAAAGTGACTGAGTTATTCACTTTTCCAGTTTTTATGCTTGCAAAATGCTTTTCAGAGCGAGAAAAGCATGTTTTGACCCACAATGTGTTTTTGACCCTAACACGTGAATTATGCTCAAAGTTAATGCTCTCCACTTCCAAATGGTGCGCAATGGCATAAATAACCCTATTTAAGCTCAGTTACACGTTTGCATTGAAAGTGACTGAGTTATTCACTTTTCCAGTTTTTATGCGTGCAAAATCCTTTTCAGAGCGAGAGAATCATGTTTTGACCCACAATGTGTTTTTGACCCTGACACGTGAATTATGCTCAAAACAACTGCTCTCCACTTCCAAATGGTGCGCAATGGCATAAATAACCCTATTTAAGCTCAGTTACACGTTTGCATTGAAAGTGACTGAGTTATTCACTTTTCCAGTTTTTATGCGTGCAAAATGCTTTTCAGAGCGAGAGAATCACTTTTTGACCCACAATGTGTTTTTGACCCTGACACGTGAATTATGCTCAAAACAACTGCTCTCCACTTCCAAATGGTGCGCAATGGCATAAATAACCCTATTTAAGCTCAGTTAAACGTTTGCATTGAAAGTGACTGAGTTATTCACTTTTCCAGTTTTTATGCTTGCAAAATGCTTTTCAGAGCGAGAAAAGCATGTTTTGACCCACAATGTGTTTTTGACCCTAACACGTGAATTATGCTCAAAGTTAATGCTCTCCACTTCCAAATGGTGCGCAATGGCATAAATAACCCTATTTAAGCTCAGTTACACGTTTGCATTGAAAGTGACTGAGTTATTCACTTTTCCAGTTTTTATGCGTGCAAAATCCTTTTCAGAGCGAGAGAATCATGTTTTGACCCACAATGTGTTTTTGACCCTGACACGTGAATTATGCTCAAAACAACTGCTCTCCACTTCCAAATGGTGCGCAATGGCATAAATAACCCTATTTAAGCTCAGTTACACGTTTGAATTGAAAGTGACTGAGTTATTCACTTTTCCAGTTTTTATGCTTGCAAAATGCTTTTCAGAGAGAGAAAAGCATGTTTTGACCCACAATGTGTTTTTGACCCTAACACGTGAATTATGCTCAAAGTTAATGCTCTCCACTTCCAAATGGTGCGCAATGGCATAAATAACCCTATTTAAGCTCAGTTACACGTTTGCATTGAAAGTGACTGAGTTATTCACTTTTCCAGTTTTTATGCGTGCAAAATGCTTTTCAGAGCGAGAGAATCATGTTTTGACCCACAATGTGTTTTTGACACTGACACGTGAATTATGCTCTAAACAACTGCTCTCCACTTCCAAATGGTGCGCAATGGCATAAATAACCCTATTTAAGCTCAGTTACACGTTTGCATTGAAAGTGACTGAGTTATTCACTTTTCCAGTTTTTATGCGTGCAAAATGCTTTTCAGAGCGAGAGAATCACTTTTTGACCAAAAAGGTGTTTTTGACCCTGACACGTGAATTGTGCTCAAAACAACTGCTCTTCACTTCCAAATGGTGCGCAATGGCATAAATAACCCTATTTAAGCTCAGTTACACGTTTGCATTGAAAGTGACTGAGTTATTCACTTTTCCAGTTTTTATGCGTGCAAAATGCTTTTCAGAGCGAGAGAATCACTTTTTGACCCACAATGTGTTTTTGACCCTGACACGTGAATTATGCTCAAAACAACTGCTCTCCACTTCCAAATGGTGCGCAATGGCATAAATAACCCTATTTAAGCTCAGTTAAACGTTTGAATTGAAAGTGACTGAGTTATTCACTTTTCCAGTTTTTATGCTTGCAAAATGCTTTTCAGAGCGAGAAAAGCATGTTTTGACCCACAATGTGTTTTTGACCCTAACACGTGAATTATGCTCAAAGTTAATGCTCTCCACTTCCAAATGGTGCGCAATGGCATAAATAACCCTATTTAAGCTCAGTTACACGTTTGCATTGAAAGTGACTGAGTTATTCACTTTTCCAGTTTTTATGCGTGCAAAATCCTTTTCAGAGCGAGAGAATCATGTTTTGACCCACAATGTGTTTTTGACCCTGACACGTGAATTATGCTCAAAACAACTGCTCTCCACTTCCAAATGGTGCGCAATGGCATAAATAACCCTATTTAAGCTCAGTTACACGTTTGCATTGAAAGTGACTGAGTTATTCACTTTTCCAGTTTTTATGCGTGCAAAATGCTTTTCAGAGCGAGAGAATCACTTTTTGACCCACAATGTGTTTTTGACCCTGACACGTGAATTATGCTCAAAACAACTGCTCTCCACTTCCAAATGGTGCGCAATGGCATAAATAACCCTATTTAAGCTCAGTTAAACGTTTGAATTGAAAGTGACTGAGTTATTCACTTTTCCAGTTTTTATGCTTGCAAAATGCTTTTCAGAGCGAGAAAAGCATGTTTTGACCCACAATGTGTTTTTGACCCTAACACGTGAATTATGCTCAAAGTTAATGCTCTCCACTTCCAAATGGTGCGCAATGGCATAAATAACCCTATTTAAGCTCAGTTACACGTTTGCATTGAAAGTGACTGAGTTATTCACTTTTCCAGTTTTTATGCGTGCAAAATCCTTTTCAGAGCGAGAGAATCATGTTTTGACCCACAATGTGTTTTTGACCCTGACACGTGAATTATGCTCAAAACAACTGCTCTCCACTTCCAAATGGTGCGCAATGGCATAAATAACCCTATTTAAGCTCAGTTACACGTTTGCATTGAAAGTGACTGAGTTATTCACTTTTCCAGTTTTTATGCGTGCAAAATGCTTTTCAGAGCGAGAGAATCACTTTTTGACCAAAAAGGTGTTTTTGACCCTGACACGTGAATTGTGCTCAAAACAACTGCTCTTCACTTCCAAATGGTGCGCGATGGCATAAATAACCCTATTTAAGCTCAGTTACACGTTTGAATTGAAAGTGACTGAGTTATTCACTTTTCCAGTTTTTATGCTTGCAAAATGCTTTTCAGAGCGAGAAAAGCATGTTTTGACCCACAATGTGTTTTTGACCCTGACACGTGAATTATGCTCAAAACAACTGCTCTCCACTTCCAAATGGTGCGCAATGGCATAAATAACCCTATTTAAGCTCAGTTACACGTTTGCATTGAAAGTGACTGAGTTATTCACTTTTCCAGTTTTTATGCTTGCAAAATGCTTTTCAGAGCGAGAAAAGCATGTTTTGACCCACAATGTGTTTTTGACCCTGACACGTGAATTATGCTCAAAACAACTGCTCTCCACTTCCAAATGGTGCGCAATGGCATAAATAACCCTATTTAAGCTCAGTTACACGTTTGCATTGAAAGTGACTGAGTTATTCACTTTTCCAGTTTTTATGCGTGCAAAATGCTTTTCAGAGCGAGAGAATCACTTTTTGACCAAAAAGGTGTTTTTGACCCTGACACGTGAATTGTGCTCAAAACAACTGCTCTTCACTTCCAAATGGTGCGCGATGGCATAAATAACCCTATTTAAGCTCAGTTACACGTTTGAATTGAAAGTGACTGAGTTATTCACTTTTCCAGTTTTTATGCTTGCAAAATGCTTTTCAGAGCGAGAAAAGCATGTTTTGACCCACAATGTGTTTTTGACCCTGACACGTGAATTATGCTCAAAACAACTGCTCTCCACTTCCAAATGGTGCGCAATGGCATAAATAACCCTATTTAAGCTCAGTTACACGTTTGCATTGAAAGTGACTGAGTTATTCACTTTTCCAGTTTTTATGCGTGCAAAATGCTTTTCAGAGCGAGAGAATCACTTTTTGACCCACAATGTGTTTTTGACCCTGACACGTGAATTATGCTCAAAACAACTGCTCTCCACTTCCAAATGGTGCGCAATGGCATAAATAACCCTATTTAAGCTCAGTTACACGTTTGCATTGAAAGTGACTGAGTTATTCACTTTTCCAGTTTTTATGCGTGCAAAATCCTTTTCAGAGCGAGAGAATCATGTTTTGACCCACAATGTGTTTTTGACCCTAACACGTGAATTATGCTCAAAACAACTGCTCTCCACTTCCAAATGGTGCGCAATGGCATAAATAACCCTATTTAAGCTCAGTTACACGTTTGAATTGAAAGTGACTGAGTTATTCACTTTTCCAGTTTTTATGCTTGCAAAATGCTTTTCAGTGCGAGAAAAGCATGTTTTGACCCACAATGTGTTTTTGACCCTAACACGTGAATTATGCTCAAAGTTAATGCTCTCCACTTCCAAATGGTGCGCAATGGCATAAATAACCCTATTTAAGCTCAGTTACACGTTTGCATTGAAAGTGACTGAGTTATTCACTTTTCCAGTTTTTATGCGTGCAAAATGCTTTTCAGAGCGAGAGAATCATGTTTTGACCCACAATGTGTTTTTGACACTGACACGTGAATTATGCTCTAAACAACTGCTCTCCACTTCCAAATGGTGCGCAATGGCATAAATAACCCTATTTAAGCTCAGTTACACGTTTGCATTGAAAGTGACTGAGTTATTCACTTTTCCAGTTTTTATGCGTGCAAAATGCTTTTCAGAGCGAGAGAATCACTTTTTGACCAAAAAGGTGTTTTTGACCCTGACACGTGAATTGTGCTCAAAACAACTGCTCTTCACTTCCAAATGGTGCGCGATGGCATAAATAACCCTATTTAAGCTCAGTTACACGTTTGCATTGAAAGTGACTGAGTTATTCACTTTTCCAGTTTTTATGCGTGCAAAATGCTTTTCAGAGCGAGAGAATCACTTTTTGACCAAAAAGGTGTTTTTGACCCTGACACGTGAATTGTGCTCAAAACAACTGCTCTTCACTTCCAAATGGTGCGCGATGGCATAAATAACCCTATTTAAGCTCAGTTACACGTTTGAATTGAAAGTGACTGAGTTATTCACTTTTCCAGTTTTTATGCTTGCAAAATGCTTTTCAGAGCGAGAAAAGCATGTTTTGACCCACAATGTGTTTTTGACCCTGACACGTGAATTATGCTCAAAACAACTGCTCTCCACTTCCAAATGGTGCGCAATGGCATAAATAACCCTATTTAAGCTCAGTTACACGTTTGAATTGAAAGTGACTGAGTTATTCACTTTTCCAGTTTTTATGCTTGCAAAATGCTTTTCAGAGCGAGAAAAGCATGTTTTGACCCACAATGTGTTTTTGACCCTAACACGTGAATTATGCTCAAAGTTAATGCTCTCCACTTCCAAATGGTGCGCAATGGCATAAATAACCCTATTTAAGCTCAGTTACACGTTTGCATTGAAAGTGACTGAGTTATTCACTTTTCCAGTTTCTATGCGTGCAAAATGCTTTTCAGAGCGAGAGAATCACTTTTTGACCCACAATGTGTTTTTGACCCTGACACGTGAATTATGCTCAAAACAACTGCTCTCCACTTCCAAATGGTGAGCAATGGCATAAATAACCCTATTTAAGCTCAGTTAAACGTTTGAATTGAAAGTGACTGAGTTATTCACTTTTCCAGTTTTTATGCTTGCAAAATGCTTTTCAGAGCGAGAAAAGCATGTTTTGACCCACAATGTGTTTTTGACCCTGACACGTGAATTATGCTCAAAACAACTGCTCTCCACTTCCAAATGGTGCGCAATGGCATAAATAACCCTATTTAAGCTCAGTTACACGTTTGCATTGAAAGTGACTGAGTTATTCACTTTTCCAGTTTTTATGCGTGCAAAATGCTTTTCAGAGCGAGAGAATCACTTTTTGACCCACAATGTGTTTTTGACCCTGACACGTGAATTATGCTCAAAACAACTGCTCTCCACTTCCAAATGGTGCGCAATGGCATAAATAACCCTATTTAAGCTCAGTTAAACGTTTGAATTGAAAGTGACTGAGTTATTCACTTTTCCAGTTTTTATGCTTGCAAAATGCTTTTCAGAGCGAGAAAAGCATGTTTTGACCCACAATGTGTTTTTGACCCTAACACGTGAATTATGCTCAAAGTTAATGCTCTCCACTTCCAAATGGTGCGCAATGGCATAAATAACCCTATTTAAGCTCAGTTACACGTTTGCATTGAAAGTGACTGAGTTATTCACTTTTCCAGTTTTTATGCGTGCAAAATCCTTTTCAGAGCGAGAGAATCATGTTTTGACCCACAATGTGTTTTTGACCCTGACACGTGAATTATGCTCAAAACAACTGCTCTCCACTTCCAAATGGTGCGCAATGGCATAAATAACCCTATTTAAGCTCAGTTACACGTTTGCATTGAAAGTGACTGAGTTATTCACTTTTCCAGTTTTTATGCGTGCAAAATGCTTTTCAGAGCGAGAGAATCACTTTTTGACCCACAATGTGTTTTTGACCCTGACACGTGAATTATGCTCAAAACAACTGCTCTCCACTTCCAAATGGTGCGCAATGGCATAAATAACCCTATTTAAGCTCAGTTAAACGTTTGCATTGAAAGTGACTGAGTTATTCACTTTTCCAGTTTTTATGCTTGCAAAATGCTTTTCAGAGCGAGAAAAGCATGTTTTGACCCACAATGTGTTTTTGACCCTAACACGTGAATTATGCTCAAAGTTAATGCTCTCCACTTCCAAATGGTGCGCAATGGCATAAATAACCCTATTTAAGCTCAGTTACACGTTTGCATTGAAAGTGACTGAGTTATTCACTTTTCCAGTTTTTATGCGTGCAAAATCCTTTTCAGAGCGAGAGAATCATGTTTTGACCCACAATGTGTTTTTGACCCTGACACGTGAATTATGCTCAAAACAACTGCTCTCCACTTCCAAATGGTGCGCAATGGCATAAATAACCCTATTTAAGCTCAGTTACACGTTTGAATTGAAAGTGACTGAGTTATTCACTTTTCCAGTTTTTATGCTTGCAAAATGCTTTTCAGAGCGAGAAAAGCATGTTTTGACCCACAATGTGTTTTTGACCCTAACACGTGAATTATGCTCAAAGTTAATGCTCTCCACTTCCAAATGGTGCGCAATGGCATAAATAACCCTATTTAAGCTCAGTTACACGTTTGCATTGAAAGTGACTGAGTTATTCACTTTTCCAGTTTTTATGCGTGCAAAATGCTTTTCAGAGCGAGAGAATCATGTTTTGACCCACAATGTGTTTTTGACACTGACACGTGAATTATGCTCTAAACAACTGCTCTCCACTTCCAAATGGTGCGCAATGGCATAAATAACCCTATTTAAGCTCAGTTACACGTTTGCATTGAAAGTGACTGAGTTATTCACTTTTCCAGTTTTTATGCGTGCAAAATGCTTTTCAGAGCGAGAGAATCACTTTTTGACCAAAAAGGTGTTTTTGACCCTGACACGTGAATTGTGCTCAAAACAACTGCTCTTCACTTCCAAATGGTGCGCGATGGCATAAATAACCCTATTTAAGCTCAGTTACACGTTTGCATTGAAAGTGACTGAGTTATTCACTTTTCCAGTTTTTATGCTTGCAAAATGCTTTTCAGAGCGAGAAAAGCATGTTTTGACCCACAATGTGTTTTTGACCCTGACACGTGAATTATGCTCAAAACAACTGCTCTCCACTTCCAAATGGTGCGCAATGGCATAAATAACCCTATTTAAGCTCAGTTACACGTTTGAATTGAAAGTGACTGAGTTATTCACTTTTCCAGTTTTTATGCTTGCAAAATGCTTTTCAGAGCGAGAAAAGCATGTTTTGACCCACAATGTGTTTTTGACCCTAACACGTGAATTATGCTCAAAGTTAATGCTCTCCACTTCCAAATGGTGCGCAATGGCATAAATAACCCTATTTAAGCTCAGTTACACGTTTGCATTGAAAGTGACTGAGTTATTCACTTTTCCAGTTTCTATGCGTGCAAAATGCTTTTCAGAGCGAGAGAATCACTTTTTGACCCACAATGTGTTTTTGACCCTGACACGTGAATTATGCTCAAAACAACTGCTCTCCACTTCCAAATGGTGCGCAATGGCATAAATAACCCTATTTAAGCTCAGTTAAACGTTTGAATTGAAAGTGACTGAGTTATTCACTTTTCCAGTTTTTATGCTTGCAAAATGCTTTTCAGAGCGAGAAAAGCATGTTTTGACCCACAATGTGTTTTTGACCCTGACACGTGAATTATGCTCAAAACAACTGCTCTCCACTTCCAAATGGTGCGCAATGGCATAAATAACCCTATTTAAGCTCAGTTACACGTTTGCATTGAAAGTGACTGAGTTATTCACTTTTCCAGTTTTTATGCGTGCAAAATGCTTTTCAGAGCGAGAGAATCACTTTTTGACCCACAATGTGTTTTTGACCCTGACACGTGAATTATGCTCAAAACAACTGCTCTCCACTTCCAAATGGTGCGCAATGGCATAAATAACCCTATTTAAGCTCAGTTAAACGTTTGAATTGAAAGTGACTGAGTTATTCACTTTTCCAGTTTTTATGCTTGCAAAATGCTTTTCAGAGCGAGAAAAGCATGTTTTGACCCACAATGTGTTTTTGACCCTAACACGTGAATTATGCTCAAAGTTAATGCTCTCCACTTCCAAATGGTGCGCAATGGCATAAATAACCCTATTTAAGCTCAGTTACACGTTTGCATTGAAAGTGACTGAGTTATTCACTTTTCCAGTTTTTATGCGTGCAAAATCCTTTTCAGAGCGAGAGAATCATGTTTTGACCCACAATGTGTTTTTGACCCTGACACGTGAATTATGCTCAAAACAACTGCTCTCCACTTCCAAATGGTGCGCAATGGCATAAATAACCCTATTTAAGCTCAGTTACACGTTTGCATTGAAAGTGACTGAGTTATTCACTTTTCCAGTTTTTATGCGTGCAAAATGCTTTTCAGAGCGAGAGAATCACTTTTTGACCCACAATGTGTTTTTGACCCTGACACGTGAATTATGCTCAAAACAACTGCTCTCCACTTCCAAATGGTGCGCAATGGCATAAATAACCCTATTTAAGCTCAGTTAAACGTTTGCATTGAAAGTGACTGAGTTATTTACTTTTCCAGTTTTTATGCTTGCAAAATGCTTTTCAGAGCGAGAAAAGCATGTTTTGACCCACAATGTGTTTTTGACCCTAACACGTGAATTATGCTCAAAGTTAATGCTCTCCACTTCCAAATGGTGCGCAATGGCATAAATAACCCTATTTAAGCTCAGTTACACGTTTGCATTGAAAGTGACTGAGTTATTCACTTTTCCAGTTTTTATGCGTGCAAAATCCTTTTCAGAGCGAGAGAATCATGTTTTGACCCACAATGTGTTTTTGACCCTGACACGTGAATTATGCTCAAAACAACTGCTCTCCACTTCCAAATGGTGCGCAATGGCATAAATAACCCTATTTAAGCTCAGTTACACGTTTGAATTGAAAGTGACTGAGTTATTCACTTTTCCAGTTTTTATGCTTGCAAAATGCTTTTCAGAGCGAGAAAAGCATGTTTTGACCCACAATGTGTTTTTGACCCTAACACGTGAATTATGCTCAAAGTTAATGCTCTCCACTTCCAAATGGTGCGCAATGGCATAAATAACCCTATTTAAGCTCAGTTACACGTTTGCATTGAAAGTGACTGAGTTATTCACTTTTCCAGTTTTTATGCGTGCAAAATGCTTTTCAGAGCGAGAGAATCATGTTTTGACCCACAATGTGTTTTTGACACTGACACGTGAATTATGCTCTAAACAACTGCTCTCCACTTCCAAATGGTGCGCAATGGCATAAATAACCCTATTTAAGCTCAGTTACACGTTTGCATTGAAAGTGACTGAGTTATTCACTTTTCCAGTTTTTATGCGTGCAAAATGCTTTTCAGAGCGAGAGAATCACTTTTTGACCAAAAAGGTGTTTTTGACCCTGACACGTGAATTGTGCTCAAAACAACTGCTCTTCACTTCCAAATGGTGCGCGATGGCATAAATAACCCTATTTAAGCTCAGTTACACGTTTGCATTGAAAGTGACTGAGTTATTCACTTTTCCAGTTTTTATGCGTGCAAAATGCTTTTCAGAGCGAGAGAATCACTTTTTGACCAAAAAGGTGTTTTTGACCCTGACACGTGAATTGTGCTCAAAACAACTGCTCTTCACTTCCAAATGGTGCGCGATGGCATAAATAACCCTATTTAAGCTCAGTTACACGTTTGAATTGAAAGTGACTGAGTTATTCACTTTTCCAGTTTTTATGCTTGCAAAATGCTTTTCAGAGCGAGAAAAGCATGTTTTGACCCACAATGTGTTTTTGACCCTGACACGTGAATTATGCTCAAAACAACTGCTCTCCACTTCCAAATGGTGCGCAATGGCATAAATAACCCTATTTAAGCTCAGTTACACGTTTGCATTGAAAGTGACTGAGTTATTCACTTTTCCTTTTTTTATGCGTGCAAAATGCTTTTCAGAGCGAGAGAATCACTTTTTGACCCACAATGTGTTTTTGACCCTGACACGTGAATTATGCTCAAAACAACTGCTCTCCACTTCCAAATGGTGCGCAATGGCATAAATAACCCTATTTAAGCTCAGTTAAACGTTTGAATTGAAAGTGACTGAGTTATTCACTTTTCCAGTTTTTATGCTTGCAAAATGCTTTTCAGAGCGAGAAAAGCATGTTTTGACCCACAATGTGTTTTTGACCCTAACACGTGAATTATGCTCAAAGTTAATGCTCTCCACTTCCAAATGGTGCGCAATGGCATAAATAACCCTATTTAAGCTCAGTTACACGTTTGCATTGAAAGTGACTGAGTTATTCACTTTTCCAGTTTTTATGCGTGCAAAATCCTTTTCAGAGCGAGAGAATCATGTTTTGACCCACAATGTGTTTTTGACCCTGACACGTGAATTATGCTCAAAACAACTGCTCTCCACTTCCAAATGGTGCGCAATGGCATAAATAACCCTATTTAAGCTCAGTTACACGTTTGCATTGAAAGTGACTGAGTTATTCACTTTTCCAGTTTTTATGCGTGCAAAATGCTTTTCAGAGCGAGAGAATCACTTTTTGACCCACAATGTGTTTTTGACCCTGACACGTGAATTATGCTCAAAACAACTGCTCTCCACTTCCAAATGGTGCGCAATGGCATAAATAACCCTATTTAAGCTCAGTTAAACGTTTGCATTGAAAGTGACTGAGTTATTCACTTTTCCAGTTTTTATGCTTGCAAAATGCTTTTCAGAGCGAGAAAAGCATGTTTTGACCCACAATGTGTTTTTGACCCTAACACGTGAATTATGCTCAAAGTTAATGCTCTCCACTTCCAAATGGTGCGCAATGGCATAAATAACCCTATTTAAGCTCAGTTACACGTTTGCATTGAAAGTGACTGAGTAATTCACTTTACCAATTTTTATGCGTGCAAAATGCTTTTCAGAGCGAGAGAATCATGTTTTGACCCACAATGTGTTTTTGACACTGACACGTGAATTATGCTCTAAACAACTGCTCTCCACTTCCAAATGGTGCGCAATGGCATAAATAACCCTATTTAAGCTCAGTTACACGTTTGCATTGAAAGTGACTGAGTTATTCACTTTTCCAGTTTTTATGCGTGCAAAATGCTTTTCAGAGCGAGAGAATCACTTTTTGACCAAAAAGGTGTTTTTGACCCTGACACGTGAATTGTGCTCAAAACAACTGCTCTTCACTTCCAAATGGTGCGCGATGGCATAAATAACCCTATTTAAGCTCAGTTACACGTTTGCATTGAAAGTGACTGAGTTATTCACTTTTCCAGTTTTTATGCGTGCAAAATGCTTTTCAGAGCGAGAGAATCACTTTTTGACCCACAATGTGTTTTTGACCCTGACACGTGAATTATGCTCAAAACAACTGCTCTCCACTTCCAAATGGTGCGCAATGGCATAAATAACCCTATTTAAGCTCAGTTAAACGTTTGAATTGAAAGTGACTGAGTTATTCACTTTTCCAGTTTTTATGCTTGCAAAATGCTTTTCAGAGCGAGAAAAGCATGTTTTGACCCACAATGTGTTTTTGACCCTAACACGTGAATTATGCTCAAAGTTAATGCTCTCCACTTCCAAATGGTGCGCAATGGCATAAATAACCCTATTTAAGCTCAGTTACACGTTTGCATTGAAAGTGACTGAGTTATTCACTTTTCCAGTTTTTATGCGTGCAAAATCCTTTTCAGAGCGAGAGAATCATGTTTTGACCCACAATGTGTTTTTGACCCTGACACGTGAATTATGCTCAAAACAACTGCTCTCCACTTCCAAATGGTGCGCAATGGCATAAATAACCCTATTTAAGCTCAGTTACACGTTTGAATTGAAAGTGACTGAGTTATTCACTTTTCCAGTTTTTATGCTTGCAAAATGCTTTTCAGAGCGAGAAAAGCATGTTTTGACCCACAATGTGTTTTTGACCCTAACACGTGAATTATGCTCAAAGTTAATGCTCTCCACTTCCAAATGGTGCGCAATGGCATAAATAACCCTATTTAAGCTCAGTTACACGTTTGCATTGAAAGTGACTGAGTTATTCACTTTTCCAGTTTTTATGCGTGCAAAATGCTTTTCAGAGCGAGAGAATCATGTTTTGACCCACAATGTGTTTTTGACACTGACACGTGAATTATGCTCTAAACAACTGCTCTCCACTTCCAAATGGTGCGCAATGGCATAAATAACCCTATTTAAGCTCAGTTACACGTTTGCATTGAAAGTGACTGAGTTATTCACTTTTGCAGTTTTTATGCGTGCAAAATGCTTTTCAGAGCGAGAGAATCATGTTTTGACCCACAATGTGTTTTTGACACTGACACGTGAATTATGCTCTAAACAACTGCTCTCCACTTCCAAATGGTGCGCAATGGCATAAATAACCCTATTTAAGCTCAGTTACACGTTTGCATTGAAAGTGACTGAGTTATTCACTTTTCCAGTTTTTATGCGTGCAAAATGCTTTTCAGAGCGAGAGAATCACTTTTTGACCAAAAAGGTGTTTTTGACCCTGACACGTGAATTGTGCTCAAAACAACTGCTCTTCACTTCCAAATGGTGCGCGATGGCATAAATAACCCTATTTAAGCTCAGTTACACGTTTGCATTGAAAGTGACTGAGTTATTCACTTTTCCAGTTTTTATGCTTGCAAAATGCTTTTCAGAGCGAGAAAAGCATGTTTTGACCCACAATGTGTTTTTGACCCTGACACGTGAATTATGCTCAAAACAACTGCTCTCCACTTCCAAATGGTGCGCAATGGCATAAATAACCCTATTTAAGCTCAGTTACACGTTTGAATTGAAAGTGACTGAGTTATTCACTTTTCCAGTTTTTATGCTTGCAAAATGCTTTTCAGAGCGAGAAAAGCATGTTTTGACCCACAATGTGTTTTTGACCCTAACACGTGAATTATGCTCAAAGTTAATGCTCTCCACTTCCAAATGGTGCGCAATGGCATAAATAACCCTATTTAAGCTCAGTTACACGTTTGCATTGAAAGTGACTGAGTTATTCACTTTTCCAGTTTCTATGCGTGCAAAATGCTTTTCAGAGCGAGAGAATCACTTTTTGACCCACAATGTGTTTTTGACCCTGACACGTGAATTATGCTCAAAACAACTGCTCTCCACTTCCAAATGGTGCGCAATGGCATAAATAACCCTATTTAAGCTCAGTTAAACGTTTGAATTGAAAGTGACTGAGTTATTCACTTTTCCAGTTTTTATGCTTGCAAAATGCTTTTCAGAGCGAGAAAAGCATGTTTTGACCCACAATGTGTTTTTGACCCTGACACGTGAATTATGCTCAAAACAACTGCTCTCCACTTCCAAATGGTGCGCAATGGCATAAATAACCCTATTTAAGCTCAGTTACACGTTTGCATTGAAAGTGACTGAGTTATTCACTTTTCCAGTTTTTATGCGTGCAAAATGCTTTTCAGAGCGAGAGAATCACTTTTTGACCCACAATGTGTTTTTGACCCTGACACGTGAATTATGCTCAAAACAACTGCTCTCCACTTCCAAATGGTGCGCAATGGCATAAATAACCCTATTTAAGCTCAGTTAAACGTTTGAATTGAAAGTGACTGAGTTATTCACTTTTCCAGTTTTTATGCTTGCAAAATGCTTTTCAGAGCGAGAAAAGCATGTTTTGACCCACAATGTGTTTTTGACCCTAACACGTGAATTATGCTCAAAGTTAATGCTCTCCACTTCCAAATGGTGCGCAATGGCATAAATAACCCTATTTAAGCTCAGTTACACGTTTGCATTGAAAGTGACTGAGTTATTCACTTTTCCAGTTTTTATGCGTGCAAAATCCTTTTCAGAGCGAGAGAATCATGTTTTGACCCACAATGTGTTTTTGACCCTGACACGTGAATTATGCTCAAAACAACTGCTCTCCACTTCCAAATGGTGCGCAATGGCATAAATAACCCTATTTAAGCTCAGTTACACGTTTGCATTGAAAGTGACTGAGTTATTCACTTTTCCAGTTTTTATGCGTGCAAAATGCTTTTCAGAGCGAGAGAATCACTTTTTGACCCACAATGTGTTTTTGACCCTGACACGTGAATTATGCTCAAAACAACTGCTCTCCACTTCCAAATGGTGCGCAATGGCATAAATAACCCTATTTAAGCTCAGTTAAACGTTTGCATTGAAAGTGACTGAGTTATTTACTTTTCCAGTTTTTATGCTTGCAAAATGCTTTTCAGAGCGAGAAAAGCATGTTTTGACCCACAATGTGTTTTTGACCCTAACACGTGAATTATGCTCAAAGTTAATGCTCTCCACTTCCAAATGGTGCGCAATGGCATAAATAACCCTATTTAAGCTCAGTTACACGTTTGCATTGAAAGTGACTGAGTTATTCACTTTTCCAGTTTTTATGCGTGCAAAATCCTTTTCAGAGCGAGAGAATCATGTTTTGACCCACAATGTGTTTTTGACCCTGACACGTGAATTATGCTCAAAACAACTGCTCTCCACTTCCAAATGGTGCGCAATGGCATAAATAACCCTATTTAAGCTCAGTTACACGTTTGAATTGAAAGTGACTGAGTTATTCACTTTTCCAGTTTTTATGCTTGCAAAATGCTTTTCAGAGCGAGAAAAGCATGTTTTGACCCACAATGTGTTTTTGACCCTAACACGTGAATTATGCTCAAAGTTAATGCTCTCCACTTCCAAATGGTGCGCAATGGCATAAATAACCCTATTTAAGCTCAGTTACACGTTTGCATTGAAAGTGACTGAGTTATTCACTTTTCCAGTTTTTATGCGTGCAAAATGCTTTTCAGAGCGAGAGAATCATGTTTTGACCCACAATGTGTTTTTGACACTGACACGTGAATTATGCTCTAAACAACTGCTCTCCACTTCCAAATGGTGCGCAATGGCATAAATAACCCTATTTAAGCTCAGTTACACGTTTGCATTGAAAGTGACTGAGTTATTCACTTTTCCAGTTTTTATGCGTGCAAAATGCTTTTCAGAGCGAGAGAATCACTTTTTGACCAAAAAGGTGTTTTTGACCCTGACACGTGAATTGTGCTCAAAACAACTGCTCTTCACTTCCAAATGGTGCGCGATGGCATAAATAACCCTATTTAAGCTCAGTTACACGTTTGCATTGAAAGTGACTGAGTTATTCACTTTTCCAGTTTTTATGCGTGCAAAATGCTTTTCAGAGCGAGAGAATCACTTTTTGACCAAAAAGGTGTTTTTGACCCTGACACGTGAATTGTGCTCAAAACAACTGCTCTTCACTTCCAAATGGTGCGCGATGGCATAAATAACCCTATTTAAGCTCAGTTACACGTTTGAATTGAAAGTGACTGAGTTATTCACTTTTCCAGTTTTTATGCTTGCAAAATGCTTTTCAGAGCGAGAAAAGCATGTTTTGACCCACAATGTGTTTTTGACCCTGACACGTGAATTATGCTCAAAACAACTGCTCTCCACTTCCAAATGGTGCGCAATGGCATAAATAACCCTATTTAAGCTCAGTTACACGTTTGCATTGAAAGTGACTGAGTTATTCACTTTTCCTTTTTTTATGCGTGCAAAATGCTTTTCAGAGCGAGAGAATCACTTTTTGACCCACAATGTGTTTTTGACCCTGACACGTGAATTATGCTCAAAACAACTGCTCTCCACTTCCAAATGGTGCGCAATGGCATAAATAACCCTATTTAAGCTCAGTTAAACGTTTGAATTGAAAGTGACTGAGTTATTCACTTTTCCAGTTTTTATGCTTGCAAAATGCTTTTCAGAGCGAGAAAAGCATGTTTTGACCCACAATGTGTTTTTGACCCTAACACGTGAATTATGCTCAAAGTTAATGCTCTCCACTTCCAAATGGTGCGCAATGGCATAAATAACCCTATTTAAGCTCAGTTACACGTTTGCATTGAAAGTGACTGAGTTATTCACTTTTCCAGTTTTTATGCGTGCAAAATCCTTTTCAGAGCGAGAGAATCATGTTTTGACCCACAATGTGTTTTTGACCCTGACACGTGAATTATGCTCAAAACAACTGCTCTCCACTTCCAAATGGTGCGCAATGGCATAAATAACCCTATTTAAGCTCAGTTACACGTTTGCATTGAAAGTGACTGAGTTATTCACTTTTCCAGTTTTTATGCGTGCAAAATGCTTTTCAGAGCGAGAGAATCACTTTTTGACCCACAATGTGTTTTTGACCCTGACACGTGAATTATGCTCAAAACAACTGCTCTCCACTTCCAAATGGTGCGCAATGGCATAAATAACCCTATTTAAGCTCAGTTAAACGTTTGCATTGAAAGTGACTGAGTTATTCACTTTTCCAGTTTTTATGCTTGCAAAATGCTTTTCAGAGCGAGAAAAGCATGTTTTGACCCACAATGTGTTTTTGACCCTAACACGTGAATTATGCTCAAAGTTAATGCTCTCCACTTCCAAATGGTGCGCAATGGCATAAATAACCCTATTTAAGCTCAGTTACACGTTTGCATTGAAAGTGACTGAGTAATTCACTTTACCAATTTTTATGCGTGCAAAATGCTTTTCAGAGCGAGAGAATCATGTTTTGACCCACAATGTGTTTTTGACACTGACACGTGAATTATGCTCTAAACAACTGCTCTCCACTTCCAAATGGTGCGCAATGGCATAAATAACCCTATTTAAGCTCAGTTACACGTTTGCATTGAAAGTGACTGAGTTATTCACTTTTCCAGTTTTTATGCGTGCAAAATGCTTTTCAGAGCGAGAGAATCACTTTTTGACCAAAAAGGTGTTTTTGACCCTGACACGTGAATTGTGCTCAAAACAACTGCTCTTCACTTCCAAATGGTGCGCGATGGCATAAATAACCCTATTTAAGCTCAGTTACACGTTTGCATTGAAAGTGACTGAGTTATTCACTTTTCCAGTTTTTATGCGTGCAAAATGCTTTTCAGAGCGAGAGAATCACTTTTTGACCCACAATGTGTTTTTGACCCTGACACGTGAATTATGCTCAAAACAACTGCTCTCCACTTCCAAATGGTGCGCAATGGCATAAATAACCCTATTTAAGCTCAGTTAAACGTTTGAATTGAAAGTGACTGAGTTATTCACTTTTCCAGTTTTTATGCTTGCAAAATGCTTTTCAGAGCGAGAAAAGCATGTTTTGACCCACAATGTGTTTTTGACCCTAACACGTGAATTATGCTCAAAGTTAATGCTCTCCACTTCCAAATGGTGCGCAATGGCATAAATAACCCTATTTAAGCTCAGTTACACGTTTGCATTGAAAGTGACTGAGTTATTCACTTTTCCAGTTTTTATGCGTGCAAAATCCTTTTCAGAGCGAGAGAATCATGTTTTGACCCACAATGTGTTTTTGACCCTGACACGTGAATTATGCTCAAAACAACTGCTCTCCACTTCCAAATGGTGCGCAATGGCATAAATAACCCTATTTAAGCTCAGTTACACGTTTGAATTGAAAGTGACTGAGTTATTCACTTTTCCAGTTTTTATGCTTGCAAAATGCTTTTCAGAGCGAGAAAAGCATGTTTTGACCCACAATGTGTTTTTGACCCTAACACGTGAATTATGCTCAAAGTTAATGCTCTCCACTTCCAAATGGTGCGCAATGGCATAAATAACCCTATTTAAGCTCAGTTACACGTTTGCATTGAAAGTGACTGAGTTATTCACTTTTCCAGTTTTTATGCGTGCAAAATGCTTTTCAGAGCGAGAGAATCATGTTTTGACCCACAATGTGTTTTTGACACTGACACGTGAATTATGCTCTAAACAACTGCTCTCCACTTCCAAATGGTGCGCAATGGCATAAATAACCCTATTTAAGCTCAGTTACACGTTTGCATTGAAAGTGACTGAGTTATTCACTTTTCCAGTTTTTATGCGTGCAAAATGCTTTTCAGAGCGAGAGAATCACTTTTTGACCAAAAAGGTGTTTTTGACCCTGACACGTGAATTGTGCTCAAAACAACTGCTCTTCACTTCCAAATGGTGCGCGATGGCATAAATAACCCTATTTAAGCTCAGTTACACGTTTGCATTGAAAGTGACTGAGTTATTCACTTTTCCAGTTTTTATGCGTGCAAAATGCTTTTCAGAGCGAGAGAATCACTTTTTGACCAAAAAGGTGTTTTTGACCCTGACACGTGAATTGTGCTCAAAACAACTGCTCTTCACTTCCAAATGGTGCGCGATGGCATAAATAACCCTATTTAAGCTCAGTTACACGTTTGAATTGAAAGTGACTGAGTTATTCACTTTTCCAGTTTTTATGCTTGCAAAATGCTTTTCAGAGCGAGAAAAGCATGTTTTGACCCACAATGTGTTTTTGACCCTGACACGTGAATTATGCTCAAAACAACTGCTCTCCACTTCCAAATGGTGCGCAATGGCATAAATAACCCTATTTAAGCTCAGTTACACGTTTGCATTGAAAGTGACTGAGTTATTCACTTTTCCAGTTTTTATGCGTGCAAAATGCTTTTCAGAGCGAGAGAATCACTTTTTGACCCACAATGTGTTTTTGACCCTGACACGTGAATTATGCTCAAAACAACTGCTCTCCACTTCCAAATGGTGCGCAATGGCATAAATAACCCTATTTAAGCTCAGTTAAACGTTTGAATTGAAAGTGACTGAGTTATTCACTTTTCCAGTTTTTATGCTTGCAAAATGCTTTTCAGAGCGAGAAAAGCATGTTTTGACCCACAATGTGTTTTTGACCCTAACACGTGAATTATGCTCAAAGTTAATGCTCTCCACTTCCAAATGGTGCGCAATGGCATAAATAACCCTATTTAAGCTCAGTTACACGTTTGCATTGAAAGTGACTGAGTTATTCACTTTTCCAGTTTTTATGCGTGCAAAATCCTTTTCAGAGCGAGAGAATCATGTTTTGACCCACAATGTGTTTTTGACCCTGACACGTGAATTATGCTCAAAACAACTGCTCTCCACTTCCAAATGGTGCGCAATGGCATAAATAACCCTATTTAAGCTCAGTTACACGTTTGCATTGAAAGTGACTGAGTTATTCACTTTTCCAGTTTTTATGCGTGCAAAATGCTTTTCAGAGCGAGAGAATCACTTTTTGACCCACAATGTGTTTTTGACCCTGACACGTGAATTATGCTCAAAACAACTGCTCTCCACTTCCAAATGGTGCGCAATGGCATAAATAACCCTATTTAAGCTCAGTTAAACGTTTGCATTGAAAGTGACTGAGTTATTCACTTTTCCAGTTTTTATGCTTGCAAAATGCTTTTCAGAGCGAGAAAAGCATGTTTTGACCCACAATGTGTTTTTGACCCTAACACGTGAATTATGCTCAAAGTTAATGCTCTCCACTTCCAAATGGTGCGCAATGGCATAAATAACCCTATTTAAGCTCAGTTACACGTTTGCATTGAAAGTGACTGAGTTATTCACTTTTCCAGTTTTTATGCGTGCAAAATCCTTTTCAGAGCGAGAGAATCATGTTTTGACCCACAATGTGTTTTTGACCCTGACACGTGAATTATGCTCAAAACAACTGCTCTCCACTTCCAAATGGTGCGCAATGGCATAAATAACCCTATTTAAGCTCAGTTACACGTTTGAATTGAAAGTGACTGAGTTATTCACTTTTCCAGTTTTTATGCTTGCAAAATGCTTTTCAGAGCGAGAAAAGCATGTTTTGACCCACAATGTGTTTTTGACCCTAACACGTGAATTATGCTCAAAGTTAATGCTCTCCACTTCCAAATGGTGCGCAATGGCATAAATAACCCTATTTAAGCTCAGTTACACGTTTGCATTGAAAGTGACTGAGTTATTCACTTTTCCAGTTTTTATGCGTGCAAAATGCTTTTCAGAGCGAGAGAATCATGTTTTGACCCACAATGTGTTTTTGACACTGACACGTGAATTATGCTCTAAACAACTGCTCTCCACTTCCAAATGGTGCGCAATGGCATAAATAACCCTATTTAAGCTCAGTTACACGTTTGCATTGAAAGTGACTGAGTTATTCACTTTTCCAGTTTTTATGCGTGCAAAATGCTTTTCAGAGCGAGAGAATCACTTTTTGACCAAAAAGGTGTTTTTGACCCTGACACGTGAATTGTGCTCAAAACAACTGCTCTTCACTTCCAAATGGTGCGCGATGGCATAAATAACCCTATTTAAGCTCAGTTACACGTTTGCATTGAAAGTGACTGAGTTATTCACTTTTCCAGTTTTTATGCGTGCAAAATGCTTTTCAGAGCGAGAGAATCACTTTTTGACCAAAAAGGTGTTTTTGACCCTGACACGTGAATTGTGCTCAAAACAACTGCTCTTCACTTCCAAATGGTGCGCGATGGCATAAATAACCCTATTTAAGCTCAGTTACACGTTTGAATTGAAAGTGACTGAGTTATTCACTTTTCCAGTTTTTATGCTTGCAAAATGCTTTTCAGAGCGAGAAAAGCATGTTTTGACCCACAATGTGTTTTTGACCCTGACACGTGAATTATGCTCAAAACAACTGCTCTCCACTTCCAAATGGTGCGCAATGGCATAAATAACCCTATTTAAGCTCAGTTACACGTTTGCATTGAAAGTGACTGAGTTATTCACTTTTCCTTTTTTTATGCGTGCAAAATGCTTTTCAGAGCGAGAGAATCACTTTTTGACCCACAATGTGTTTTTGACCCTGACACGTGAATTATGCTCAAAACAACTGCTCTCCACTTCCAAATGGTGCGCAATGGCATAAATAACCCTATTTAAGCTCAGTTAAACGTTTGAATTGAAAGTGACTGAGTTATTCACTTTTCCAGTTTTTATGCTTGCAAAATGCTTTTCAGAGCGAGAAAAGCATGTTTTGACCCACAATGTGTTTTTGACCCTAACACGTGAATTATGCTCAAAGTTAATGCTCTCCACTTCCAAATGGTGCTCAATGGCATAAATAACCCTATTTAAGCTCAGTTACACGTTTGCATTGAAAGTGACTGAGTTATTCACTTTTCCAGTTTTTATGCGTGCAAAATCCTTTTCAGAGCGAGAGAATCATGTTTTGACCCACAATGTGTTTTTGACCCTGACACGTGAATTATGCTCAAAACAACTGCTCTCCACTTCCAAATGGTGCGCAATGGCATAAATAACCCTATTTAAGCTCAGTTACACGTTTGAATTGAAAGTGACTGAGTTATTCACTTTTCCAGTTTTTATGCTTGCAAAATGCTTTTCAGAGCGAGAAAAGCATGTTTTGACCCACAATGTGTTTTTGACCCTAACACGTGAATTATGCTCAAAGTTAATGCTCTCCACTTCCAAATGGTGCGCAATGGCATAAATAACCCTATTTAAGCTCAGTTACACGTTTGCATTGAAAGTGACTGAGTAATTCACTTTACCAATTTTTATGCGTGCAAAATGCTTTTCAGAGCGAGAGAATCATGTTTTGACCCACAATGTGTTTTTGACACTGACACGTGAATTATGCTCTAAACAACTGCTCTCCACTTCCAAATGGTGCGCAATGGCATAAATAACCCTATTTAAGCTCAGTTACACGTTTGCATTGAAAGTGACTGAGTTATTCACTTTTCCAGTTTTTATGCGTGCAAAATGCTTTTCAGAGCGAGAGAATCACTTTTTGACCAAAAAGGTGTTTTTGACCCTGACACGTGAATTGTGCTCAAAACAACTGCTCTTCACTTCCAAATGGTGCGCGATGGCATAAATAACCCTATTTAAGCTCAGTTACACGTTTGCATTGAAAGTGACTGAGTTATTCACTTTTCCAGTTTTTATGCGTGCAAAATGCTTTTCAGAGCGAGAGAATCACTTTTTGACCCACAATGTGTTTTTGACCCTGACACGTGAATTATGCTCAAAACAACTGCTCTCCACTTCCAAATGGTGCGCAATGGCATAAATAACCCTATTTAAGCTCAGTTAAACGTTTGAATTGAAAGTGACTGAGTTATTCACTTTTCCAGTTTTTATGCTTGCAAAATGCTTTTCAGAGCGAGAAAAGCATGTTTTGACCCACAATGTGTTTTTGACCCTAACACGTGAATTTTGCTCAAAGTTAATGCTCTCCACTTCCAAATGGTGCGCAATGGCATAAATAACCCTATTTAAGCTCAGTTACACGTTTGCATTGAAAGTGACTGAGTTATTCACTTTTCCAGTTTTTATGCGTGCAAAATCCTTTTCAGAGCGAGAGAATCATGTTTTGACCCACAATGTGTTTTTGACCCTGACACGTGAATTATGCTCAAAACAACTGCTCTCCACTTCCAAATGGTGCGCAATGGCATAAATAACCCTATTTAAGCTCAGTTACACGTTTGAATTGAAAGTGACTGAGTTATTCACTTTTCCAGTTTTTTTGCTTGCAAAATGCTTTTCAGAGCGAGAAAAGCATGTTTTGACCCACAATGTGTTTTTGACCCTAACACGTGAATTATGCTCAAAGTTAATGCTCTCCACTTCCAAATGGTGCGCAATGGCATAAATAACCCTATTTAAGCTCAGTTACACGTTTGCATTGAAAGTGACTGAGTTATTCACTTTTCCAGTTTTTATGCGTGCAAAATGCTTTTCAGAGCGAGAGAATCATGTTTTGACCCACAATGTGTTTTTGACACTGACACGTGAATTATGCTCTAAACAACTGCTCTCCACTTCCAAATGGTGCGCAATGGCATAAATAACCCTATTTAAGCTCAGTTACACGTTTGCATTGAAAGTGACTGAGTTATTCACTTTTCCAGTTTTTATGCGTGCAAAATGCTTTTCAGAGCGAGAGAATCACTTTTTGACCAAAAAGGTGTTTTTGACCCTGACACGTGAATTGTGCTCAAAACAACTGCTCTTCACTTCCAAATGGTGCGCGATGGCATAAATAACCCTATTTAAGCTCAGTTACACGTTTGAATTGAAAGTGACTGAGTTATTCACTTTTCCAGTTTTTATGCTTGCAAAATGCTTTTCAGAGCGAGAAAAGCATGTTTTGACCCACAATGTGTTTTTGACCCTGACACGTGAATTATGCTCAAAACAACTGCTCTCCACTTCCAAATGGTGCGCAATGGCATAAATAACACTATTTAAGCTCAGTTACACGTTTGCATTGAAAGTGACTGAGTTATTCACTTTTCCAGTTTTTATGCGTGCAAAATGCTTTTCAGAGCGAGAGAATCATGTTTTGACCCACAATGTGTTTTTGACACTGACACGTGAATTATGCTCTAAACAACTGCTCTCCACTTCCAAATGGTGCGCAATGGCATAAATAACCCTATTTAAGCTCAGTTACACGTTTGCATTGAAAGTGACTGAGTTATTCACTTTTCCAGTTTTTATGCGTGCAAAATGCTTTTCAGAGCGAGAGAATCACTTTTTGACCAAAAAGGTGTTTTTGACCCTGACACGTGAATTGTGCTCAAAACAACTGCTCTTCACTTCCAAATGGTGCGCGATGGCATAAATAACCCTATTTAAGCTCAGTTACACGTTTGAATTGAAAGTGACTGAGTTATTCACTTTTCCAGTTTTTATGCTTGCAAAATGCTTTTCAGAGCGAGAAAAGCATGTTTTGACCCACAATGTGTTTTTCACCCTGACACGTGAATTATGCTCAAAACAACTGCTCTCCACTTCCAAATGGTGCGCAATGGCATAAATAACCATATTTAAGCTCAGTTACACGTTTGCATTGAAAGTGACTGAGTTATTCACTTTTCCAGTTTTTATGCGTGCAAAATGCTTTTCAGAGCGAGAGAATCACTTTTTGACCCACAATGTGTTTTTGACCCTGACACGTGAATTATGCTCAAAACAACTGCTCTCCACTTCCAAATGGTGCGCAATGGCATAAATAACCCTATTTAAGCTCAGTTAAACGTTTGAATTGAAAGTGACTGAGTTATTCACTTTTCCAGTTTTTATGCTTGCAAAATGCTTTTCAGAGCGAGAAAAGCATGTTTTGACCCACAATGTGTTTTTGACCCTAACACGTGAATTATGCTCAAAGTTAATGCTCTCCACTTCCAAATGGTGCGCAATGGCATAAATAACCCTATTTAAGCTCAGTTACACGTTTGCATTGAAAGTGACTGAGTTATTCACTTTTCCAGTTTTTATGCGTGCAAAATCCTTTTCAGAGCGAGAGAATCATGTTTTGACCCACAATGTGTTTTTGACCCTGACACGTGAATTATGCTCAAAACAACTGCTCTCCACTTCCAAATGGTGCGCAATGGCATAAATAACCCTATTTAAGCTCAGTTACACGTTTGCATTGAAAGTGACTGAGTTATTCACTTTTCCAGTCTTTATGCGTGCAAAATGCTTTTCAGAGCGAGAGAATCACTTTTTGACCAAAAAGGTGTTTTTGACCCTGACACGTGAATTGTGCTCAAAACAACTGCTCTTCACTTCCAAATGGTGCGCGATGGCATAAATAACCCTATTTAAGCTCAGTTACACGTTTGAATTGAAAGTGACTGAGTTATTCACTTTTCCAGTTTTTATGCTTGCAAAATGCTTTTCAGAGCGAGAAAAGCATGTTTTGACCCACAATGTGTTTTTGACCCTGACACGTGAATTATGCTCAAAACAACTGCTCTCCACTTCCAAATGGTGCGCAATGGCATAAATAACCCTATTTAAGCTCAGTTACACGTTTGCATTGAAAGTGACTGAGTTATTCACTTTTCCAGTTTTTATGCGTGCAAAATGCTTTTCAGAGCGAGAGAATCACTTTTTGACCCACAATGTGTTTTTGACCCTGACACGTGAATTATGCTCAAAACAACTGCTCTCCACTTCCAAATGGTGCGCAATGGCATAAATAACCCTATTTAAGCTCAGTTAAACGTTTGAATTGAAAGTGACTGAGTTATTCACTTTTCCAGTTTTTATGCTTGCAAAATGCTTTTCAGAGCGAGAAAAGCATGTTTTGACCCACAATGTGTTTTTGACCCTAACACGTGAATTATGCTCAAAGTTAATGCTCTCCACTTCCAAATGGTGCGCAATGGCATAAATAACCCTATTTAAGCTCAGTTACACGTTTGCATTGAAAGTGACTGAGTTATTCACTTTTCCAGTTTTTATGCTTGCAAAATGCTTTTCAGAGCGAGAAAAGCATGTTTTGACCCACAATGTGTTTTTGACCCTAACACGTGAATTATGCTCAAAGTTAATGCTCTCCACTTCCAAATGGTGCGCAATGGCATAAATAACCCTATTTAAGCTCAGTTACACGTTTGCATTGAAAGTGACTGAGTTATTCACTTTTCCAGTTTTTATGCGTGCAAAATGCTTTTCAGAGCGAGAGAATCATGTTTTGACCCACAATGTGTTTTTGACACTGACACGTGAATTATGCTCTAAACAACTGCTCTCCACTTCCAAATGGTGCGCAATGGCATAAATAACCCTATTTAAGCTCAGTTACACGTTTGCATTGAAAGTGACTGAGTTATTCACTTTTCCAGTTTTTATGCGTGCAAAATGCTTTTCAGAGCGAGAGAATCACTTTTTGACCAAAAAGGTGTTTTTGACCCTGACACGTGAATTGTGCTCAAAACAACTGCTCTTCACTTCCAAATGGTGCGCGATGGCATAAATAACCCTATTTAAGCTCAGTTACACGTTTGCATTGAAAGTGACTGAGTTATTCACTTTTCCAGTTTTTATGCGTGCAAAATGCTTTTCAGAGCGAGAGAATCACTTTTTGACCAAAAAGGTGTTTTTGACCCTGACACGTGAATTGTGCTCAAAACAACTGCTCTTCACTTCCAAATGGTGCGCGATGGCATAAATAACCCTATTTAAGCTCAGTTACACGTTTGAATTGAAAGTGACTGAGTTATTCACTTTTCCAGTTTTTATGCTTGCAAAATGCTTTTCAGAGCGAGAAAAGCATGTTTTGACCCACAATGTGTTTTTGACCCTGACACGTGAATTATGCTCAAAACAACTGCTCTCCACTTCCAAATGGTGCGCAATGGCATAAATAACCCTATTTAAGCTCAGTTACACGTTTGCATTGAAAGTGACTGAGTTATTCACTTTTCCTTTTTTTATGCGTGCAAAATGCTTTTCAGAGCGAGAGAATCACTTTTTGACCCACAATGTGTTTTTGACCCTGACACGTGAATTATGCTCAAAACAACTGCTCTCCACTTCCAAATGGTGCGCAATGGCATAAATAACCCTATTTAAGCTCAGTTAAACGTTTGAATTGAAAGTGACTGAGTTATTCACTTTTCCAGTTTTTATGCTTGCAAAATGCTTTTCAGAGCGAGAAAAGCATGTTTTGACCCACAATGTGTTTTTGACCCTAACACGTGAATTATGCTCAAAGTTAATGCTCTCCACTTCCAAATGGTGCGCAATGGCATAAATAACCCTATTTAAGCTCAGTTACACGTTTGCATTGAAAGTGACTGAGTTATTCACTTTTCCAGTTTCTATGCGTGCAAAATGCTTTTCAGAGCGAGAGAATCACTTTTTGACCCACAATGTGTTTTTGACCCTGACACGTGAATTATGCTCAAAACAACTGCTCTCCACTTCCAAATGGTGCGCAATGGCATAAATAACCCTATTTAAGCTCAGTTAAACGTTTGAATTGAAAGTGACTGAGTCATTCACTTTTCCAGTTTTTATGCTTGCAAAATGCTTTTCAGAGCGAGAAAAGCATGTTTTGACCCACAATGTGTTTTTCACCCTGACACGTGAATTATGCTCAAAACAACTGCTCTCCACTTCCAAATGGTGCGCAATGGCATAAATAACCCTATTTAAGCTCAGTTACACGTTTGCATTGAAAGTGACTGAGTTATTCACTTTTCCAGTTTTTATGCGTGCAAAATGCTTTTCAGAGCGAGAGAATCACTTTTTGACCCACAATGTGTTTTTGACCCTGACACGTGAATTATGCTCAAAACAACTGCTCTCCACTTCCAAATGGTGCGCAATGGCATAAATAACCCTATTTAAGCTCAGTTAAACGTTTGAATTGAAAGTGACTGAGTTATTCACTTTTCCAGTTTTTATGCTTGCAAAATGCTTTTCAGAGCGAGAAAAGCATGTTTTGACCCACAATGTGTTTTTGACCCTAACACGTGAATTATGCTCAAAGTTAATGCTCTCCACTTCCAAATGGTGCGCAATGGCATAAATAACCCTATTTAAGCTCAGTTACACGTTTGCATTGAAAGTGACTGAGTTATTCACTTTTCCAGTTTTTATGCGTGCAAAATCCTTTTCAGAGCGAGAGAATCATGTTTTGACCCACAATGTGTTTTTGACCCTGACACGTGAATTATGCTCAAAACAACTGCTCTCCACTTCCAAATGGTGCGCAATGGCATAAATAACCCTATTTAAGCTCAGTTACACGTTTGCATTGAAAGTGACTGAGTTATTCACTTTTCCAGTTTTTATGCGTGCAAAATGCTTTTCAGAGCGAGAGAATCACTTTTTGACCCACAATGTGTTTTTGACCCTGACACGTGAATTATGCTCAAAACAACTGCTCTCCACTTCCAAATGGTGCGCAATGGCATAAATAACCCTATTTAAGCTCAGTTAAACGTTTGAATTGAAAGTGACTGAGTTATTCACTTTTCCAGTTTTTATGCTTGCAAAATGCTTTTCAGAGCGAGAAAAGCATGTTTTGACCCACAATGTGTTTTTGACCCTAACACGTGAATTATGCTCAAAGTTAATGCTCTCCACTTCCAAATGGTGCGCAATGGCATAAATAACCCTATTTAAGCTCAGTTACACGTTTGCATTGAAAGTGACTGAGTTATTCACTTTTCCAGTTTTTATGCGTGCAAAATCCTTTTCAGAGCGAGAGAATCATGTTTTGACCCACAATGTGTTTTTGACCCTGACACGTGAATTATGCTCAAAACAACTGCTCTCCACTTCCAAATGGTGCGCAATGGCATAAATAACCCTATTTAAGCTCAGTTACACGTTTGAATTGAAAGTGACTGAGTTATTCACTTTTCCAGTTTTTATGCTTGCAAAATGCTTTTCAGAGCGAGAAAAGCATGTTTTGACCCACAATGTGTTTTTGACCCTAACACGTGAATTATGCTCAAAGTTAATGCTCTCCACTTCCAAATGGTGCGCAATGGCATAAATAACCCTATTTAAGCTCAGTTACACGTTTGCATTGAAAGTGACTGAGTTATTCACTTTTCCAGTTTTTATGCGTGCAAAATGCTTTTCAGAGCGAGAGAATCATGTTTTGACCCACAATGTGTTTTTGACACTGACACGTGAATTATGCTCTAAACAACTGCTCTCCACTTCCAAATGGTGCGCAATGGCATAAATAACCCTATTTAAGCTCAGTTACACGTTTGCATTGAAAGTGACTGAGTTATTCACTTTTCCAGTTTTTATGCGTGCAAAATGCTTTTCAGAGCGAGAGAATCACTTTTTGACCAAAAAGGTGTTTTTGACCCTGACACGTGAATTGTGCTCAAAACAACTGCTCTTCACTTCCAAATGGTGCGCGATGGCATAAATAACCCTATTTAAGCTCAGTTACACGTTTGCATTGAAAGTGACTGAGTTATTCACTTTTCCAGTTTTTATGCGTGCAAAATGCTTTTCAGAGCGAGAGAATCACTTTTTGACCAAAAAGGTGTTTTTGACCCTTACACGTGAATTGTGCTCAAAACAACTGCTCTTCACTTCCAAATGGTGCGCGATGGCATAAATAACCCTATTTAAGCTCAGTTACACGTTTGAATTGAAAGTGACTGAGTTATTCACTTTTCCAGTTTTTATGCTTGCAAAATGCTTTTCAGAGCGAGAAAAGCATGTTTTGACCCACAATGTGTTTTTGACCCTGACACGTGAATTATGCTCAAAACAACTGCTCTCCACTTCCAAATGGTGCGCAATGGCATAAATAACCCTATTTAAGCTCAGTTACACGTTTGCATTGAAAGTGACTGAGTTATTCACTTTTCCTTTTTTTATGCGTGCAAAATGCTTTTCAGAGCGAGAGAATCACTTTTTGACCCACAACGTGTTTTTGACCCTGACACGTGAATTATGCTCAAAACAACTGCTCTCCACTTCCAAATGGTGCGCAATGGCATAAATAACCCTATTTAAGCTCAGTTAAACGTTTGAATTGAAAGTGACTGAGTTATTCACTTTTCCAGTTTTTATGCTTGCAAAATGCTTTTCAGAGCGAGAAAAGCATGTTTTGACCCACAATGTGTTTTTGACCCTAACACGTGAATTATGCTCAAAGTTAATGCTCTCCACTTCCAAATGGTGCGCAATGGCATAAATAACCCTATTTAAGCTCAGTTACACGTTTGCATTGAAAGTGACTGAGTTATTCACTTTTCCAGTTTTTATACGTGCAAAATCCTTTTCAGAGCGAGAGAATCATGTTTTGACCCACAATGTGTTTTTGACCCTGACACGTGAATTATGCTCAAAACAACTGCTCTCCACTTCCAAATGGTGCGCAATGGCATAAATAACCCTATTTAAGCTCAGTTACACGTTTGAATTGAAAGTGACTGAGTTATTCACTTTTCCAGTTTTTATGCTTGCAAAATGCTTTTCAGAGCGAGAAAAGCATGTTTTGACCCACAATGTGTTTTTGACCCTAACACGTGAATTATGCTCAAAGTTAATGCTCTCCACTTCCAAATGGTGCGCAATGGCATAAATAACCCTATTTAAGCTCAGTTACACGTTTGCATTGAAAGTGACTGAGTAATTCACTTTACCAATTTTTATGCGTGCAAAATGCTTTTCAGAGCGAGAGAATCATGTTTTGACCCACAATGTGTTTTTGACACTGACACGTGAATTATGCTCTAAACAACTGCTCTCCACTTCCAAATGGTGCGCAATGGCATAAATAACCCTATTTAAGCTCAGTTACACGTTTGCATTGAAAGTGACTGAGTTATTCACTTTTCCAGTTTTTATGCGTGCAAAATCCTTTTCAGAGCGAGAGAATCATGTTTTGACCCACAATGTGTTTTTGACCCTGACACGTGAATTATGCTCAAAACAACTGCTCTCCACTTCCAAATGGTGCGCAATGGCATAAATAACCCTATTTAAGCTCAGTTACACGTTTGAATTGAAAGTGACTGAGTTATTCACTTTTCCAGTTTTTATGCTTGCAAAATGCTTTTCAGAGCGAGAAAAGCATGTTTTGACCCACAATGTGTTTTTGACCCTAACACGTGAATTATGCTCAAAGTTAATGCTCTCCACTTCCAAATGGTGCGCAATGGCATAAATAACCCTATTTAAGCTCAGTTACACGTTTGCATTGAAAGTGACTGAGTTATTCACTTTTCCAGTTTTTATGCGTGCAAAATGCTTTTCAGAGCGAGAGAATCATGTTTTGACCCACAATGTGTTTTTGACACTGACACGTGAATTATGCTCTAAACAACTGCTCTCCACTTCCAAATGGTGCGCAATGGCATAAATAACCCTATTTAAGCTCAGTTACACGTTTGCATTGAAAGTGACTGAGTTATTCACTTTTCCAGTTTTTATGCGTGCAAAATGCTTTTCAGAGCGAGAGAATCACTTTTTGACCAAAAAGGTGTTTTTGACCCTGACACGTGAATTGTGCTCAAAACAACTGCTCTTCACTTCCAAATGGTGCGCGATGGCATAAATAACCCTATTTAAGCTCAGTTACACGTTTGCATTGAAAGTGACTGAGTTATTCACTTTTCCAGTTTTTATGCGTGCAAAATGCTTTTCAGAGCGAGAGAATCACTTTTTGACCAAAAAGGTGTTTTTGACCCTGACACGTGAATTGTGCTCAAAACAACTGCTCTTCACTTCCAAATGGTGCGCGATGGCATAAATAGCCCTATTTAAGCTCAGTTACACGTTTGAATTGAAAGTGACTGAGTTATTCACTTTTCCAGTTTTTATGCTTGCAAAATGCTTTTCAGAGCGAGAAAAGCATGTTTTGACCCACAATGTGTTTTTGACCCTGACACGTGAATTATGCTCAAAACAACTGCTCTCCACTTCCAAATGGTGCGCAATGGCATAAATAACCCTATTTAAGCTCAGTTACACGTTTGCATTGAAAGTGACTGAGTTATTCACTTTTCCTTTTTTTATGCGTGCAAAATGCTTTTCAGAGCGAGAGAATCACTTTTTGACCCACAATGTGTTTTTGACCCTGACACGTGAATTATGCTCAAAACAACTGCTCTCCACTTCCAAATGGTGCGCAATGGCATAAATAACCCTATTTAAGCTCAGTTAAACGTTTGAATTGAAAGTGACTGAGTTATTCACTTTTCCAGTTTTTATGCTTGCAAAATGCTTTTCAGAGCGAGAAAAGCATGTTTTGACCCACAATGTGTTTTTGACCCTAACACGTGAATTATGCTCAAAGTTAATGCTCTCCACTTCCAAATGGTGCGCAATGGCATAAATAACCCTATTCAAGCTCAGTTACACGTTTGCATTGAAAGTGACTGAGTTATTCACTTTTCCAGTTTTTATGCGTGCAAAATCCTTTTCAGAGCGAGAGAATCATGTTTTGACCCACAATGTGTTTTTGACCCTGACACGTGAATTATGCTCAAAACAACTGCTCTCCACTTCCAAATGGTGCGCAATGGCATAAATAACCCTATTTAAGCTCAGTTACACGTTTGAATTGAAAGTGACTGAGTTATTCACTTTTCCAGTTTTTATGCTTGCAAAATGCTTTTCAGAGCGAGAAAAGCATGTTTTGACCCACAATGTGTTTTTGACCCTAACACGTGAATTATGCTCAAAGTTAATGCTCTCCACTTCCAAATGGTGCGCAATGGCATAAATAACCCTATTTAAGCTCAGTTACACGTTTGCATTGAAAGTGACTGAGTTATTCACTTTTCCAGTTTTTATGCGTGCAAAATGCTTTTCAGAGCGAGAGAATCATGTTTTGACCCACAATGTGTTTTTGACACTGACACGTGAATTATGCTCTAAACAACTGCTCTCCACTTCCAAATGGTGCGCAATGGCATAAATAACCCTATTTAAGCTCAGTTACACGTTTGCATTGAAAGTGACTGAGTTATTCACTTTTCCAGTTTTTATGCGTGCAAAATGCTTTTCAGAGCGAGAGAATCACTTTTTGACCAAAAAGGTGTTTTTGACCCTGACACGTGAATTGTGCTCAAAACAACTGCTCTTCACTTCCAAATGGTGCGCGATGGCATAAATAACCCTATTTAAGCTCAGTTACACGTTTGCATTGAAAGTGACTGAGTTATTCACTTTTCCAGTTTTTATGGGTGCAAAATGCTTTTCAGAGCGAGAGAATCACTTTTTGACCAAAAAGGTGTTTTTGACCCTGACACGTGAATTGTGCTCAAAACAACTGCTCTTCACTTCCAAATGGTGCGCGATGGCATAAATAACCCTATTTAAGCTCAGTTACACGTTTGCATTGAAAGTGACTGAGTTATTCACTTTTCCAGTTTCTATGCGTGCAAAATGCTTTTCAGAGCGAGAGAATCACTTTTTGACCCACAATGTGTTTTTGACCCTGACACGTGAATTATGCTCAAAACAACTGCTCTCCACTTCCAAATGGTGCGCAATGGCATAAATAACCCTATTTAAGCTCAGTTAAACGTTTGAATTGAAAGTGACTGAGTTATTCACTTTTCCAGTTTTTATGCTTGCAAAATGCTTTTCAGAGCGAGAAAAGCATGTTTTGACCCACAATGTGTTTTTGACCCTGACACGTGAATTATGCTCAAAACAACTGCTCTCCACTTCCAAATGGTGCGCAATGGCATAAATAACCCTATTTAAGCTCAGTTACACGTTTGCATTGAAAGTGACTGAGTTATTCACTTTTCCAGTTTTTATGCGTGCAAAATGCTTTTCAGAGCGAGAGAATCACTTTTTGACCCACAATGTGTTTTTGACCCTGACACGTGAATTATGCTCAAAACAACTGCTCTCCACTTCCAAATGGTGCGCAATGGCATAAATAACCCTATTTAAGCTCAGTTAAACGTTTGAACTGAAAGTGACTGAGTTATTCACTTTTCCAGTTTTTATGCTTGCAAAATGCTTTTCAGAGCGAGAAAAGCATGTTTTGACCCACAATGTGTTTTTGACCCTGACACGTGAATTATGCTCAAAACAACTGCTCTCCACTTCCAAATGGTGCGCAATGGCATAAATAACCCTATTTAAGCTCAGTTAAACGTTTGAATTGAAAGTGACTGAGTTATTCACTTTTCCAGTTTTTATGCTTGCAAAATGCTTTTCAGAGCGAGAAAAGCATGTTTTGACCCACAATGTGTTTTTGACCCTAACACGTGAATTATGCTCAAAGTTAATGCTCTCCACTTCCAAATGGTGCGCAATGGCATAAATAACCCTATTTAAGCTCAGTTACACGTTTGCATTGAAAGTGACTGAGTTATTCACTTTTCCAGTTTTTATGCGTGCAAAATCCTTTTCAGAGCGAGAGAATCATGTTTTGACCCACAATGTGTTTTTGACCCTGACACGTGAATTATGCTCAAAACAACTGCTCTCCACTTCCAAATGGTGCGCAATGGCATAAATAACCCTATTTAAGCTCAGTTACACGTTTGCATTGAAAGTGACTGAGTTATTCACTTTTCCAGTTTTTATGCGTGCAAAATGCTTTTCAGAGCGAGAGAATCACTTTTTGACCAAAAAGGTGTTTTTGACCCTGACACGTGAATTGTGCTCAAAACAACTGCTCTTCACTTCCAAATGGTGCGCGATGGCATAAATAACCCTATTTAAGCTCAGTTACACGTTTGAATTGAAAGTGACTGAGTTATTCACTTTTCCAGTTTTTATGCTTGCAAAATGCTTTTCAGAGCGAGAAAAGCATGTTTTGACCCACAATGTGTTTTTGACCCTGACACGTGAATTATGCTCAAAACAACTGCTCTCCACTTCCAAATGGTGCGCAATGGCATAAATAACCCTATTTAAGCTCAGTTACACGTTTGCATTGAAAGTGACTGAGTTATTCACTTTTCCAGTTTTTATGCGTGCAAAATGCTTTTCAGAGCGAGAGAATCACTTTTTGACCCACAATGTGTTTTTGACCCTGACACGTGAATTATGCTCAAAACAACTGCTCTCCACTTCCAAATGGTGCGCAATGGCATAAATAACCCTATTTAAGCTCAGTTAAACGTTTGAATTGAAAGTGACTGAGTTATTCACTTTTCCAGTTTTTATGCTTGCAAAATGCTTTTCAGAGCGAGAAAAGCATGTTTTGACCCACAATGTGTTTTTGACCCTAACACGTGAATTATGCTCAAAGTTAATGCTCTCCACTTCCAAATGGTGCGCAATGGCATAAATAACCCTATTTAAGCTCAGTTACACGTTTGCATTGAAAGTGACTGAGTTATTCACTTTTCCAGTTTTTATGCGTGCAAAATCCTTTTCAGAGCGAGAGAATCATGTTTTGACCCACAATGTGTTTTTGACCCTGACACGTGAATTATGCTCAAAACAACTGCTCTCCACTTCCAAATGGTGCGCAATGGCATAAATAACCCTATTTAAGCTCAGTTACACGTTTGCATTGAAAGTGACTGAGTTATTCACTTTTCCAGTTTTTATGCGTGCAAAATGCTTTTCAGAGCGAGAGAATCACTTTTTGACCAAAAAGGTGTTTTTGACCCTGACACGTGAATTGTGCTCAAAACAACTGCTCTTCACTTCCAAATGGTGCGCGATGGCATAAATAACCCTATTTAAGCTCAGTTACACGTTTGAATTGAAAGTGACTGAGTTATTCACTTTTCCAGTTTTTATGCTTGCAAAATGCTTTTCAGAGCGAGAAAAGCATGTTTTGACCCACAATGTGTTTTTGACCCTGACACGTGAATTATGCTCAAAACAACTGCTCTCCACTTCCAAATGGTGCGCAATGGCATAAATAACCCTATTTAAGCTCAGTTACACGTTTGAATTGAAAGTGACTGAGTTATTCACTTTTCCAGTTTTTATGCTTGCAAAATGCTTTTCAGAGCGAGAAAAGCATGTTTTGACCCACAATGTGTTTTTGACCCTAACACGTGAATTATGCTCAAAGTTAATGCTCTCCACTTCCAAATGGTGCGCAATGGCATAAATAACCCTATTTAAGCTCAGTTAAACGTTTGAATTGAAAGTGACTGAGTTATTCACTTTTCCAGTTTTTATGCTTGCAAAATGCTTTTCAGAGCGAGAAAAGCATGTTTTGACCCACAATGTGTTTTTGACCCTAACACGTGAATTATGCTCAAAGTTAATGCTCTCCACTTCCAAATGGTGCGCAATGGCATAAATAACCCTATTTAAGCTCAGTTACACGTTTGCATTGAAAGTGACTGAGTTATTCACTTTTCCAGTTTTTATGCGTGCAAAATGCTTTTCAGAGCGAGAGAATCATGTTTTGACCCACAATGTGTTTTTGAGACTGACACGTGAATTATGCTCTAAACAACTGCTCTCCACTTCCAAATGGTGCGCAATGGCATAAATAACCCTATTTAAGCTCAGTTACACGTTTGCATTGAAAGTGACTGAGTTATTCACTTTTCCAGTTTTTATGCTTGCAAAATGCTTTTCAGAGCGAGAGAATCACTTTTTGACCAAAAAGGTGTTTTTGACCCTGACACGTGAATTGTGCTCAAAACAACTGCTCTTCACTTCCAAATGGTGCGCAATGGCATAAATAACCCTATTTAAGCTCAGTTACACGTTTGCATTGAAAGTGACTGAGTTATTCACTTTTCCAGTTTTATGCGTGCAAAATGCTTTTCAGAGCGAGAGAATCACTTTTTGACCCACAATGTGTTTTTGACCCTGACACGTGAATTATGCTCAAAACAACTGCTCTCCACTTCCAAATGGTGCGCAATGGCATAAATAACCCTATTTAAGCTCAGTTAAACGTTTGAATTGAAAGTGACTGAGTTATTCACTTTTCCAGTTTTTATGCTTGCAAAATGCTTTTCAGAGCGAGAAAAGCATGTTTTGACCCACAATGTGTTTTTGACCCTGACACGTGAATTATGCTCAAAACAACTGCTCTCCACTTCCAAATGGTGCGCAATGGCATAAATAACCCTATTTAAGCTCAGTTACACGTTTGAATTGAAAGTGACTGAGTTATTCACTTTTCCAGTTTTTATGCTTGCAAAATGCTTTTCAGAGCGAGAAAAGCATGTTTTGACCCACAATGTGTTTTTGACCCTAACACGTGAATTATGCTCAAAGTTAATGCTCTCCACTTCCAAATGGTGCGCAATGGCATAAATAACCCTATTTAAGCTCAGTTAAACGTTTGAATTGAAAGTGACTGAGTTATTCACTTTTCCAGTTTTTATGCTTGCAAAATGCTTTTCAGAGCGAGAAAAGCATGTTTTGACCCACAATGTGTTTTTGACCCTAACACGTGAATTATGCTCAAAGTTAATGCTCTCCACTTCCAAATGGTGCGCAATGGCATAAATAACCCTATTTAAGCTCAGTTACACGTTTGCATTGAAAGTGACTGAGTTATTCACTTTTCCAGTTTTTATGCGTGCAAAATGCTTTTCAGAGCGAGAGAATCATGTTTTGACCCACAATGTGTTTTTGACACTGACACGTGAATTATGCTCTAAACAACTGCTCTCCACTTCCAAATGGTGCGCAATGGCATAAATAACCCTATTTAAGCTCAGTTACACGTTTGCATTGAAAGTGACTGAGTTATTCACTTTTCCAGTTTTTATGCGTGCAAAATGCTTTTCAGAGCGAGAGAATCACTTTTTGACCAAAAAGGTGTTTTTGACCCTGACACGTGAATTGTGCTCAAAACAACTGCTCTTCACTTCCAAATGGTGCGCAATGGCATAAATAACCCTATTTAAGCTCAGTTAAACGTTTGAATTGAAAGTGACTGAGTTAATCACTTTTCCAGTTTTTATGCTTGCAAAATGCTTTTCAGAGCGAGAAAAGCATGTTTTGACCCACAATGTGTTTTTGACCCTGACACGTGAATTATGCTCAAAACAACTGCTCTCCACTTCCAAATGGTGCGCAATGGCATAAATAACCCTATTTAAGCTCAGTTACACGTTTGCATTGAAAGTGACTGAGTTATTCACTTTTCCAGTTTTATGCGTGCAAAATGCTTTTCAGAGCGAGAGAATCACTTTTTGACCCACAATGTGTTTTTGACCCTGACACGTGAATTATGCTCAAAACAACTGCTCTCCACTTCCAAATGGTGCGCAATGGCATAAATAACCCTATTTAAGCTCAGTTAAACGTTTGAATTGAAAGTGACTGAGTTATTCACTTTTCCAGTTTTTATGCTTGCAAAATGCTTTTCAGAGCGAGAAAAGCATGTTTTGACCCACAATGTGTTTTTGACCCTGACACGTGAATTATGCTCAAAACAACTGCTCTCCACTTCCAAATGGTGCGCAATGGCATAAATAACCCTATTTAAGCTCAGTTAAACGTTTGAATTGAAAGTGACTGAGTTATTCACTTTTCCAGTTTTTATGCTTGCAAAATGCTTTTCAGAGCGAGAAAAGCATGTTTTGACCCACAATGTGTTTTTGACCCTGACACGTGAATTATGCTCAAAACAACTGCTCTCCACTTCCAAATGGTGCGCAATGGCATAAATAACCCTATTTAAGCTCAGTTACACGTTTGCATTGAAAGTGACTGAGTTATTCACTTTTCCAGTTTTTATGCGTGCAAAATGCTTTTCAGAGCGAGAGAATCACTTTTTGACCCACAATGTGTTTTTGACCCTGACACGTGAATTATGCTCAAAACAACTGCTCTCCACTTCCAAATGGTGCGCAATGGCATAAATAACCCTATTTAAGCTCAGTTAAACGTTTGAATTGAAAGTGACTGAGTTATTCACTTTTCCAGTTTTTATGCTTGCAAAATGCTTTTCAGAGCGAGAAAAGCATGTTTTGACCCACAATGTGTTTTTGACCCTGACACGTGAATTATGCTCAAAACAACTGCTCTCCACTTCCAAATGGTGCGCAATGGCATAAATAACCCTATTTAAGCTCAGTTACACGTTTGCATTGAAAGTGACTGAGTTATTCACTTTTCCAGTTTTTATGCGTGCAAAATGCTTTTCAGAGCGAGAGAATCACTTTTTGACCAAAAAGGTGTTTTTGACCCTGACACGTGAATTGTGCTCAAAACAACTGCTCTTCACTTCCAAATGGTGCGCAATGGCATAAATAACCCTATTTAAGCTCAGTTAAACGTTTGAATTGAAAGTGACTGAGTTAATCACTTTTCCAGTTTTTATGCTTGCAAAATGCTTTTCAGAGCGAGAAAAGCATGTTTTGACCCACAATGTGTTTTTGACCCTGACACGTGAATTATGCTCAAAACAACTGCTCTCCACTTCCAAATGGTGCGCAATGGCATAAATAACCCTATTTAAGCTCAGTTACACGTTTGCATTGAAAGTGACTGAGTTATTCACTTTTCCAGTTTTATGCGTGCAAAATGCTTTTCAGAGCGAGAGAATCACTTTTTGACCCACAATGTGTTTTTGACCCTGACACGTGAATTATGCTCAAAACAACTGCTCTCCACTTCCAAATGGTGCGCAATGGCATAAATAACCCTATTTAAGCTCAGTTAAACGTTTGAATTGAAAGTGACTGAGTTATTCACTTTTCCAGTTTTTATGCTTGCAAAATGCTTTTCAGAGCGAGAAAAGCATGTTTTGACCCACAATGTGTTTTTGACCCTGACACGTGAATTATGCTCAAAACAACTGCTCTCCACTTCCAAATGGTGCGCAATGGCATAAATAACCCTATTTAAGCTCAGTTAAACGTTTGAATTGAAAGTGACTGAGTTATTCACTTTTCCAGTTTTTATGCTTGCAAAATGCTTTTCAGAGCGAGAAAAGCATGTTTTGACCCACAATGTGTTTTTGACCCTGACACGTGAATTATGCTCAAAACAACTGCTCTCCACTTCCAAATGGTGCGCAATGGCATAAATAACCCTATTTAAGCTCAGTTACACGTTTGCATTGAAAGTGACTGAGTTATTCACTTTTCCAGTTTTTATGCGTGCAAAATGCTTTTCAGAGCGAGAGAATCACTTTTTGACCCACAATGTGTTTTTGACCCTGACACGTGAATTATGCTCAAAACAACTGCTCTCCACTTCCAAATGGTGCGCAATGGCATAAATAACCCTATTTAAGCTCAGTTAAACGTTTGAATTGAAAGTGACTGAGTTATTCACTTTTCCAGTTTTTATGCTTGCAAAATGCTTTTCAGAGCGAGAAAAGCATGTTTTGACCCACAATGTGTTTTTGACCCTGACACGTGAATTATGCTCAAAACAACTGCTCTCCACTTCCAAATGGTGCGCAATGGCATAAATAACCCTATTTAAGCTCAGTTACACGTTTGCATTGAAAGTGACTGAGTTATTCACTTTTCCAGTTTTTATGCGTGCAAAATGCTTTTCAGAGCGAGAGAATCACTTTTTGACCCACAATGTGTTTTTGACCCTGACACGTGAATTATGCTCAAAACAACTGCTCTCCACTTCCAAATGGTGCGCAATGGCATAAATAACCCTATTTAAGCTCAGTTAAACGTTTGAATTGAAAGTGACTGAGTTATTCACTTTTCCAGTTTTTATGCTTGCAAAATGCTTTTCAGAGCGAGAAAAGCATGTTTTGACCCACAATGTGTTTTTGACCCTGACACGTGAATTATGCTCAAAACAACTGCTCTCCACTTCCAAATGGTGCGCAATGGCATAAATAACCCTATTTAAGCTCAGTTACACGTTTGCATTGAAAGTGACTGAGTTATTCACTTTTCCAGTTTTTATGCGTGCAAAATGCTTTTCAGAGCGAGAGAATCACTTTTTGACCCACAATGTGTTTTTGACCCTGACACGTGAATTATGCTCAAAACAACTGCTCTTCACTTCCAAATGGTGCGCGATGGCATAAATAACCCTATTTAAGCTCAGTTACACGTTTGAATTGAAAGTGACTGAGTTATTCACTTTTCCAGTTTTTATGCTTGCAAAATGCTTTTCAGAGCGAGAAAAGCATGTTTTGACCCACAATGTGTTTTTGACCCTGACACGTGAATTATGCTCAAAACAACTGCTCTCCACTTCCAAATGGTGCGCAATGGCATAAATAACCCTATTTAAGCTCAGTTACACGTTTGAATTGAAAGTGACTGAGTTATTCACTTTTCCAGTTTCTATGCGTGCAAAATGCTTTTCAGAGCGAGAGAATCACTTTTTGACCCACAATGTGTTTTTGACCCTGACACGTGAATTATGCTCAAAACAACTGCTCTCCACTTCCAAATGGTGCGCAATGGCATAAATAACCCTATTTAAGCTCAGTTACACGTTTGCATTGAAAGTGACTGAGTTATTCACTTTTCCAGTTTTTATGCGTGCAAAATGCTTTTCAGAGCGAGAGAATCATGTTTTGACCCACAATGTGTTTTTGACACTGACACGTGAATTATGCTCTAAACAACTGCTCTCCACTTCCAAATGGTGCGCAATGGCATAAATAACCCTATTTAAGCTCAGTTACACGTTTGCATTGAAAGTGACTGAGTTATTCACTTTTCCAGTTTTTATGCGTGCAAAATGCTTTTGAGAGCGAGAGAATCACTTTTTGACCAAAAAGGTGTTTTTGACCCTGACACGTGAATTGTGCTCAAAACAACTGCTCTTCACTTCCAAATGGTGCGCGATGGCATAAATAACCCTATTTAAGCTCAGTTACACGTTTGCATTGAAAGTGACTGAGTTATTCACTTTTCCAGTTTTTATGCGTGCAAAATGCTTTTCAGAGCGAGAGAATCACTTTTTGACCAAAAAGGTGTTTTTGACCCTGACACGTGAATTGTGCTCAAAACAACTGCTCTTCACTTCCAAATGGTGCGCGATGGCATAAATAACCCTATTTAAGCTCAGTTACACGTTTGAATTGAAAGTGACTGAGTTATTCACTTTTCCAGTTTTTATGCTTGCAAAATGCTTTTCAGAGCGAGAAAAGCATGTTTTGACCCACAATGTGTTTTTGACCCTGACACGTGAATTATGCTCAAAACAACTGCTCTCCACTTCCAAATGGTGCGCAATGGCATAAATAACCCTATTTAAGCTCAGTTACACGTTTGCATTGAAAGTGACTGAGTTATTCACTTTTCCTTTTTTTATGCGTGCAAAATGCTTTTCAGAGCGAGAGAATCACTTTTTGACCCACAATGTGTTTTTGACCCTGACACGTGAATTATGCTCAAAACAACTGCTCTCCACTTCCAAATGGTGCGCAATGGCATAAATAACCCTATTTAAGCTCAGTTAAACGTTTGAATTGAAAGTGACTGAGTTATTCACTTTTCCAGTTTTTATGCTTGCAAAATGCTTTTCAGAGCGAGAAAAGCATGTTTTGACCCACAATGTGTTTTTGACCCTAACACGTGAATTATGCTCAAAGTTAATGCTCTCCACTTCCAAATGGTGCGCAATGGCATAAATAACCCTATTTAAGCTCAGTTACACGTTTGCATTGAAAGTGACTGAGTTATTCACTTTTCCAGTTTTTATGCGTGCAAAATCCTTTTCAGAGCGAGAGAATCATGTTTTGACCCACAATGTGTTTTTGACCCTGACACGTGAATTATGCTCAAAACAACTGCTCTCCACTTCCAAATGGTGCGCAATGGCATAAATAACCCTATTTAAGCTCAGTTACACGTTTGAATTGAAAGTGACTGAGTTATTCACTTTTCCAGTTTTTATGCTTGCAAAATGCTTTTCAGAGCGAGAAAAGCATGTTTTGACCCACAATGTGTTTTTGACCCTAACACGTGAATTATGCTCAAAGTTAATGCTCTCCACTTCCAAATGGTGCGCAATGGCATAAATAACCCTATTTAAGCTCAGTTACACGTTTGCATTGAAAGTGACTGAGTTATTCACTTTTCCAGTTTTTATGCGTGCAAAATGCTTTTCAGAGCGAGAGAATCACTTTTTGACCCACAATGTGTTTTTGACCCTGACACGTGAATTATGCTCAAAACAACTGCTCTCCACTTCCAAATGGTGCGCAATGGCATAAATAACCCTATTTAAGCTCAGTTAAACGTTTGAATTGAAAGTGACTGAGTTATTCACTTTTCCAGTTTTTATGCTTGCAAAATGCTTTTCAGAGCGAGAAAAGCATGTTTTGACCCACAATGTGTTTTTGACCCTGACACGTGAATTATGCTCAAAACAACTGCTCTCCACTTCCAAATGGTGCGCAATGGCATAAATAACCCTATTTAAGCTCAGTTACACGTTTGCATTGAAAGTGACTGAGTTATTCACTTTTCCAGTTTTTATGCGTGCAAAATGCTTTTCAGAGCGAGAGAATCACTTTTTGACCCACAATGTGTTTTTGACCCTGACACGTGAATTATGCTCAAAACAACTGCTCTTCACTTCCAAATGGTGCGCGATGGCATAAATAACCCTATTTAAGCTCAGTTACACGTTTGAATTGAAAGTGACTGAGTTATTCACTTTTCCAGTTTTTATGCTTGCAAAATGCTTTTCAGAGCGAGAAAAGCATGTTTTGACCCACAATGTGTTTTTGACCCTGACACGTGAATTATGCTCAAAACAACTGCTCTCCACTTCCAAATGGTGCGCAATGGCATAAATAACCCTATTTAAGCTCAGTTACACGTTTGAATTGAAAGTGACTGAGTTATTCACTTTTCCAGTTTCTATGCGTGCAAAATGCTTTTCAGAGCGAGAGAATCACTTTTTGACCCACAATGTGTTTTTGACCCTGACACGTGAATTATGCTCAAAACAACTGCTCTCCACTTCCAAATGGTGCGCAATGGCATAAATAACCCTATTTAAGCTCAGTTACACGTTTGCATTGAAAGTGACTGAGTTATTCACTTTTCCAGTTTTTATGCGTGCAAAATGCTTTTCAGAGCGAGAGAATCATGTTTTGACCCACAATGTGTTTTTGACACTGACACGTGAATTATGCTCTAAACAACTGCTCTCCACTTCCAAATGGTGCGCAATGGCATAAATAACCCTATTTAAGCTCAGTTACACGTTTGCATTGAAAGTGACTGAGTTATTCACTTTTCCAGTTTTTATGCGTGCAAAATGCTTTTGAGAGCGAGAGAATCACTTTTTGACCAAAAAGGTGTTTTTGACCCTGACACGTGAATTGTGCTCAAAACAACTGCTCTTCACTTCCAAATGGTGCGCGATGGCATAAATAACCCTATTTAAGCTCAGTTACACGTTTGCATTGAAAGTGACTGAGTTATTCACTTTTCCAGTTTTTATGCGTGCAAAATGCTTTTCAGAGCGAGAGAATCACTTTTTGACCAAAAAGGTGTTTTTGACCCTGACACGTGAATTGTGCTCAAAACAACTGCTCTTCACTTCCAAATGGTGCGCGATGGCATAAATAACCCTATTTAAGCTCAGTTACACGTTTGAATTGAAAGTGACTGAGTTATTCACTTTTCCAGTTTTTATGCTTGCAAAATGCTTTTCAGAGCGAGAAAAGCATGTTTTGACCCACAATGTGTTTTTGACCCTGACACGTGAATTATGCTCAAAACAACTGCTCTCCACTTCCAAATGGTGCGCAATGGCATAAATAACCCTATTTAAGCTCAGTTACACGTTTGCATTGAAAGTGACTGAGTTATTCACTTTTCCTTTTTTTATGCGTGCAAAATGCTTTTCAGAGCGAGAGAATCACTTTTTGACCCACAATGTGTTTTTGACCCTGACACGTGAATTATGCTCAAAACAACTGCTCTCCACTTCCAAATGGTGCGCAATGGCATAAATAACCCTATTTAAGCTCAGTTAAACGTTTGAATTGAAAGTGACTGAGTTATTCACTTTTCCAGTTTTTATGCTTGCAAAATGCTTTTCAGAGCGAGAAAAGCATGTTTTGACCCACAATGTGTTTTTGACCCTAACACGTGAATTATGCTCAAAGTTAATGCTCTCCACTTCCAAATGGTGCGCAATGGCATAAATAACCCTATTTAAGCTCAGTTACACGTTTGCATTGAAAGTGACTGAGTTATTCACTTTTCCAGTTTTTATGCGTGCAAAATCCTTTTCAGAGCGAGAGAATCATGTTTTGACCCACAATGTGTTTTTGACCCTGACACGTGAATTATGCTCAAAACAACTGCTCTCCACTTCCAAATGGTGCGCAATGGCATAAATAACCCTATTTAAGCTCAGTTACACGTTTGAATTGAAAGTGACTGAGTTATTCACTTTTCCAGTTTTTATGCTTGCAAAATGCTTTTCAGAGCGAGAAAAGCATGTTTTGACCCACAATGTGTTTTTGACCCTAACACGTGAATTATGCTCAAAGTTAATGCTCTCCACTTCCAAATGGTGCGCAATGGCATAAATAACCCTATTTAAGCTCAGTTACACGTTTGCATTGAAAGTGACTGAGTTATTCACTTTTCCAGTTTTTATGCGTGCAAAATGCTTTTCAGAGCGAGAGAATCATGTTTTGACCCACAATGTGTTTTTGACACTGACACGTGAATTATGCTCTAAACAACTGCTCTCCACTTCCAAATGGTGCGCAATGGCATAAATAACCCTATTTAAGCTCAGTTACACGTTTGCATTGAAAGTGACTGAGTTATTCACTTTTCCAGTTTTTATGCGTGCAAAATGCTTTTCAGAGCGAGAGAATCACTTTTTGACCAAAAAGGTGTTTTTGACCCTGACACGTGAATTGTGCTCAAAACAACTGCTCTTCACTTCCAAATGGTGCGCGATGGCATAAATAACCCTATTTAAGCTCAGTTACACGTTTGAATTGAAAGTGACCGAGTTATTCACTTTTCCAGTTTTTATGCTTGCAAAATGCTTTTCAGAGCGAGAAAAGCATGTTTTGACCCACAATGTGTTTTTGACCCTGACACGTGAATTATGCTCAAAACAACTGCTCTCCACTTCCAAATGGTGCGCAATGGCATAAATAACCCTATTTAAGCTCAGTTACACGTTTGCATTGAAAGTGACTGAGTTATTCACTTTTCCAGTTTTTATGCGTGCAAAATGCTTTTCAGAGCGAGAGAATCACTTTTTGACCCACAATGTGTTTTTGACCCTGACACGTGAATTATGCTCAAAACAACTGCTCTCCACTTCCAAATGGTGCGCAATGGCATAAATAACCCTATTTAAGCTCAGTTAAACGTTTGAATTGAAAGTGACTGAGTTATTCACTTTTCCAGTTTTTATGCTTGCAAAATGCTTTTCAGAGCGAGAAAAGCATGTTTTGACCCACAATGTGTTTTTGACCCTGACACGTGAATTATGCTCAAAGTTAATGCTCTCCACTTCCAAATGGTGCGCAATGGCATAAATAACCCTATTTAAGCTCAGTTACACGTTTGCATTGAAAGTGACTGAGTTATTCACTTTTCCAGTTTCTATGCGTGCAAAATGCTTTTCAGAGCGAGAGAATCACTTTTTGACCCACAATGTGTTTTTGACCCTGACACGTGAATTATGCTCAAAACAACTGCTCTCCACTTCCAAATGGTGCGCAATGGCATAAATAACCCTATTTAAGCTCAGTTACACGTTTGCATTGAAAGTGACTGAGTTATTCACTTTTCCAGTTTTTATGCGTGCAAAATGCTTTTCAGAGCGAGAGAATCACTTTTTGACCCACAATGTGTTTTTGACCCTGACACGTGAATTATGCTCAAAACAACTGCTCTCCACTTCCAAATGGTGCGCAATGGCATAAATAACCCTATTTAAGCTCAGTTAAACGTTTGAATTGAAAGTGACTGAGTTATTCACTTTTCCAGTTTTTATGCTTGCAAAATGCTTTTCAGAGCGAGAAAAGCATGTTTTGACCCACAATGTGTTTTTGACCCTAACACGTGAATTATGCTCAAAGTTAATGCTCTCCACTTCCAAATGGTGCGCAATGGCATAAATAACCCTATTTAAGCTCAGTTACACGTTTGCATTGAAAGTGACTGAGTTATTCACTTTTCCAGTTTTTATGCGTGCAAAATCCTTTTCAGAGCGAGAGAATCATGTTTTGACCCACAATGTGTTTTTGACCCTGACACGTGAATTATGCTCAAAACAACTGCTCTCCACTTCCAAATGGTGCGCAATGGCATAAATAACCCTATTTAAGCTCAGTTACACGTTTGCATTGAAAGTGACTGAGTTATTCACTTTTCCAGTTTTTATGCGTGCAAAATGCTTTTCAGAGCGAGAGAATCACTTTTTGACCAAAAAGGTGTTTTTGACCCTGACACGTGAATTGTGCTCAAAACAACTGCTCTTCACTTCCAAATGGTGCGCGATGGCATAAATAACCCTATTTAAGCTCAGTTACACGTTTGAATTGAAAGTGACTGAGTTATTCACTTTTCCAGTTTTTATGCTTGCAAAATGCTTTTCAGAGCGAGAAAAGCATGTTTTGACCCACAATGTGTTTTTGACCCTGACACGTGAATTATGCTCAAAACAACTGCTCTCCACTTCCAAATGGTGCGCAATGGCATAAATAACCCTATTTAAGCTCAGTTACACGTTTGAATTGAAAGTGACTGAGTTATTCACTTTTCCAGTTTTTATGCTTGCAAAATGCTTTTCAGAGCGAGAAAAGCATGTTTTGACCCACAATGTGTTTTTGACCCTAACACGTGAATTATGCTCAAAGTTAATGCTCTCCACTTCCAAATGGTGCGCAATGGCATAAATAACCCTATTTAAGCTCAGTTAAACGTTTGAATTGAAAGTGACTGAGTTATTCACTTTTCCAGTTTTTATGCTTGCAAAATGCTTTTCAGAGCGAGAAAAGCATGTTTTGACCCACAATGTGTTTTTGACCCTAACACGTGAATTATGCTCAAAGTTAATGCTCTCCACTTCCAAATGGTGCGCAATGGCATAAATAACCCTATTTAAGCTCAGTTACACGTTTGCATTGAAAGTGACTGAGTTATTCACTTTTCCAGTTTTTATGCGTGCAAAATGCTTTTCAGAGCGAGAGAATCATGTTTTGACCCACAATGTGTTTTTGACACTGACACGTGAATTATGCTCTAAACAACTGCTCTCCACTTCCAAATGGTGCGCAATGGCATAAATAACCCTATTTAAGCTCAGTTACACGTTTGCATTGAAAGTGACTGAGTTATTCACTTTTCCAGTTTTTATGCGTGCAAAATGCTTTTCAGAGCGAGAGAATCACTTTTTGACCAAAAAGGTGTTTTTGACCCTGACACGTGAATTGTGCTCAAAACAACTGCTCTTCACTTCCAAATGGTGCGCAATGGCATAAATAACCCTATTTAAGCTCAGTTAAACGTTTGAATTGAAAGTGACTGAGTTAATCACTTTTCCAGTTTTTATGCTTGCAAAATGCTTTTCAGAGCGAGAAAACCATGTTTTGACCCACAATGTGTTTTTGACCCTGACACGTGAATTATGCTCAAAACAACTGCTCTCCACTTCCAAATGGTGCGCAATGGCATAAATAACCCTATTTAAGCTCAGTTACACGTTTGCATTGAAAGTGACTGAGTTATTCACTTTTCCAGTTTTATGCGTGCAAAATGCTTTTCAGAGCGAGAGAATCACTTTTTGACCCACAATGTGTTTTTGACCCTGACACGTGAATTATGCTCAAAACAACTGCTCTCCACTTCCAAATGGTGCGCAATGGCATAAATAACCCTATTTAAGCTCAGTTAAACGTTTGAATTGAAAGTGACTGAGTTATTCACTTTTCCAGTTTTTATGCTTGCAAAATGCTTTTCAGAGCGAGAAAAGCATGTTTTGACCCACAATGTGTTTTTGACCCTGACACGTGAATTATGCTCTAAACAACTGCTCTCCACTTCCAAATGGTGCGCAATGGCATAAATAACCCTATTTAAGCTCAGTTACACGTTTGCATTGAAAGTGACTGAGTTATTCACTTTTCCAGTTTTTATGCGTGCAAAATGCTTTTCAGAGCGAGAGAATCACTTTTTGACCAAAAAGGTGTTTTTGACCCTGACACGTGAATTGTGCTCAAAACAACTGCTCTTCACTTCCAAATGGTGCGCGATGGCATAAATAACCCTATTTAAGCTCAGTTACACGTTTGCATTGAAAGTGACTGAGTTATTCACTTTTCCAGTTTTTATGCGTGCAAAATGCTTTTCAGAGCGAGAGAATCACTTTTTGACCAAAAAGGTGTTTTTGACCCTGACACGTGAATTGTGCTCAAAACAACTGCTCTTCACTTCCAAATGGTGCGCGATGGCATAAATAACCCTATTTAAGCTCAGTTACACGTTTGAATTGAAAGTGACTGAGTTATTCACTTTTCCAGTTTTTATGCTTGCAAAATGCTTTTCAGAGCGAGAAAAGCATGTTTTGACCCACAATGTGTTTTTGACCCTGACACGTGAATTATGCTCAAAACAACTGCTCTCCACTTCCAAATGGTGCGCAATGGCATAAATAACCCTATTTAAGCTCAGTTACACGTTTGCATTGAAAGTGACTGAGTTATTCACTTTTCCTTTTTTTATGCGTGCAAAATGCTTTTCAGAGCGAGAGAATCACTTTTTGACCCACAATGTGTTTTTGACCCTGACACGTGAATTATGCTCAAAACAACTGCTCTCCACTTCCAAATGGTGCGCAATGGCATAAATAACCCTATTTAAGCTCAGTTAAACGTTTGAATTGAAAGTGACTGAGTTATTCACTTTTCCAGTTTTTATGCTTGCAAAATGCTTTTCAGAGCGAGAAAAGCATGTTTTGACCCACAATGTGTTTTTGACCCTAACACGTGAATTATGCTCAAAGTTAATGCTCTCCACTTCCAAATGGTGCGCAATGGCATAAATAACCCTATTTAAGCTCAGTTACACGTTTGCATTGAAAGTGACTGAGTTATTCACTTTTCCAGTTTTTATGCGTGCAAAATCCTTTTCAGAGCGAGAGAATCATGTTTTGACCCACAATGTGTTTTTGACCCTGACACGTGAATTATGCTCAAAACAACTGCTCTCCACTTCCAAATGGTGCGCAATGGCATAAATAACCCTATTTAAGCTCAGTTACACGTTTGAATTGAAAGTGACTGAGTTATTCACTTTTCCAGTTTTTATGCTTGCAAAATGCTTTTCAGAGCGAGAAAAGCATGTTTTGACCCACAATGTGTTTTTGACCCTAACACGTGAATTATGCTCAAAGTTAATGCTCTCCACTTCCAAATGGTGCGCAATGGCATAAATAACCCTATTTAAGCTCAGTTACACGTTTGCATTGAAAGTGACTGAGTTATTCACTTTTCCAGTTTTATGCGTGCAAAATGCTTTTCAGAGCGAGAGAATCACTTTTTGACCCACAATGTGTTTTTGACCCTGACACGTGAATTATGCTCAAAACAACTGCTCTCCACTTCCAAATGGTGCGCAATGGCATAAATAACCCTATTTAAGCTCAGTTAAACGTTTGAATTGAAAGTGACTGAGTTATTCACTTTTCCAGTTTTTATGCTTGCAAAATGCTTTTCAGAGCGAGAAAAGCATGTTTTGACCCACAATGTGTTTTTGACCCTGACACGTGAATTATGCTCTAAACAACTGCTCTCCACTTCCAAATGGTGCGCAATGGCATAAATAACCCTATTTAAGCTCAGTTACACGTTTGCATTGAAAGTGACTGAGTTATTCACTTTTCCAGTTTTTATGCGTGCAAAATGCTTTTCAGAGCGAGAGAATCACTTTTTGACCAAAAAGGTGTTTTTGACCCTGACACGTGAATTGTGCTCAAAACAACTGCTCTTCACTTCCAAATGGTGCGCGATGGCATAAATAACCCTATTTAAGCTCAGTTACACGTTTGCATTGAAAGTGACTGAGTTATTCACTTTTCCAGTTTTTATGCGTGCAAAATGCTTTTCAGAGCGAGAGAATCACTTTTTGACCAAAAAGGTGTTTTTGACCCTGACACGTGAATTGTGCTCAAAACAACTGCTCTTCACTTCCAAATGGTGCGCGATGGCATAAATAACCCTATTTAAGCTCAGTTACACGTTTGAATTGAAAGTGACTGAGTTATTCACTTTTCCAGTTTTTATGCTTGCAAAATGCTTTTCAGAGCGAGAAAAGCATGTTTTGACCCACAATGTGTTTTTGACCCTGACACGTGAATTATGCTCAAAACAACTGCTCTCCACTTCCAAATGGTGCGCAATGGCATAAATAACCCTATTTAAGCTCAGTTACACGTTTGCATTGAAAGTGACTGAGTTATTCACTTTTCCTTTTTTTATGCGTGCAAAATGCTTTTCAGAGCGAGAGAATCACTTTTTGACCCACAATGTGTTTTTGACCCTGACACGTGAATTATGCTCAAAACAACTGCTCTCCACTTCCAAATGGTGCGCAATGGCATAAATAACCCTATTTAAGCTCAGTTAAACGTTTGAATTGAAAGTGACTGAGTTATTCACTTTTCCAGTTTTTATGCTTGCAAAATGCTTTTCAGAGCGAGAAAAGCATGTTTTGACCCACAATGTGTTTTTGACCCTAACACGTGAATTATGCTCAAAGTTAATGCTCTCCACTTCCAAATGGTGCGCAATGGCATAAATAACCCTATTTAAGCTCAGTTACACGTTTGCATTGAAAGTGACTGAGTTATTCACTTTTCCAGTTTTTATGCGTGCAAAATCCTTTTCAGAGCGAGAGAATCATGTTTTGACCCACAATGTGTTTTTGACCCTGACACGTGAATTATGCTCAAAACAACTGCTCTCCACTTCCAAATGGTGCGCAATGGCATAAATAACCCTATTTAAGCTCAGTTACACGTTTGAATTGAAAGTGACTGAGTTATTCACTTTTCCAGTTTTTATGCTTGCAAAATGCTTTTCAGAGCGAGAAAAGCATGTTTTGACCCACAATGTGTTTTTGACCCTAACACGTGAATTATGCTCAAAGTTAATGCTCTCCACTTCCAAATGGTGCGCAATGGCATAAATAACCCTATTTAAGCTCAGTTACACGTTTGCATTGAAAGTGACTGAGTTATTCACTTTTCCAGTTTTTATGCGTGCAAAATGCTTTTCAGAGCGAGAGAATCATGTTTTGACCCACAATGTGTTTTTGACACTGACACGTGAATTATGCTCTAAACAACTGCTCTCCACTTCCAAATGGTGCGCAATGGCATAAATAACCCTATTTAAGCTCAGTTACACGTTTGTATTGAAAGTGACTGAGTTATTCACTTTTCCAGTTTTTATGCGTGCAAAATGCTTTTCAGAGCGAGAGAATCACTTTTTGACCAAAAAGGTGTTTTTGACCCTGACACGTGAATTGTGCTCAAAACAACTGCTCTTCACTTCCAAATGGTGCGCGATGGCATAAATAACCCTATTTAAGCTCAGTTACACGTTTGAATTGAAAGTGACCGAGTTATTCACTTTTCCAGTTTTTATGCTTGCAAAATGCTTTTCAGAGCGAGAAAAGCATGTTTTGACCCACAATGTGTTTTTGACCCTGACACGTGAATTATGCTCAAAACAACTGCTCTCCACTTCCAAATGGTGCGCAATGGCATAAATAACCCTATTTAAGCTCAGTTACACGTTTGCATTGAAAGTGACTGAGTTATTCACTTTTCCAGTTTTTATGCGTGCAAAATGCTTTTCAGAGCGAGAGAATCACTTTTTGACCCACAATGTGTTTTTGACCCTGACACGTGAATTATGCTCAAAACAACTGCTCTCCACTTCCAAATGGTGCGCAATGGCATAAATAACCCTATTTAAGCTCAGTTAAACGTTTGAATTGAAAGTGACTGAGTTATTCACTTTTCCAGTTTTTATGCTTGCAAAATGCTTTTCAGAGCGAGAAAAGCATGTTTTGACCCACAATGTGTTTTTGACCCTGACACGTGAATTATGCTCAAAACAACTGCTCTCCACTTCCAAATGGTGCGCAATGGCATAAATAACCCTATTTAAGCTCAGTTAAACGTTTGAATTGAAAGTGACTGAGTTATTCACTTTTCCAGTTTTTATGCTTGCAAAATGCTTTTCAGAGCGAGAAAAGCATGTTTTGACCCACAATGTGTTTTTGACCCTAACACGTGAATTATGCTCAAAGTTAATGCTCTCCACTTCCAAATGGTGCGCAATGGCATAAATAACCCTATTTAAGCTCAGTTACACGTTTGCATTGAAAGTGACTGAGTTATTCACTTTTCCAGTTTCTATGCGTGCAAAATGCTTTTCAGAGCGAGAGAATCACTTTTTGACCCACAATGTGTTTTTGACCCTGACACGTGAATTATGCTCAAAACAACTGCTCTCCACTTCCAAATGGTGCGCAATGGCATAAATAACCCTATTTAAGCTCAGTTACACGTTTGCATTGAAAGTGACTGAGTTATTCACTTTTCCAGTTTTTATGCGTGCAAAATGCTTTTCAGAGCGAGAGAATCACTTTTTGACCCACAATGTGTTTTTGACCCTGACACGTGAATTATGCTCAAAACAACTGCTCTCCACTTCCAAATGGTGCGCAATGGCATAAATAACCCTATTTAAGCTCAGTTAAACGTTTGAATTGAAAGTGACTGAGTTATTCACTTTTCCAGTTTTTATGCTTGCAAAATGCTTTTCAGAGCGAGAAAAGCATGTTTTGACCCACAATGTGTTTTTGACCCTAACACGTGAATTATGCTCAAAGTTAATGCTCTCCACTTCCAAATGGTGCGCAATGGCATAAATAACCCTATTTAAGCTCAGTTACACGTTTGCATTGAAAGTGACTGAGTTATTCACTTTTCCAGTTTTTATGCGTGCAAAATCCTTTTCAGAGCGAGAGAATCATGTTTTGACCCACAATGTGTTTTTGACCCTGACACGTGAATTATGCTCAAAACAACTGCTCTCCACTTCCAAATGGTGCGCAATGGCATAAATAACCCTATTTAAGCTCAGTTACACGTTTGCATTGAAAGTGACTGAGTTATTCACTTTTCCAGTTTTTATGCGTGCAAAATGCTTTTCAGAGCGAGAGAATCACTTTTTGACCAAAAAGGTGTTTTTGACCCTGACACGTGAATTGTGCTCAAAACAACTGCTCTTCACTTCCAAATGGTGCGCGATGGCATAAATAACCCTATTTAAGCTCAGTTACACGTTTGAATTGAAAGTGACTGAGTTATTCACTTTTCCAGTTTTTATGCTTGCAAAATGCTTTTCAGAGCGAGAAAAGCATGTTTTGACCCACAATGTGTTTTTGACCCTGACACGTGAATTATGCTCAAAACAACTGCTCTCCACTTCCAAATGGTGCGCAATGGCATAAATAACCCTATTTAAGCTCAGTTACACGTTTGAATTGAAAGTGACTGAGTTATTCACTTTTCCAGTTTTTATGCTTGCAAAATGCTTTTCAGAGCGAGAAAAGCATGTTTTGACCCACAATGTGTTTTTGACCCTAACACGTGAATTATGCTCAAAGTTAATGCTCTCCACTTCCAAATGGTGCGCAATGGCATAAATAACCCTATTTAAGCTCAGTTAAACGTTTGAATTGAAAGTGACTGAGTTATTCACTTTTCCAGTTTTTATGCTTGCAAAATGCTTTTCAGAGCGAGAAAAGCATGTTTTGACCCACAATGTGTTTTTGACCCTAACACGTGAATTATGCTCAAAGTTAATGCTCTCCACTTCCAAATGGTGCGCAATGGCATAAATAACCCTATTTAAGCTCAGTTACACGTTTGCATTGAAAGTGACTGAGTTATTCACTTTTCCAGTTTTTATGCGTGCAAAATGCTTTTCAGAGCGAGAGAATCATGTTTTGACCCACAATGTGTTTTTGACACTGACACGTGAATTATGCTCTAAACAACTGCTCTCCACTTCCAAATGGTGCGCAATGGCATAAATAACCCTATTTAAGCTCAGTTACACGTTTGCATTGAAAGTGACTGAGTTATTCACTTTTCCAGTTTTTATGCGTGCAAAATGCTTTTCAGAGCGAGAGAATCACTTTTTGACCAAAAAGGTGTTTTTGACCCTGACACGTGAATTGTGCTCAAAACAACTGCTCTTCACTTCCAAATGGTGCGCAATGGCATAAATAACCCTATTTAAGCTCAGTTAAACGTTTGAATTGAAAGTGACTGAGTTAATCACTTTTCCAGTTTTTATGCTTGCAAAATGCTTTTCAGAGCGAGAAAAGCATGTTTTGACCCACAATGTGTTTTTGACCCTGACACGTGAATTATGCTCAAAACAACTGCTCTCCACTTCCAAATGGTGCGCAATGGCATAAATAACCCTATTTAAGCTCAGTTACACGTTTGCATTGAAAGTGACTGAGTTATTCACTTTTCCAGTTTTTATGCGTGCAAAATGCTTTTCAGAGCGAGAGAATCACTTTTTGACCCACAATGTGTTTTTGACCCTGACACGTGAATTATGCTCAAAACAACTGCTCTCCACTTCCAAATGGTGCGCAATGGCATAAATAACCCTATTTAAGCTCAGTTAAACGTTTGAATTGAAAGTGACTGAGTTATTCACTTTTCCAGTTTTTATGCTTGCAAAATGCTTTTCAGAGCGAGAGAATCACTTTTTGACCCACAATGTGTTTTTGACCCTGACACGTGAATTATGCTCAAAACAACTGCTCTCCACTTCCAAATGGTGCGCAATGGCATAAATAACCCTATTTAAGCTCAGTTAAACGTTTGAATTGAAAGTGACTGAGTTATTCACTTTTCCAGTTTTTATGCTTGCAAAATGCTTTTCAGAGCGAGAAAAGCATGTTTTGACCCACAATGTGTTTTTGACCCTGACACGTGAATTATGCTCAAAACAACTGCTCTCCACTTCCAAATGGTGCGCAATGGCATAAATAACCCTATTTAAGCTCAGTTAAACGTTTGAATTGAAAGTGACTGAGTTATTCACTTTTCCAGTTTTTATGCTTGCAAAATGCTTTTCAGAGCGAGAAAAGCATGTTTTGACCCACAATGTGTTTTTGACCCTAACACGTGAATTATGCTCAAAGTTAATGCTCTCCACTTCCAAATGGTGCGCAATGGCATAAATAACCCTATTTAAGCTCAGTTACACGTTTGCATTGAAAGTGACTGAGTTATTCACTTTTCCAGTTTCTATGCGTGCAAAATGCTTTTCAGAGCGAGAGAATCACTTTTTGACCCACAATGTGTTTTTGACCCTGACACGTGAATTATGCTCAAAACAACTGCTCTCCACTTCCAAATGGTGCGCAATGGCATAAATAACCCTATTTAAGCTCAGTTACACGTTTGCATTGAAAGTGACTGAGTTATTCACTTTTCCAGTTTTTATGCGTGCAAAATGCTTTTCAGAGCGAGAGAATCACTTTTTGACCCACAATGTGTTTTTGACCCTGACACGTGAATTATGCTCAAAACAACTGCTCTCCACTTCCAAATGGTGCGCAATGGCATAAATAACCCTATTTAAGCTCAGTTAAACGTTTGAATTGAAAGTGACTGAGTTATTCACTTTTCCAGTTTTTATGCTTGCAAAATGCTTTTCAGAGCGAGAAAAGCATGTTTTGACCCACAATGTGTTTTTGACCCTAACACGTGAATTATGCTCAAAGTTAATGCTCTCCACTTCCAAATGGTGCGCAATGGCATAAATAACCCTATTTAAGCTCAGTTACACGTTTGCATTGAAAGTGACTGAGTTATTCACTTTTCCAGTTTTTATGCGTGCAAAATCCTTTTCAGAGCGAGAGAATCATGTTTTGACCCACAATGTGTTTTTGACCCTGACACGTGAATTATGCTCAAAACAACTGCTCTCCACTTCCAAATGGTGCGCAATGGCATAAATAACCCTATTTAAGCTCAGTTACACGTTTGCATTGAAAGTGACTGAGTTATTCACTTTTCCAGTTTTTATGCGTGCAAAATGCTTTTCAGAGCGAGAGAATCACTTTTTGACCAAAAAGGTGTTTTTGACCCTGACACGTGAATTGTGCTCAAAACAACTGCTCTTCACTTCCAAATGGTGCGCGATGGCATAAATAACCCTATTTAAGCTCAGTTACACGTTTGAATTGAAAGTGACTGAGTTATTCACTTTTCCAGTTTTTATGCTTGCAAAATGCTTTTCAGAGCGAGAAAAGCATGTTTTGACCCACAATGTGTTTTTGACCCTGACACGTGAATTATGCTCAAAACAACTGCTCTCCACTTCCAAATGGTGCGCAATGGCATAAATAACCCTATTTAAGCTCAGTTACACGTTTGAATTGAAAGTGACTGAGTTATTCACTTTTCCAGTTTTTATGCTTGCAAAATGCTTTTCAGAGCGAGAAAAGCATGTTTTGACCCACAATGTGTTTTTGACCCTAACACGTGAATTATGCTCAAAGTTAATGCTCTCCACTTCCAAATGGTGCGCAATGGCATAAATAACCCTATTTAAGCTCAGTTAAACGTTTGAATTGAAAGTGACTGAGTTATTCACTTTTCCAGTTTTTATGCTTGCAAAATGCTTTTCAGAGCGAGAAAAGCATGTTTTGACCCACAATGTGTTTTTGACCCTAACACGTGAATTATGCTCAAAGTTAATGCTCTCAACTTCCAAATGGTGCGCAATGGCATAAATAACCCTATTTAAGCTCAGTTACACGTTTGCATTGAAAGTGACTGAGTTATTCACTTTTCCAGTTTTTATGCGTGCAAAATGCTTTTCAGAGCGAGAGAATCATGTTTTGACCCACAATGTGTTTTTGACACTGACACGTGAATTATGCTCTAAACAACTGCTCTCCACTTCCAAATGGTGCGCAATGGCATAAATAACCCTATTTAAGCTCAGTTACACGTTTGCATTGAAAGTGACTGAGTTATTCACTTTTCCAGTTTTTATGCGTGCAAAATGCTTTTCAGAGCGAGAGAATCACTTTTTGACCAAAAAGGTGTTTTTGACCCTGACACGTGAATTGTGCTCAAAACAACTGCTCTTCACTTCCAAATGGTGCGCAATGGCATAAATAACCCTATTTAAGCTCAGTTAAACGTTTGAATTGAAAGTGACTGAGTTAATCACTTTTCCAGTTTTTATGCTTGCAAAATGCTTTTCAGAGCGAGAAAAGCATGTTTTGACCCACAATGTGTTTTTGACCCTGACACGTGAATTATGCTCAAAACAACTGCTCTCCACTTCCAAATGGTGCGCAATGGCATAAATAACCCTATTTAAGCTCAGTTACACGTTTGCATTGAAAGTGACTGAGTTATTCACTTTTCCAGTTTTATGCGTGCAAAATGCTTTTCAGAGCGAGAGAATCACTTTTTGACCCACAATGTGTTTTTGACCCTGACACGTGAATTATGCTCAAAACAACTGCTCTCCACTTCCAAATGGTGCGCAATGGCATAAATAACCCTATTTAAGCTCAGTTAAACGTTTGAATTGAAAGTGACTGAGTTATTCACTTTTCCAGTTTTTATGCTTGCAAAATGCTTTTCAGAGCGAGAAAAGCATGTTTTGACCCACAATGTGTTTTTGACCCTGACACGTGAATTATGCTCAAAACAACTGCTCTCCACTTCCAAATGGTGCGCAATGGCATAAATAACCCTATTTAAGCTCAGTTACACGTTTGCATTGAAAGTGACTGAGTTATTCACTTTTCCAGTTTTATGCGTGCAAAATGCTTTTCAGAGCGAGAGAATCACTTTTTGACCCACAATGTGTTTTTGACCCTGACACGTGAATTATGCTCAAAACAACTGCTCTCCACTTCCAAATGGTGCGCAATGGCATAAATAACCCTATTTAAGCTCAGTTAAACGTTTGAATTGAAAGTGACTGAGTTATTCACTTTTCCAGTTTTTATGCTTGCAAAATGCTTTTCAGAGCGAGAAAAGCATGTTTTGACCCACAATGTGTTTTTGACCCTGACACGTGAATTATGCTCAAAACAACTGCTCTCCACTTCCAAATGGTGCGCAATGGCATAAATAACCCTATTTAAGCTCAGTTACACGTTTGCATTGAAAGTGACTGAGTTATTCACTTTTCCAGTTTTTATGCGTGCAAAATGCTTTTCAGAGCGAGAGAATCACTTTTTGACCCACAATGTGTTTTTGACCCTGACACGTGAATTATGCTCAAAACAACTGCTCTCCACTTCCAAATGGTGCGCAATGGCATAAATAACCCTATTTAAGCTCAGTTACACGTTTGCATTGAAAGTGACTGAGTTATTCACTTTTCCAGTTTTTATGCGTGCAAAATGCTTTTCAGAGCGAGAGAATCACTTTTTGACCCACAATGTGTTTTTGACCCTGACACGTGAATTATGCTCAAAACAACTGCTCTCCACTTCCAAATGGTGCGCAATGGCATAAATAACCCTATTTAAGCTCAGTTAAACGTTTGAATTGAAAGTGACTGAGTTATTCACTTTTCCAGTTTTTATGCTTGCAAAATGCTTTTCAGAGCGAGAAAAGCATGTTTTGACCCACAATGTGTTTTTGACCCTAACACGTGAATTATGCTCAAAGTTAATGCTCTCCACTTCCAAATGGTGCGCAATGGCATAAATAACCCTATTTAAGCTCAGTTACACGTTTGCATTGAAAGTGACTGAGTTATTCACTTTTCCAGTTTTTATGCGTGCAAAATCCTTTTCAGAGCGAGAGAATCATGTTTTGACCCACAATGTGTTTTTGACCCTGACACGTGAATTATGCTCAAAACAACTGCTCTCCACTTCCAAATGGTGCGCAATGGCATAAATAACCCTATTTAAGCTCAGTTACACGTTTGCATTGAAAGTGACTGAGTTATTCACTTTTCCAGTTTTTATGCGTGCAAAATGCTTTTCAGAGCGAGAGAATCACTTTTTGACCAAAAAGGTGTTTTTGACCCTGACACGTGAATTGTGCTCAAAACAACTGCTCTTCACTTCCAAATGGTGCGCGATGGCATAAATAACCCTATTTAAGCTCAGTTACACGTTTGAATTGAAAGTGACTGAGTTATTCACTTTTCCAGTTTTTATGCTTGCAAAATGCTTTTCAGAGCGAGAAAAGCATGTTTTGACCCACAATGTGTTTTTGACCCTGACACGTGAATTATGCTCAAAACAACTGCTCTCCACTTCCAAATGGTGCGCAATGGCATAAATAACCCTATTTAAGCTCAGTTACACGTTTGAATTGAAAGTGACTGAGTTATTCACTTTTCCAGTTTTTATGCTTGCAAAATGCTTTTCAGAGCGAGAAAAGCATGTTTTGACCCACAATGTGTTTTTGACCCTAACACGTGAATTATGCTCAAAGTTAATGCTCTCCACTTCCAAATGGTGCGCAATGGCATAAATAACCCTATTTAAGCTCAGTTAAACGTTTGAATTGAAAGTGACTGAGTTATTCACTTTTCCAGTTTTTATGCTTGCAAAATGCTTTTCAGAGCGAGAAAAGCATGTTTTGACCCACAATGTGTTTTTGACCCTAACACGTGAATTATGCTCAAAGTTAATGCTCTCAACTTCCAAATGGTGCGCAATGGCATAAATAACCCTATTTAAGCTCAGTTACACGTTTGCATTGAAAGTGACTGAGTTATTCACTTTTCCAGTTTTTATGCGTGCAAAATGCTTTTCAGAGCGAGAGAATCATGTTTTGACCCACAATGTGTTTTTGACACTGACACGTGAATTATGCTCTAAACAACTGCTCTCCACTTCCAAATGGTGCGCAATGGCATAAATAACCCTATTTAAGCTCAGTTACACGTTTGCATTGAAAGTGACTGAGTTATTCACTTTTCCAGTTTTTATGCGTGCAAAATGCTTTTCAGAGCGAGAGAATCACTTTTTGACCAAAAAGGTGTTTTTGACCCTGACACGTGAATTGTGCTCAAAACAACTGCTCTTCACTTCCAAATGGTGCGCAATGGCATAAATAACCCTATTTAAGCTCAGTTAAACGTTTGAATTGAAAGTGACTGAGTTAATCACTTTTCCAGTTTTTATGCTTGCAAAATGCTTTTCAGAGCGAGAAAAGCATGTTTTGACCCACAATGTGTTTTTGACCCTGACACGTGAATTATGCTCAAAACAACTGCTCTCCACTTCCAAATGGTGCGCAATGGCATAAATAACCCTATTTAAGCTCAGTTACACGTTTGCATTGAAAGTGACTGAGTTATTCACTTTTCCAGTTTTATGCGTGCAAAATGCTTTTCAGAGCGAGAGAATCACTTTTTGACCCACAATGTGTTTTTGACCCTGACACGTGAATTATGCTCAAAACAACTGCTCTCCACTTCCAAATGGTGCGCAATGGCATAAATAACCCTATTTAAGCTCAGTTAAACGTTTGAATTGAAAGTGACTGAGTTATTCACTTTTCCAGTTTTTATGCTTGCAAAATGCTTTTCAGAGCGAGAAAAGCATGTTTTGACCCACAATGTGTTTTTGACCCTGACACGTGAATTATGCTCAAAACAACTGCTCTCCACTTCCAAATGGTGCGCAATGGCATAAATAACCCTATTTAAGCTCAGTTACACGTTTGCATTGAAAGTGACTGAGTTATTCACTTTTCCAGTTTTATGCGTGCAAAATGCTTTTCAGAGCGAGAGAATCACTTTTTGACCCACAATGTGTTTTTGACCCTGACACGTGAATTATGCTCAAAACAACTGCTCTCCACTTCCAAATGGTGCGCAATGGCATAAATAACCCTATTTAAGCTCAGTTAAACGTTTGAATTGAAAGTGACTGAGTTATTCACTTTTCCAGTTTTTATGCTTGCAAAATGCTTTTCAGAGCGAGAAAAGCATGTTTTGACCCACAATGTGTTTTTGACCCTGACACGTGAATTATGCTCAAAACAACTGCTCTCCACTTCCAAATGGTGCGCAATGGCATAAATAACCCTATTTAAGCTCAGTTACACGTTTGCATTGAAAGTGACTGAGTTATTCACTTTTCCAGTTTTTATGCGTGCAAAATGCTTTTCAGAGCGAGAGAATCACTTTTTGACCCACAATGTGTTTTTGACCCTGACACGTGAATTATGCTCAAAACAACTGCTCTCCACTTCCAAATGGTGCGCAATGGCATAAATAACCCTATTTAAGCTCAGTTAAACGTTTGAATTGAAAGTGACTGAGTTATTCACTTTTCCAGTTTTTATGCTTGCAAAATGCTTTTCAGAGCGAGAAAAGCATGTTTTGACCCACAATGTGTTTTTGACCCTGACACGTGAATTATGCTCAAAACAACTGCTCTCCACTTCCAAATGGTGCGCAATGGCATAAATAACCCTATTTAAGCTCAGTTACACGTTTGCATTGAAAGTGACTGAGTTATTCACTTTTCCAGTTTTTATGCGTGCAAAATGCTTTTCAGAGCGAGAGAATCACTTTTTGACCCACAATGTGTTTTTGACCCTGACACGTGAATTATGCTCAAAACAACTGCTCTCCACTTCCAAATGGTGCGCAATGGCATAAATAACCCTATTTAAGCTCAGTTAAACGTTTGAATTGAAAGTGACTGAGTTATTCACTTTTCCAGTTTTTATGCTTGCAAAATGCTTTTCAGAGCGAGAAAAGCATGTTTTGACCCACAATGTGTTTTTGACCCTAACACGTGAATTATGCTCAAAGTTAATGCTCTCCACTTCCAAATGGTGCGCAATGGCATAAATAACCCTATTTAAGCTCAGTTACACGTTTGCATTGAAAGTGACTGAGTTATTCACTTTTCCAGTTTTTATGCGTGCAAAATCCTTTTCAGAGCGAGAGAATCATGTTTTGACCCACAATGTGTTTTTGACCCTGACACGTGAATTATGCTCAAAACAACTGCTCTCCACTTCCAAATGGTGCGCAATGGCATAAATAACCCTATTTAAGCTCAGTTACACGTTTGCATTGAAAGTGACTGAGTTATTCACTTTTCCAGTTTTTATGCGTGCAAAATGCTTTTCAGAGCGAGAGAATCACTTTTTGACCAAAAAGGTGTTTTTGACCCTGACACGTGAATTGTGCTCAAAACAACTGCTCTTCACTTCCAAATGGTGCGCGATGGCATAAATAACCCTATTTAAGCTCAGTTACACGTTTGAATTGAAAGTGACTGAGTTATTCACTTTTCCAGTTTTTATGCTTGCAAAATGCTTTTCAGAGCGAGAAAAGCATGTTTTGACCCACAATGTGTTTTTGACCCTGACACGTGAATTATGCTCAAAACAACTGCTCTCCACTTCCAAATGGTGCGCAATGGCATAAATAACCCTATTTAAGCTCAGTTACACGTTTGAATTGAAAGTGACTGAGTTATTCACTTTTCCAGTTTTTATGCTTGCAAAATGCTTTTCAGAGCGAGAAAAGCATGTTTTGACCCACAATGTGTTTTTGACCCTAACACGTGAATTATGCTCAAAGTTAATGCTCTCCACTTCCAAATGGTGCGCAATGGCATAAATAACCCTATTTAAGCTCAGTTAAACGTTTGAATTGAAAGTGACTGAGTTATTCACTTTTCCAGTTTTTATGCTTGCAAAATGCTTTTCAGAGCGAGAAAAGCATGTTTTGACCCACAATGTGTTTTTGACACTGACACGTGAATTATGCTCTAAACAACTGCTCTCCACTTCCAAATGGTGCGCAATGGCATAAATAACCCTATTTAAGCTCAGTTACACGTTTGCATTGAAAGTGACTGAGTTATTCACTTTTCCAGTTTTTATGCGTGCAAAATGCTTTTCAGAGCGAGAGAATCACTTTTTGACCAAAAAGGTGTTTTTGACCCTGACACGTGAATTGTGCTCAAAACAACTGCTCTTCACTTCCAAATGGTGCGCAATGGCATAAATAACCCTATTTAAGCTCAGTTAAACGTTTGAATTGAAAGTGACTGAGTTAATCACTTTTCCAGTTTTTATGCTTGCAAAATGCTTTTCAGAGCGAGAAAAGCATGTTTTGACCCACAATGTGTTTTTGACCCTGACACGTGAATTATGCTCAAAACAACTGCTCTCCACTTCCAAATGGTGCGCAATGGCATAAATAACCCTATTTAAGCTCAGTTACACGTTTGCATTGAAAGTGACTGAGTTATTCACTTTTCCAGTTTTATGCGTGCAAAATGCTTTTCAGAGCGAGAGAATCACTTTTTGACCCACAATGTGTTTTTGACCCTGACACGTGAATTATGCTCAAAACAACTGCTCTCCACTTCCAAATGGTGCGCAATGGCATAAATAACCCTATTTAAGCTCAGTTAAACGTTTGAATTGAAAGTGACTGAGTTATTCACTTTTCCAGTTTTTATGCTTGCAAAATGCTTTTCAGAGCGAGAAAAGCATGTTTTGACCCACAATGTGTTTTTGACCCTGACACGTGAATTATGCTCAAAACAACTGCTCTCCACTTCCAAATGGTGCGCAATGGCATAAATAACCCTATTTAAGCTCAGTTACACGTTTGCATTGAAAGTGACTGAGTTATTCACTTTTCCAGTTTTTATGCGTGCAAAATGCTTTTCAGAGCGAGAGAATCACTTTTTGACCCACAATGTGTTTTTGACCCTGACACGTGAATTATGCTCAAAACAACTGCTCTCCACTTCCAAATGGTGCGCAATGGCATAAATAACCCTATTTAAGCTCAGTTAAACGTTTGAATTGAAAGTGACTGAGTTATTCACTTTTCCAGTTTTTATGCTTGCAAAATGCTTTTCAGAGCGAGAAAAGCATGTTTTGACCCACAATGTGTTTTTGACCCTAACACGTGAATTATGCTCAAAGTTAATGCTCTCCACTTCCAAATGGTGCGCAATGGCATAAATAACCCTATTTAAGCTCAGTTACACGTTTGCATTGAAAGTGACTGAGTTATTCACTTTTCCAGTTTTTATGCGTGCAAAATCCTTTTCAGAGCGAGAGAATCATGTTTTGACCCACAATGTGTTTTTGACCCTGACACGTGAATTATGCTCAAAACAACTGCTCTCCACTTCCAAATGGTGCGCAATGGCATAAATAACCCTATTTAAGCTCAGTTACACGTTTGCATTGAAAGTGACTGAGTTATTCACTTTTCCAGTTTTTATGCGTGCAAAATGCTTTTCAGAGCGAGAGAATCACTTTTTGACCAAAAAGGTGTTTTTGACCCTGACACGTGAATTGTGCTCAAAACAACTGCTCTTCACTTCCAAATGGTGCGCGATGGCATAAATAACCCTATTTAAGCTCAGTTACACGTTTGAATTGAAAGTGACTGAGTTATTCACTTTTCCAGTTTTTATGCTTGCAAAATGCTTTTCAGAGCGAGAAAAGCATGTTTTGACCCACAATGTGTTTTTGACCCTGACACGTGAATTATGCTCAAAACAACTGCTCTCCACTTCCAAATGGTGCGCAATGGCATAAATAACCCTATTTAAGCTCAGTTACACGTTTGAATTGAAAGTGACTGAGTTATTCACTTTTCCAGTTTTTATGCTTGCAAAATGCTTTTCAGAGCGAGAAAAGCATGTTTTGACCCACAATGTGTTTTTGACCCTAACACGTGAATTATGCTCAAAGTTAATGCTCTCCACTTCCAAATGGTGCGCAATGGCATAAATAACCCTATTTAAGCTCAGTTAAACGTTTGAATTGAAAGTGACTGAGTTATTCACTTTTCCAGTTTTTATGCTTGCAAAATGCTTTTCAGAGCGAGAAAAGCATGTTTTGACCCACAATGTGTTTTTGACCCTAACACGTGAATTATGCTCAAAGTTAATGCTCTCAACTTCCAAATGGTGCGCAATGGCATAAATAACCCTATTTAAGCTCAGTTACACGTTTGCATTGAAAGTGACTGAGTTATTCACTTTTCCAGTTTTTATGCGTGCAAAATGCTTTTCAGAGCGAGAGAATCATGTTTTGACCCACAATGTGTTTTTGACACTGACACGTGAATTATGCTCTAAACAACTGCTCTCCACTTCCAAATGGTGCGCAATGGCATAAATAACCCTATTTAAGCTCAGTTACACGTTTGCATTGAAAGTGACTGAGTTATTCACTTTTCCAGTTTTTATGCGTGCAAAATGCTTTTCAGAGCGAGAGAATCACTTTTTGACCAAAAAGGTGTTTTTGACCCTGACACGTGAATTGTGCTCAAAACAACTGCTCTTCACTTCCAAATGGTGCGCAATGGCATAAATAACCCTATTTAAGCTCAGTTAAACGTTTGAATTGAAAGTGACTGAGTTAATCACTTTTCCAGTTTTTATGCTTGCAAAATGCTTTTCAGAGCGAGAAAAGCATGTTTTGACCCACAATGTGTTTTTGACCCTGACACGTGAATTATGCTCAAAACAACTGCTCTCCACTTCCAAATGGTGCGCAATGGCATAAATAACCCTATTTAAGCTCAGTTACACGTTTGCATTGAAAGTGACTGAGTTATTCACTTTTCCAGTTTTATGCGTGCAAAATGCTTTTCAGAGCGAGAGAATCACTTTTTGACCCACAATGTGTTTTTGACCCTGACACGTGAATTATGCTCAAAACAACTGCTCTCCACTTCCAAATGGTGCGCAATGGCATAAATAACCCTATTTAAGCTCAGTTAAACGTTTGAATTGAAAGTGACTGAGTTATTCACTTTTCCAGTTTTTATGCTTGCAAAATGCTTTTCAGAGCGAGAAAAGCATGTTTTGACCCACAATGTGTTTTTGACCCTGACACGTGAATTATGCTCAAAACAACTGCTCTCCACTTCCAAATGGTGCGCAATGGCATAAATAACCCTATTTAAGCTCAGTTACACGTTTGCATTGAAAGTGACTGAGTTATTCACTTTTCCAGTTTTATGCGTGCAAAATGCTTTTCAGAGCGAGAGAATCACTTTTTGACCCACAATGTGTTTTTGACCCTGACACGTGAATTATGCTCAAAACAACTGCTCTCCACTTCCAAATGGTGCGCAATGGCATAAATAACCCTATTTAAGCTCAGTTAAACGTTTGAATTGAAAGTGACTGAGTTATTCACTTTTCCAGTTTTTATGCTTGCAAAATGCTTTTCAGAGCGAGAAAAGCATGTTTTGACCCACAATGTGTTTTTGACCCTGACACGTGAATTATGCTCAAAACAACTGCTCTCCACTTCCAAATGGTGCGCAATGGCATAAATAACCCTATTTAAGCTCAGTTACACGTTTGCATTGAAAGTGACTGAGTTATTCACTTTTCCAGTTTTTATGCGTGCAAAATGCTTTTCAGAGCGAGAGAATCACTTTTTGACCCACAATGTGTTTTTGACCCTGACACGTGAATTATGCTCAAAACAACTGCTCTCCACTTCCAAATGGTGCGCAATGGCATAAATAACCCTATTTAAGCTCAGTTAAACGTTTGAATTGAAAGTGACTGAGTTATTCACTTTTCCAGTTTTTATGCTTGCAAAATGCTTTTCAGAGCGAGAAAAGCATGTTTTGACCCACAATGTGTTTTTGACCCTGACACGTGAATTATGCTCAAAACAACTGCTCTCCACTTCCAAATGGTGCGCAATGGCATAAATAACCCTATTTAAGCTCAGTTACACGTTTGCATTGAAAGTGACTGAGTTATTCACTTTTCCAGTTTTTATGCGTGCAAAATGCTTTTCAGAGCGAGAGAATCACTTTTTGACCCACAATGTGTTTTTGACCCTGACACGTGAATTATGCTCAAAACAACTGCTCTCCACTTCCAAATGGTGCGCAATGGCATAAATAACCCTATTTAAGCTCAGTTAAACGTTTGAATTGAAAGTGACTGAGTTATTCACTTTTCCAGTTTTTATGCTTGCAAAATGCTTTTCAGAGCGAGAAAAGCATGTTTTGACCCACAATGTGTTTTTGACCCTAACACGTGAATTATGCTCAAAGTTAATGCTCTCCACTTCCAAATGGTGCGCAATGGCATAAATAACCCTATTTAAGCTCAGTTACACGTTTGCATTGAAAGTGACTGAGTTATTCACTTTTCCAGTTTTTATGCGTGCAAAATCCTTTTCAGAGCGAGAGAATCATGTTTTGACCCACAATGTGTTTTTGACCCTGACACGTGAATTATGCTCAAAACAACTGCTCTCCACTTCCAAATGGTGCGCAATGGCATAAATAACCCTATTTAAGCTCAGTTACACGTTTGCATTGAAAGTGACTGAGTTATTCACTTTTCCAGTTTTTATGCGTGCAAAATGCTTTTCAGAGCGAGAGAATCACTTTTTGACCAAAAAGGTGTTTTTGACCCTGACACGTGAATTGTGCTCAAAACAACTGCTCTTCACTTCCAAATGGTGCGCGATGGCATAAATAACCCTATTTAAGCTCAGTTACACGTTTGAATTGAAAGTGACTGAGTTATTCACTTTTCCAGTTTTTATGCTTGCAAAATGCTTTTCAGAGCGAGAAAAGCATGTTTTGACCCACAATGTGTTTTTGACCCTGACACGTGAATTATGCTCAAAACAACTGCTCTCCACTTCCAAATGGTGCGCAATGGCATAAATAACCCTATTTAAGCTCAGTTACACGTTTGAATTGAAAGTGACTGAGTTATTCACTTTTCCAGTTTTTATGCTTGCAAAATGCTTTTCAGAGCGAGAAAAGCATGTTTTGACCCACAATGTGTTTTTGACCCTAACACGTGAATTATGCTCAAAGTTAATGCTCTCCACTTCCAAATGGTGCGCAATGGCATAAATAACCCTATTTAAGCTCAGTTAAACGTTTGAATTGAAAGTGACTGAGTTATTCACTTTTCCAGTTTTTATGCTTGCAAAATGCTTTTCAGAGCGAGAAAAGCATGTTTTGACCCACAATGTGTTTTTGACCCTAACACGTGAATTATGCTCAAAGTTAATGCTCTCCACTTCCAAATGGTGCGCAATGGCATAAATAACCCTATTTAAGCTCAGTTACACGTTTGCATTGAAAGTGACTGAGTTATTCACTTTTCCAGTTTTTATGCGTGCAAAATGCTTTTCAGAGCGAGAGAATCATGTTTTGACCCACAATGTGTTTTTGACACTGACACGTGAATTATGCTCTAAACAACTGCTCTCCACTTCCAAATGGTGCGCAATGGCATAAATAACCCTATTTAAGCTCAGTTACACGTTTGCATTGAAAGTGACTGAGTTATTCACTTTTCCAGTTTTTATGCGTGCAAAATGCTTTTCAGAGCGAGAGAATCACTTTTTGACCAAAAAGGTGTTTTTGACCCTGACACGTGAATTGTGCTCAAAACAACTGCTCTTCACTTCCAAATGGTGCGCAATGGCATAAATAACCCTATTTAAGCTCAGTTAAACGTTTGAATTGAAAGTGACTGAGTTAATCACTTTTCCAGTTTTTATGCTTGCAAAATGCTTTTCAGAGCGAGAAAAGCATGTTTTGACCCACAATGTGTTTTTGACCCTGACACGTGAATTATGCTCAAAACAACTGCTCTCCACTTCCAAATGGTGCGCAATGGCATAAATAACCCTATTTAAGCTCAGTTACACGTTTGCATTGAAAGTGACTGAGTTATTCACTTTTCCAGTTTTATGCGTGCAAAATGCTTTTCAGAGCGAGAGAATCACTTTTTGACCCACAATGTGTTTTTGACCCTGACACGTGAATTATGCTCAAAACAACTGCTCTCCACTTCCAAATGGTGCGCAATGGCATAAATAACCCTATTTAAGCTCAGTTAAACGTTTGAATTGAAAGTGACTGAGTTATTCACTTTTCCAGTTTTTATGCTTGCAAAATGCTTTTCAGAGCGAGAAAAGCATGTTTTGACCCACAATGTGTTTTTGACCCTGACACGTGAATTATGCTCAAAACAACTGCTCTCCACTTCCAAATGGTGCGCAATGGCATAAATAACCCTATTTAAGCTCAGTTACACGTTTGCATTGAAAGTGACTGAGTTATTCACTTTTCCAGTTTTATGCGTGCAAAATGCTTTTCAGAGCGAGAGAATCACTTTTTGACCCACAATGTGTTTTTGACCCTGACACGTGAATTATGCTCAAAACAACTGCTCTCCACTTCCAAATGGTGCGCAATGGCATAAATAACCCTATTTAAGCTCAGTTAAACGTTTGAATTGAAAGTGACTGAGTTATTCACTTTTCCAGTTTTTATGCTTGCAAAATGCTTTTCAGAGCGAGAAAAGCATGTTTTGACCCACAATGTGTTTTTGACCCTGACACGTGAATTATGCTCAAAACAACTGCTCTCCACTTCCAAATGGTGCGCAATGGCATAAATAACCCTATTTAAGCTCAGTTACACGTTTGCATTGAAAGTGACTGAGTTATTCACTTTTCCAGTTTTTATGCGTGCAAAATGCTTTTCAGAGCGAGAGAATCACTTTTTGACCCACAATGTGTTTTTGACCCTGACACGTGAATTATGCTCAAAACAACTGCTCTCCACTTCCAAATGGTGCGCAATGGCATAAATAACCCTATTTAAGCTCAGTTAAACGTTTGAATTGAAAGTGACTGAGTTATTCACTTTTCCAGTTTTTATGCTTGCAAAATGCTTTTCAGAGCGAGAGAATCACTTTTTGACCCACAATGTGTTTTTGACCCTGACACGTGAATTATGCTCAAAACAACTGCTCTCCACTTCCAAATGGTGCGCAATGGCATAAATAACCCTATTTAAGCTCAGTTAAACGTTTGAATTGAAAGTGACTGAGTTATTCACTTTTCCAGTTTTTATGCTTGCAAAATGCTTTTCAGAGCGAGAAAAGCATGTTTTGACCCACAATGTGTTTTTGACCCTGACACGTGAATTATGCTCAAAACAACTGCTCTCCACTTCCAAATGGTGCGCAATGGCATGAATAACCCTATTTAAGCTCAGTTACACGTTTGCATTGAAAGTGACTGAGTTATTCACTTTTCCAGTTTTTATGCGTGCAAAATGCTTTTCAGAGCGAGAGAATCACTTTTTGACCCACAATGTGTTTTTGACCCTGACACGTGAATTATGCTCAAAACAACTGCTCTCCACTTCCAAATGGTGCGCAATGGCATAAATAACCCTATTTAAGCTCAGTTAAACGTTTGAATTGAAAGTGACTGAGTTATTCACTTTTCCAGTTTTTATGCTTGCAAAATGCTTTTCAGAGCGAGAAAAGCATGTTTTGACCCACAATGTGTTTTTGACCCTAACACGTGAATTATGCTCAAAGTTAATGCTCTCCACTTCCAAATGGTGCGCAATGGCATAAATAACCCTATTTAAGCTCAGTTACACGTTTGCATTGAAAGTGACTGAGTTATTCACTTTTCCAGTTTTTATGCGTGCAAAATCCTTTTCAGAGCGAGAGAATCATGTTTTGACCCACAATGTGTTTTTGACCCTGACACGTGAATTATGCTCAAAACAACTGCTCTCCACTTCCAAATGGTGCGCAATGGCATAAATAACCCTATTTAAGCTCAGTTACACGTTTGCAGTGAAAGTGACTGAGTTATTCACTTTTCCAGTTTTTATGCGTGCAAAATGCTTTTCAGAGCGAGAGAATCACTTTTTGACCAAAAAGGTGTTTTTGACCCTGACACGTGAATTGTGCTCAAAACAACTGCTCTTCACTTCCAAATGGTGCGCGATGGCATAAATAACCCTATTTAAGCTCAGTTACACGTTTGAATTGAAAGTGACTGAGTTATTCACTTTTCCAGTTTTTATGCTTGCAAAATGCTTTTCAGAGCGAGAAAAGCATGTTTTGACCCACAATGTGTTTTTGACCCTGACACGTGAATTATGCTCAAAACAACTGCTCTCCACTTCCAAATGGTGCGCAATGGCATAAATAACCCTATTTAAGCTCAGTTACACGTTTGAATTGAAAGTGACTGAGTTATTCACTTTTCCAGTTTTTATGCTTGCAAAATGCTTTTCAGAGCGAGAAAAGCATGTTTTGACCCACAATGTGTTTTTGACCCTAACACGTGAATTATGCTCAAAGTTAATGCTCTCCACTTCCAAATGGTGCGCAATGGCATAAATAACCCTATTTAAGCTCAGTTAAACGTTTGAATTGAAAGTGACTGAGTTATTCACTTTTCCAGTTTTTATGCTTGCAAAATGCTTTTCAGAGCGAGAAAAGCATGTTTTGACCCACAATGTGTTTTTGACCCTAACACGTGAATTATGCTCAAAGTTAATGCTCTCCACTTCCAAATGGTGCGCAATGGCATAAATAACCCTATTTAAGCTCAGTTACACGTTTGCATTGAAAGTGACTGAGTTATTCACTTTTCCAGTTTTTATGCGTGCAAAATGCTTTTCAGAGCGAGAGAATCATGTTTTGACCCACAATGTGTTTTTGACACTGACACGTGAATTATGCTCTAAACAACTGCTCTCCACTTCCAAATGGTGCGCAATGGCATAAATAACCCTATTTAAGCTCAGTTACACGTTTGCATTGAAAGTGACTGAGTTATTCACTTTTCCAGTTTTTATGCGTGCAAAATGCTTTTCAGAGCGAGAGAATCACTTTTTGACCAAAAAGGTGTTTTTGACCCTGACACGTGAATTGTGCTCAAAACAACTGCTCTTCACTTCCAAATGGTGCGCAATGGCATAAATAACCCTATTTAAGCTCAGTTAAACGTTTGAATTGAAAGTGACTGAGTTAATCACTTTTCCAGTTTTTATGCTTGCAAAATGCTTTTCAGAGCGAGAAAAGCATGTTTTGACCCACAATGTGTTTTTGACCCTGACACGTGAATTATGCTCAAAACAACTGCTCTCCACTTCCAAATGGTGCGCAATGGCATAAATAACCCTATTTAAGCTCAGTTACACGTTTGCATTGAAAGTGACTGAGTTATTCACTTTTCCAGTTTTATGCGTGCAAAATGCTTTTCAGAGCGAGAGAATCACTTTTTGACCCACAATGTGTTTTTGACCCTGACACGTGAATTATGCTCAAAACAACTGCTCTCCACTTCCAAATGGTGCGCAATGGCATAAATAACCCTATTTAAGCTCAGTTAAACGTTTGAATTGAAAGTGACTGAGTTATTCACTTTTCCAGTTTTTATGCTTGCAAAATGCTTTTCAGAGCGAGAAAAGCATGTTTTGACCCACAATGTGTTTTTGACCCTGACACGTGAATTATGCTCAAAACAACTGCTCTCCACTTCCAAATGGTGCGCAATGGCATAAATAACCCTATTTAAGCTCAGTTACACGTTTGCATTGAAAGTGACTGAGTTATTCACTTTTCCAGTTTTATGCGTGCAAAATGCTTTTCAGAGCGAGAGAATCACTTTTTGACCCACAATGTGTTTTTGACCCTGACACGTGAATTATGCTCAAAACAACTGCTCTCCACTTCCAAATGGTGCGCAATGGCATAAATAACCCTATTTAAGCTCAGTTAAACGTTTGAATTGAAAGTGACTGAGTTATTCACTTTTCCAGTTTTTATGCTTGCAAAATGCTTTTCAGAGCGAGAAAAGCATGTTTTGACCCACAATGTGTTTTTGACCCTGACACGTGAATTATGCTCAAAACAACTGCTCTCCACTTCCAAATGGTGCGCAATGGCATAAATAACCCTATTTAAGCTCAGTTACACGTTTGCATTGAAAGTGACTGAGTTATTCACTTTTCCAGTTTTTATGCGTGCAAAATGCTTTTCAGAGCGAGAGAATCACTTTTTGACCCACAATGTGTTTTTGACCCTGACACGTGAATTATGCTCAAAACAACTGCTCTCCACTTCCAAATGGTGCGCAATGGCATAAATAACCCTATTTAAGCTCAGTTAAACGTTTGAATTGAAAGTGACTGAGTTATTCACTTTTCCAGTTTTTATGCTTGCAAAATGCTTTTCAGAGCGAGAGAATCACTTTTTGACCCACAATGTGTTTTTGACCCTGACACGTGAATTATGCTCAAAACAACTGCTCTCCACTTCCAAATGGTGCGCAATGGCATAAATAACCCTATTTAAGCTCAGTTAAACGTTTGAATTGAAAGTGACTGAGTTATTCACTTTTCCAGTTTTTATGCTTGCAAAATGCTTTTCAGAGCGAGAAAAGCATGTTTTGACCCACAATGTGTTTTTGACCCTGACACGTGAATTATGCTCAAAACAACTGCTCTCCACTTCCAAATGGTGCGCAATGGCATAAATAACCCTATTTAAGCTCAGTTACACGTTTGCATTGAAAGTGACTGAGTTATTCACTTTTCCAGTTTTATGCGTGCAAAATGCTTTTCAGAGCGAGAGAATCACTTTTTGACCCACAATGTGTTTTTGACCCTGACACGTGAATTATGCTCAAAACAACTGCTCTCCACTTCCAAATGGTGCGCAATGGCATAAATAACCCTATTTAAGCTCAGTTAAACGTTTGAATTGAAAGTGACTGAGTTATTCACTTTTCCAGTTTTTATGCTTGCAAAATGCTTTTCAGAGCGAGAAAAGCATGTTTTGACCCACAATGTGTTTTTGACCCTGACACGTGAATTATGCTCAAAACAACTGCTCTCCACTTCCAAATGGTGCGCAATGGCATAAATAACCCTATTTAAGCTCAGTTAAACGTTTGCATTGAAAGTGACTGAGTTATTCACTTTTCCAGTTTTTATGCGTGCAAAATGCTTTTCAGAGCGAGAGAATCACTTTTTGACCCACAATGTGTTTTTGACCCTGACACGTGAATTATGCTCAAAACAACTGCTCTCCACTTCCAAATGGTGCGCAATGGCATAAATAACCCTATTTAAGCTCAGTTAAACGTTTGAACTGAAAGTGACTGAGTTATTCACTTTTCCAGTTTTTATGCTTGCAAAATGCTTTTCAGAGCGAGAAAAGCATGTTTTGACCCACAATGTGTTTTTGACCCTGACACGTGAATTATGCTCAAAACAACTGCTCTCCACTTCCAAATGGTGCGCAATGGCATAAATAACCCTATTTAAGCTCAGTTAAACGTTTGAATTGAAAGTGACTGAGTTATTCACTTTTCCAGTTTTTATGCTTGCAAAATGCTTTTCAGAGCGAGAAAAGCATGTTTTGACCCACAATGTGTTTTTGACCCTGACACGTGAATTATGCTCAAAACAACTGCTCTCCACTTCCAAATGGTGCGCAATGGCATAAATAACCCTATTTAAGCTCAGTTAAACGTTTGAATTGAAAGTGACTGAGTTATTCACTTTTCCAGTTTTTATGCTTGCAAAATGCTTTTCAGAGCGAGAAAAGCATGTTTTGACCCACAATGTGTTTTTGACCCTAACACGTGAATTATGCTCAAAGTTAATGCTCTCCACTTCCAAATGGTGCGCAATGGCATAAATAACCCTATTTAAGCTCAGTTACACGTTTGCATTGAAAGTGACTGAGTTATTCACTTTTCCAGTTTTTATGCGTGCAAAATCCTTTTCAGAGCGAGAGAATCATGTTTTGACCCACAATGTGTTTTTGACCCTGACACGTGAATTATGCTCAAAACAACTGCTCTCCACTTCCAAATGGTGCGCAATGGCATAAATAACCCTATTTAAGCTCAGTTACACGTTTGCATTGAAAGTGACTGAGTTATTCACTTTTCCAGTTTTTATGCGTGCAAAATGCTTTTCAGAGCGAGAGAATCACTTTTTGACCAAAAAGGTGTTTTTGACCCTGACACGTGAATTGTGCTCAAAACAACTGCTCTTCACTTCCAAATGGTGCGCGATGGCATAAATAACCCTATTTAAGCTCAGTTACACGTTTAAATTGAAAGTGACTGAGTTATTCACTTTTCCAGTTTTTATGCTTGCAAAATGCTTTTCAGAGCGAGAAAAGCATGTTTTGACCCACAATGTGTTTTTGACCCTGACACGTGAATTATGCTCAAAACAACTGCTCTCCACTTCCAAATGGTGCGCAATGGCATAAATAACCCTATTTAAGCTCAGTTACACGTTTGCATTGAAAGTGACTGAGTTATTCACTTTTCCAGTTTTTATGCGTGCAAAATGCTTTTCAGAGCGAGAGAATCACTTTTTGACCCACAATGTGTTTTTGACCCTGACACGTGAATTATGCTCAAAACAACTGCTCTCCACTTCCAAATGGTGCGCAATGGCATAAATAACCCTATTTAAGCTCAGTTAAACGTTTGAATTGAAAGTGACTGAGTTATTCACTTTTCCAGTTTTTATGCTTGCAAAATGCTTTTCAGAGCGAGAAAAGCATGTTTTGACCCACAATGTGTTTTTGACCCTAACACGTGAATTATGCTCAAAGTTAATGCTCTCCACTTCCAAATGGTGCGCAATGGCATAAATAACCCTATTTAAGCTCAGTTACACGTTTGCATTGAAAGTGACTGAGTTATTCACTTTTCCAGTTTTTATGCGTGCAAAATCCTTTTCAGAGCGAGAGAATCATGTTTTGACCCACAATGTGTTTTTGACCCTGACACGTGAATTATGCTCAAAACAACTGCTCTCCACTTCCAAATGGTGCGCAATGGCATAAATAACCCTATTTAAGCTCAGTTACACGTTTGCATTGAAAGTGACTGAGTTATTCACTTTTCCAGTTTTTATGCGTGCAAAATGCTTTTCAGAGCGAGAGAATCACTTTTTGACCAAAAAGGTGTTTTTGACCCTGACACGTGAATTGTGCTCAAAACAACTGCTCTTCACTTCCAAATGGTGCGCGATGGCATAAATAACCCTATTTAAGCTCAGTTACACGTTTGAATTGAAAGTGACTGAGTTATTCACTTTTCCAGTTTTTATGCTTGCAAAATGCTTTTCAGAGCGAGAAAAGCATGTTTTGACCCACAATGTGTTTTTGACCCTGACACGTGAATTATGCTCAAAACAACTGCTCTCCACTTCCAAATGGTGCGCAATGGCATAAATAACCCTATTTAAGCTCAGTTACACGTTTGAATTGAAAGTGACTGAGTTATTCACTTTTCCAGTTTTTATGCTTGCAAAATGCTTTTCAGAGCGAGAAAAGCATGTTTTGACCCACAATGTGTTTTTGACCCTAACACGTGAATTATGCTCAAAGTTAATGCTCTCCACTTCCAAATGGTGCGCAATGGCATAAATAACCCTATTTAAGCTCAGTTAAACGTTTGAATTGAAAGTGACTGAGTTATTCACTTTTCCAGTTTTTATGCTTGCAAAATGCTTTTCAGAGCGAGAAAAGCATGTTTTGACCCACAATGTGTTTTTGACCCTAACACGTGAATTATGCTCAAAGTTAATGCTCTCCACTTCCAAATGGTGCGCAATGGCATAAATAACCCTATTTAAGCTCAGTTACACGTTTGCATTGAAAGTGACTGAGTTATTCACTTTTCCAGTTTTTATGCGTGCAAAATGCTTTTCAGAGCGAGAGAATCATGTTTTGACCCACAATGTGTTTTTGACACTGACACGTGAATTATGCTCTAAACAACTGCTCTCCACTTCCAAATGGTGCGCAATGGCATAAATAACCCTATTTAAGCTCAGTTACACGTTTGCATTGAAAGTGACTGAGTTATTCACTTTTCCAGTTTTTATGCGTGCAAAATGCTTTTCAGAGCGAGAGAATCACTTTTTGACCAAAAAGGTGTTTTTGACCCTGACACGTGAATTGTGCTCAAAACAACTGCTCTTCACTTCCAAATGGTGCGCAATGGCATAAATAACCCTATTTAAGCTCAGTTAAACGTTTGAATTGAAAGTGACTGAGTTAATCACTTTTCCAGTTTTTATGCTTGCAAAATGCTTTTCAGAGCGAGAAAAGCATGTTTTGACCCACAATGTGTTTTTGACCCTGACACGTGAATTATGCTCAAAACAACTGCTCTCCACTTCCAAATGGTGCGCAATGGCATAAATAACCCTATTTAAGCTCAGTTAAACGTTTGAATTGAAAGTGACTGAGTTATTCACTTTTCCAGTTTTTATGCTTGCAAAATGCTTTTCAGAGCGAGAAAAGCATGTTTTGACCCACAATGTGTTTTTGACCCTGACACGTGAATTATGCTCAAAACAACTGCTCTCCACTTCCAAATGGTGCGCAATGGCATAAATAACCCTATTTAAGCTCAGTTACACGTTTGCATTGAAAGTGACTGAGTTATTCACTTTTCCAGTTTTTATGCGTGCAAAATGCTTTTCAGAGCGAGAGAATCACTTTTTGACCCACAATGTGTTTTTGACCCTGACACGTGAATTATGCTCAAAACAACTGCTCTCCACTTCCAAATGGTGCGCAATGGCATAAATAACCCTATTTAAGCTCAGTTAAACGTTTGAATTGAAAGTGACTGAGTTATTCACTTTTCCAGTTTTTATGCTTGCAAAATGCTTTTCAGAGCGAGAAAAGCATGTTTTGACCCACAATGTGTTTTTGACCCTGACACGTGAATTATGCTCAAAACAACTGCTCTCCACTTCCAAATGGTGCGCAATGGCATAAATAACCCTATTTAAGCTCAGTTACACGTTTGCATTGAAAGTGACTGAGTTATTCACTTTTCCAGTTTTTATGCGTGCAAAATGCTTTTCAGAGCGAGAGAATCACTTTTTGACCAAAAAGGTGTTTTTGACCCTGACACGTGAATTGTGCTCAAAACAACTGCTCTTCACTTCCAAATGGTGCGCAATGGCATAAATAACCCTATTTAAGCTCAGTTAAACGTTTGAATTGAAAGTGACTGAGTTAATCACTTTTCCAGTTTTTATGCTTGCAAAATGCTTTTCAGAGCGAGAAAAGCATGTTTTGACCCACAATGTGTTTTTGACCCTGACACGTGAATTATGCTCAAAACAACTGCTCTCCACTTCCAAATGGTGCGCAATGGCATAAATAACCCTATTTAAGCTCAGTTACACGTTTGCATTGAAAGTGACTGAGTTATTCACTTTTCCAGTTTTATGCGTGCAAAATGCTTTTCAGAGCGAGAGAATCACTTTTTGACCCACAATGTGTTTTTGACCCTGACACGTGAATTATGCTCAAAACAACTGCTCTCCACTTCCAAATGGTGCGCAATGGCATAAATAACCCTATTTAAGCTCAGTTAAACGTTTGAATTGAAAGTGACTGAGTTATTCACTTTTCCAGTTTTTATGCTTGCAAAATGCTTTTCAGAGCGAGAAAAGCATGTTTTGACCCACAATGTGTTTTTGACCCTGACACGTGAATTATGCTCAAAACAACTGCTCTCCACTTCCAAATGGTGCGCAATGGCATAAATAACCCTATTTAAGCTCAGTTAAACGTTTGAATTGAAAGTGACTGAGTTATTCACTTTTCCAGTTTTTATGCTTGCAAAATGCTTTTCAGAGCGAGAAAAGCATGTTTTGACCCACAATGTGTTTTTGACCCTGACACGTGAATTATGCTCAAAACAACTGCTCTCCACTTCCAAATGGTGCGCAATGGCATAAATAACCCTATTTAAGCTCAGTTACACGTTTGCATTGAAAGTGACTGAGTTATTCACTTTTCCAGTTTTTATGCGTGCAAAATGCTTTTCAGAGCGAGAGAATCACTTTTTGACCCACAATGTGTTTTTGACCCTGACACGTGAATTATGCTCAAAACAACTGCTCTCCACTTCCAAATGGTGCGCAATGGCATAAATAACCCTATTTAAGCTCAGTTAAACGTTTGAATTGAAAGTGACTGAGTTATTCACTTTTCCAGCTTTTATGCTTGCAAAATGCTTTTCAGAGCGAGAAAAGCATGTTTTGACCCACAATGTGTTTTTGACCCTGACACGTGAATTATGCTCAAAACAACTGCTCTCCACTTCCAAATGGTGCACAATGGCATAAATAACCCTATTTAAGCTCAGTTACACGTTTGCATTGAAAGTGACTGAGTTATTCACTTTTCCAGTTTTTATGCGTGCAAAATGCTTTTCAGAGCGAGAGAATCACTTTTTGACCCACAATGTGTTTTTGACCCTGACACGTGAATTATGCTCAAAACAACTGCTCTTCACTTCCAAATGGTGCGCGATGGCATAAATAACCCTATTTAAGCTCAGTTACACGTTTGAATTGAAAGTGACTGAGTTATTCACTTTTCCAGTTTTTATGCTTGCAAAATGCTTTTCAGAGCGAGAAAAGCATGTTTTGACCCACAATGTGTTTTTGACCCTGACACGTGAATTATGCTCAAAACAACTGCTCTCCACTTCCAAATGGTGCGCAATGGCATAAATAACCCTATTTAAGCTCAGTTAAACGTTTGAATTGAAAGTGACTGAGTTATTCACTTTTCCAGTTTTTATGCTTGCAAAATGCTTTTCAGAGCGAGAAAAGCATGTTTTGACCCACAATGTGTTTTTGACCCTGACACGTGAATTATGCTCAAAACAACTGCTCTCCACTTCCAAATGGTGCGCAATGGCATAAATAACCCTATTTAAGCTCAGTTACACGTTTGCATTGAAAGTGACTGAGTTATTCACTTTTCCAGTTTTTATGCGTGCAAAATGCTTTTCAGAGCGAGAGAATCACTTTTTGACCCACAATGTGTTTTTGACCCTGACACGTGAATTATGCTCAAAACAACTGCTCTTCACTTCCAAATGGTGCGCGATGGCATAAATAACCCTATTTAAGCTCAGTTACACGTTTGAATTGAAAGTGACTGAGTTATTCACTTTTCCAGTTTTTATGCTTGCAAAATGCTTTTCAGAGCGAGAAAAGCATGTTTTGACCCACAATGTGTTTTTGACCCTGACACGTGAATTATGCTCAAAACAACTGCTCTCCACTTCCAAATGGTGCGCAATGGCATAAATAACCCTATTTAAGCTCAGTTACACGTTTGAATTGAAAGTGACTGAGTTATTCACTTTTCCAGTTTCTATGCGTGCAAAATGCTTTTCAGAGCGAGAGAATCACTTTTTGACCCACAATGTGTTTTTGACCCTGACACGTGAATTATGCTCAAAACAACTGCTCTCCACTTCCAAATGGTGCGCAATGGCATAAATAACCCTATTTAAGCTCAGTTAAACGTTTGAATTGAAAGTGACTGAGTTATTCACTTTTCCAGTTTTTATGCTTGCAAAATGCTTTTCAGAGCGAGAAAAGCATGTTTTGACCCACAATGTTTTTTTGACCCTGACACGTGAATTATGCTCAAAACAACTGCTCTCCACTTCCAAATGGTGCGCAATGGCATAAATAACCCTATTTAAGCTCAGTTACACGTTTGCATTGAAAGTGACTGAGTTATTCACTTTTCCAGTTTTTATGCTTGCAAAATGCTTTTCAGAGCGAGAAAAGCATGTTTTGACCCACAATGTGTTTTTGACCCTGACACGTGAATTATGCTCAAAACAACTGCTCTCCACTTCCAAATGGTGCGCAATGGCATAAATAACCCTATTTAAGCTCAGTTACACGTTTGCATTGAAAGTGACTGAGTTATTCACTTTTCCAGTTTTTATGCGTGCAAAATGCTTTTCAGAGCGAGAGAATCACTTTTTGACCCACAATGTGTTTTTGACCCTGACACGTGAATTATGCTCAAAACAACTGCTCTCCACTTCCAAATGGTGCGCAATGGCATAAATAACCCTATTTAAGCTCAGTTAAACGTTTGAATTGAAAGTGACTGAGTTATTCACTTTTCCAGTTTTTATGCTTGCAAAATGCTTTTCAGAGCGAGAAAAGCATGTTTTGACCCACAATGTGTTTTTGACCCTGACACGTGAATTATGCTCAAAACAACTGCTCTCCACTTCCAAATGGTGCGCAATGGCATAAATAACCCTATTTAAGCTCAGTTACACGTTTGCATTGAAAGTGACTGAGTTATTCACTTTTCCAGTTTTTATGCGTGCAAAATGCTTTTCAGAGCGAGAGAATCACTTTTTGACCCACAATGTGTTTTTGACCCTGACACGTGAATTATGCTCAAAACAACTGCTCTTCACTTCCAAATGGTGCGCGATGGCATAAATAACCCTATTTAAGCTCAGTTAAACGTTTGAATTGAAAGTGACTGAGTTAATCACTTTTCCAGTTTTTATGCTTGCAAAATGCTTTTCAGAGCGAGAAAAGCATGTTTTGACCCACAATGTGTTTTTGACCCTGACACGTGAATTATGCTCAAAACAACTGCTCTCCACTTCCAAATGGTGCGCAATGGCATAAATAACCCTATTTAAGCTCAGTTACACGTTTGCATTGAAAGTGACTGAGTTATTCACTTTTCCAGTTTTATGCGTGCAAAATGCTTTTCAGAGCGAGAGAATCACTTTTTGACCCACAATGTGTTTTTGACCCTGACACGTGAATTATGCTCAAAACAACTGCTCTCCACTTCCAAATGGTGCGCAATGGCATAAATAACCCTATTTAAGCTCAGTTAAACGTTTGAATTGAAAGTGACTGAGTTATTCACTTTTCCAGTTTTTATGCTTGCAAAATGCTTTTCAGAGCGAGAAAAGCATGTTTTGACCCACAATGTGTTTTTGACCCTGACACGTGAATTATGCTCAAAACAACTGCTCTCCACTTCCAAATGGTGCGCAATGGCATAAATAACCCTATTTAAGCTCAGTTAAACGTTTGAATTGAAAGTGACTGAGTTATTCACTTTTCCAGTTTTTATGCTTGCAAAATGCTTTTCAGAGCGAGAAAAGCATGTTTTGACCCACAATGTGTTTTTGACCCTGACACGTGAATTATGCTCAAAACAACTGCTCTCCACTTCCAAATGGTGCGCAATGGCATAAATAACCCTATTTAAGCTCAGTTACACGTTTGCATTGAAAGTGACTGAGTTATTCACTTTTCCAGTTTTTATGCGTGCAAAATGCTTTTCAGAGCGAGAGAATCACTTTTTGACCCACAATGTGTTTTTGACCCTGACACGTGAATTATGCTCAAAACAACTGCTCTCCACTTCCAAATGGTGCGCAATGGCATAAATAACCCTATTTAAGCTCAGTTAAACGTTTGAATTGAAAGTGACTGAGTTATTCACTTTTCCAGTTTTTATGCTTGCAAAATGCTTTTCAGAGCGAGAAAAGCATGTTTTGACCCACAATGTGTTTTTGACCCTGACACGTGAATTATGCTCAAAACAACTGCTCTCCACTTCCAAATGGTGCGCAATGGCATAAATAACCCTATTTAAGCTCAGTTACACGTTTGCATTGAAAGTGACTGAGTTATTCACTTTTCCAGTTTTTATGCGTGCAAAATGCTTTTCAGAGCGAGAGAATCACTTTTTGACCCACAATGTGTTTTTGACCCTGACACGTGAATTATGCTCAAAACAACTGCTCTCCACTTCCAAATGGTGCGCAATGGCATAAATAACCCTATTTAAGCTCAGTTAAACGTTTGAATTGAAAGTGACTGAGTTATTCACTTTTCCAGTTTTTATGCTTGCAAAATGCTTTTCAGAGCGAGAAAAGCATGTTTTGACCCACAATGTGTTTTTGACCCTGACACGTGAATTATGCTCAAAACAACTGCTCTCCACTTCCAAATGGTGCGCAATGGCATAAATAACCCTATTTAAGCTCAGTTACACGTTTGCATTGAAAGTGACTGAGTTATTCACTTTTCCAGTTTTTATGCGTGCAAAATGCTTTTCAGAGCGAGAGAATCACTTTTTGACCCACAATGTGTTTTTGACCCTGACACGTGAATTATGCTCAAAACAACTGCTCTTCACTTCCAAATGGTGCGCGATGGCATAAATAACCCTATTTAAGCTCAGTTACACGTTTGAATTGAAAGTGACTGAGTTATTCACTTTTCCAGTTTTTATGCTTGCAAAATGCTTTTCAGAGCGAGAAAAGCATGTTTTGACCCACAATGTGTTTTTGACCCTGACACGTGAATTATGCTCAAAACAACTGCTCTCCACTTCCAAATGGTGCGCAATGGCATAAATAACCCTATTTAAGCTCAGTTAAACGTTTGAATTGAAAGTGACTGAGTTATTCACTTTTCCAGTTTTTATGCTTGCAAAATGCTTTTCAGAGCGAGAAAAGCATGTTTTGACCCACAATGTGTTTTTGACCCTGACACGTGAATTATGCTCAAAACAACTGCTCTCCACTTCCAAATGGTGCGCAATGGCATAAATAACCCTATTTAAGCTCAGTTAAACGTTTGAATTGAAAGTGACTGAGTTATTCACTTTTCCAGTTTTTATGCTTGCAAAATGCTTTTCAGAGCGAGAAAAGCATGTTTTGACCCACAATGTGTTTTTGACCCTGACACGTGAATTATGCTCAAAACAACTGCTCTCCACTTCCAAATGGTGCGCAATGGCATAAATAACCCTATTTAAGCTCAGTTACACGTTTGCATTGAAAGTGACTGAGTTATTCACTTTTCCAGTTTTTATGCTTGCAAAATGCTTTTCAGAGCGAGAAAAGCATGTTTTGACCCACAATGTGTTTTTGACCCTGACACGTGAATTATGCTCAAAACAACTGCTCTCCACTTCCAAATGGTGCGCAATGGCATAAATAACCCTATTTAAGCTCAGTTACACGTTTGCATTGAAAGTGACTGAGTTATTCACTTTTCCAGTTTTTATGCGTGCAAAATGCTTTTCAGAGCGAGAGAATCACTTTTTGACCCACAATGTGTTTTTGACCCTGACACGTGAATTATGCTCAAAACAACTGCTCTCCACTTCCAAATGGTGCGCAATGGCATAAATAACCCTATTTAAGCTCAGTTAAACGTTTGAATTGAAAGTGACTGAGTTATTCACTTTTCCAGTTTTTATGCTTGCAAAATGCTTTTCAGAGCGAGAAAAGCATGTTTTGACCCACAATGTGTTTTTGACCCTGACACGTGAATTATGCTCAAAACAACTGCTCTCCACTTCCAAATGGTGCGCAATGGCATAAATAACCCTATTTAAGCTCAGTTACACGTTTGCATTGAAAGTGACTGAGTTATTCACTTTTCCAGTTTTTATGCGTGCAAAATGCTTTTCAGAGCGAGAGAATCACTTTTTGACCCACAATGTGTTTTTGACCCTGACACGTGAATTATGCTCAAAACAACTGCTCTCCACTTCCAAATGGTGCGCAATGGCATAAATAACCCTATTTAAGCTCAGTTAAACGTTTGAATTGAAAGTGACTGAGTTATTCACTTTTCCAGTTTTTATGCTTGCAAAATGCTTTTCAGAGCGAGAAAAGCATGTTTTGACCCACAATGTGTTTTTGACCCTGACACGTGAATTATGCTCAAAACAACTGCTCTCCACTTCCAAATGGTGCGCAATGGCATAAATAACCCTATTTAAGCTCAGTTACACGTTTGCATTGAAAGTGACTGAGTTATTCACTTTTCCAGTTTTTATGCGTGCAAAATGCTTTTCAGAGCGAGAGAATCACTTTTTGACCAAAAAGGTGTTTTTGACCCTGACACGTGAATTGTGCTCAAAACAACTGCTCTCCACTTCCAAATGGTACGCAATGGCATAAATAACCCTATTTAAGCTCAGTTAAACGTTTGAATTGAAAGTGACTGAGTTAATCACTTTTCCAGTTTTTATGCTTGCAAAATGCTTTTCAGAGCGAGAAAAGCATGTTTTGACCCACAATGTGTTTTTGACCCTGACACGTGAATTATGCTCAAAACAACTGCTCTCCACTTCCAAATGGTGCGCAATGGCATAAATAACCCTATTTAAGCTCAGTTACACGTTTGCATTGAAAGTGACTGAGTTATTCACTTTTCCAGTTTTATGCGTGCAAAATGCTTTTCAGAGCGAGAGAATCACTTTTTGACCCACAATGTGTTTTTGACCCTGACACGTGAATTATGCTCAAAACAACTGCTCTCCACTTCCAAATGGTGCGCAATGGCATAAATAACCCTATTTAAGCTCAGTTAAACGTTTGAATTGAAAGTGACTGAGTTATTCACTTTTCCAGTTTTTATGCTTGCAAAATGCTTTTCAGAGCGAGAAAAGCATGTTTTGACCCACAATGTGTTTTTGACCCTGACACGTGAATTATGCTCAAAACAACTGCTCTCCACTTCCAAATGGTGCGCAATGGCATAAATAACCCTATTTAAGCTCAGTTAAACGTTTGAATTGAAAGTGACTGAGTTATTCACTTTTCCAGTTTTTATGCTTGCAAAATGCTTTTCAGAGCGAGAAAAGCATGTTTTGACCCACAATGTGTTTTTGACCCTGACACGTGAATTATGCTCAAAACAACTGCTCTCCACTTCCAAATGGTGCGCAATGGCATAAATAACCCTATTTAAGCTCAGTTACACGTTTGCATTGAAAGTGACTGAGTTATTCACTTTTCAGTTTTTATGCTTGCAAAATGCTTTTCAGAGCGAGAAAAGCATGTTTTGACCCACAATGTGTTTTTGACCCTGACACGTGAATTATGCTCAAAACAACTGCTCTCCACTTCCAAATGGTGCGCAATGGCATAAATAACCCTATTTAAGCTCAGTTACACGTTTGCATTGAAAGTGACTGAGTTATTCACTTTTCCAGTTTTTATGCGTGCAAAATGCTTTTCAGAGCGAGAGAATCACTTTTTGACCCACAATGTGTTTTTGACCCTGACACGTGAATTATGCTCAAAACAACTGCTCTCCACTTCCAAATGGTGCGCAATGGCATAAATAACCCTATTTAAGCTCAGTTAAACGTTTGAATTGAAAGTGACTGAGTTATTCACTTTTCCAGTTTTTATGCTTGCAAAATGCTTTTCAGAGCGAGAAAAGCATGTTTTGACCCACAATGTGTTTTTGACCCTGACACGTGAATTATGCTCAAAACAACTGCTCTCCACTTCCAAATGGTGCGCAATGGCATAAATAACCCTATTTAAGCTCAGTTACACGTTTGCATTGAAAGTGACTGAGTTATTCACTTTTCCAGTTTTTATGCGTGCAAAATGCTTTTCAGAGCGAGAGAATCACTTTTTGACCCACAATGTGTTTTTGACCCTGACACGTGAATTATGCTCAAAACAACTGCTCTTCACTTCCAAATGGTGCGCGATGGCATAAATAACCCTATTTAAGCTCAGTTACACGTTTGAATTGAAAGTGACTGAGTTATTCACTTTTCCAGTTTTTATGCTTGCAAAATGCTTTTCAGAGCGAGAAAAGCATGTTTTGACCCACAATGTGTTTTTGACCCTGACACGTGAATTATGCTCAAAACAACTGCTCTCCACTTCCAAATGGTGCGCAATGGCATAAATAACCCTATTTAAGCTCAGTTAAACGTTTGAATTGAAAGTGACTGAGTTATTCACTTTTCCAGTTTTTATGCTTGCAAAATGCTTTTCAGAGCGAGAAAAGCATGTTTTGACCCACAATGTGTTTTTGACCCTGACACGTGAATTATGCTCAAAACAACTGCTCTCCACTTCCAAATGGTGCGCAATGGCATAAATAACCCTATTTAAGCTCAGTTACACGTTTGCATTGAAAGTGACTGAGTTATTCACTTTTCCAGTTTTTATGCTTGCAAAATGCTTTTCAGAGCGAGAAAAGCATGTTTTGACCCACAATGTGTTTTTGACCCTGACACGTGAATTATGCTCAAAACAACTGCTCTCCACTTCCAAATGGTGCGCAATGGCATAAATAACCCTATTTAAGCTCAGTTACACGTTTGCATTGAAAGTGACTGAGTTATTCACTTTTCCAGTTTTTATGCGTGCAAAATGCTTTTCAGAGCGAGAGAATCACTTTTTGACCCACAATGTGTTTTTGACCCTGACACGTGAATTATGCTCAAAACAACTGCTCTCCACTTCCAAATGGTGCGCAATGGCATAAATAACCCTATTTAAGCTCAGTTAAACGTTTGAATTGAAAGTGACTGAGTTATTCACTTTTCCAGTTTTTATGCTTGCAAAATGCTTTTCAGAGCGAGAAAAGCATGTTTTGACCCACAATGTGTTTTTGACCCTGACACGTGAATTATGCTCAAAACAACTGCTCTCCACTTCCAAATGGTGCGCAATGGCATAAATAACCCTATTTAAGCTCAGTTACACGTTTGCATTGAAAGTGACTGAGTTATTCACTTTTCCAGTTTTTATGCGTGCAAAATGCTTTTCAGAGCGAGAGAATCACTTTTTGACCCACAATGTGTTTTTGACCCTGACACGTGAATTATGCTCAAAACAACTGCTCTCCACTTCCAAATGGTGCGCAATGGCATAAATAACCCTATTTAAGCTCAGTTAAACGTTTGAATTGAAAGTGACTGAGTTATTCACTTTTCCAGTTTTTATGCTTGCAAAATGCTTTTCAGAGCGAGAAAAGCATGTTTTGACCCACAATGTGTTTTTGACCCTGACACGTGAATTATGCTCAAAACAACTGCTCTCCACTTCCAAATGGTGCGCAATGGCATAAATAACCCTATTTAAGCTCAGTTACACGTTTGCATTGAAAGTGACTGAGTTATTCACTTTTCCAGTTTTTATGCGTGCAAAATGCTTTTCAGAGCGAGAGAATCACTTTTTGACCCACAATGTGTTTTTGACCCTGACACGTGAATTATGCTCAAAACAACTGCTCTCCACTTCCAAATGGTGCGCAATGGCATAAATAACCCTATTTAAGCTCAGTTAAACGTTTGAATTGAAAGTGACTGAGTTATTCACTTTTCCAGTTTTTATGCTTGCAAAATGCTTTTCAGAGCGAGAAAAGCATGTTTTGACCCACAATGTGTTTTTGACCCTGACACGTGAATTATGCTCAAAACAACTGCTCTCCACTTCCAAATGGTGCGCAATGGCATAAATAACCCTATTTAAGCTCAGTTACACGTTTGCATTGAAAGTGACTGAGTTATTCACTTTTCCAGTTTTTATGCGTGCAAAATGCTTTTCAGAGCGAGAGAATCACTTTTGACCCACAATGTGTTTTTGACCCTGACACGTGAATTATGCTCAAAACAACTGCTCTCCACTTCCAAATGGTGCGCAATGGCATAAATAACCCTATTTAAGCTCAGTTAAACGTTTGAATTGAAAGTGACTGAGTTATTCACTTTTCCAGTTTTTATGCTTGCAAAATGCTTTTCAGAGCGAGAAAAGCATGTTTTGACCCACAATGTGTTTTTGACCCTGACACGTGAATTATGCTCAAAACAACTGCTCTCCACTTCCAAATGGTGCGCAATGGCATAAATAACCCTATTTAAGCTCAGTTACACGTTTGCATTGAAAGTGACTGAGTTATTCACTTTTCCAGTTTTTATGCGTGCAAAATGCTTTTCAGAGCGAGAGAATCACTTTTTGACCAAAAAGGTGTTTTTGACCCTGACACGTGAATTGTGCTCAAAACAACTGCTCTCCACTTCCAAATGGTACGCAATGGCATAAATAACCCTATTTAAGCTCAGTTAAACGTTTGAATTGAAAGTGACTGAGTTAATCACTTTTCCAGTTTTTATGCTTGCAAAATGCTTTTCAGAGCGAGAAAAGCATGTTTTGACCCACAATGTGTTTTTGACCCTGACACGTGAATTATGCTCAAAACAACTGCTCTCCACTTCCAAATGGTGCGCAATGGCATAAATAACCCTATTTAAGCTCAGTTACACGTTTGCATTGAAAGTGACTGAGTTATTCACTTTTCCAGTTTTATGCGTGCAAAATGCTTTTCAGAGCGAGAGAATCACTTTTTGACCCACAATGTGTTTTTGACCCTGACACGTGAATTATGCTCAAAACAACTGCTCTCCACTTCCAAATGGTGCGCAATGGCATAAATAACCCTATTTAAGCTCAGTTAAACGTTTGAATTGAAAGTGACTGAGTTATTCACTTTTCCAGTTTTTATGCTTGCAAAATGCTTTTCAGAGCGAGAAAAGAATGTTTTGACCCACAATGTGTTTTTGACCCTGACACGTGAATTATGCTC